>NC_090437.1:650490519-650794259 GCF_031143425.1 Pleurodeles waltl
AAAACCACAGACTTGAGAAACACTTCTGGAACCAAGAGGAACCTCTGCCTGGAGAAGAGCTGATAGCTGAGGAAGAAGTGCTGCCCTGCCTGTGACTGTGCTTTGCGTAGCTTTCCTGCAGGGCTGCTTCTGCCAGAGTAAGAGGGAAAAGACTGGACTTTGTGTGCCTTCCATCTTGTGAAGAAATCTCCAAGGGCTTGAGTTAGAGCTTGCCTCCTGTTGTTTGAAGTCTCAGGGACAGCAAAGACTTCTCTCCGCCAGCACCTGGAGTCTCTGGAGAAACTCCTGCTCTGACAAGTGGTGCCCTATTCAGTCCCTGGGCCCTTGAAAGGAAAGCTGGTGGAAATCCAAGGAAATCGACTTTGGACAACTCCGGACCGACGCCGCTGCTGAATCCGGTGACCCCGCCTGCACCCGACGCCGTAACTTCACTGGAACGTGACGCTCTTTGCAGGCCCGAAGCTGCTGTAGCCCCGCTCCGTGGAAGTCGCTGCACCACGTCGTGACCGACGCACTCGAAGTGCGCGGATTCAACGTTTCGCACAGACGCCGCGATCCCCGACTTCGCGCATCGGCTTGTTTTCAATCTTCACCAAAGGTACTGTACTTGGGGGTCTACACGACTCCGTGTCCGGCGCCGCTGGCGTCGGCTTGTTGGGAACTACTCCGTCACGACGCCATGTTAACATCTCATCGAAGCATTTTTGTTTCTAAGCGCTATTTTTGAGTTTAATCTTTAAAAATGTATAACTTGACTTGTGTATGTCTGATTTTTGTAGTTTTGGTCTTGTTTTGTTTAGATAAATATTTCCTATTTTTCTAAACTGGTGTTGTGTCATTTTGTAGTGTTTTCATTGAGTTACTGTGTGTGTTGGTACAAATACTTTACCCCTAGCACTCTGAAGTTAAGCCTATTGCTCTGCCAAGCTACCAATAGGGTAAGCAGGGGTTAGCTGAGGGTGATTCTCTTTTACCCTGACTAGAGTGAGGCTCCTTGCTTGAACAGGGGGTAACCTGACTGTCAACCAAAGACCCCATTTCTAACAGAGATCATAATACAATAGACAGGATATCTGTCACGTTTGTTTATTCCATCCACCTAAGACTTCTTCTGCCTTCTTGATCTCATGCAAATGGTCTGGGGTATCTTTCTTTCATGTATTCTTGGAAATGAATTATCACTAGTTGCATATCTCAATGTCTAATAACCTGCCATTCCCAAATGGATGTGTATCTGATCTATGGTGACTGATCTGGCTAACTTATGGATAGCTTAAATGAGGTCTTTAGACAGGTGCCTCTACTCTCCTGGGATATTATGACCTAGATAGCAAACATGGGGGAGGCAGAATTGTAATTTTTCTCTAGAAGCTCTGTGTCTTTTCTTAGCTAACTCAGTAAGGAGCTACAGGGAGTCAGTCGTGCATTGTTCTGATGAGTCAGATACATCAGACAAACCATCTACATATCAAACCTATGTAGATCCTCCAGGAGATGAGGGTGACTAGATCTTTCTTCTGTGATTGAGAGAAGAAATACGGCTCAGTAAACCATCTCTTAGAAATGGGGTCTTTGGTTGGCAGTCAGGTTACCCCTGTCCGAGCAAGGACCCTCACTCTAGTCAGGGTAAGTCACACACAATCCAAATCTCTTTGCTTCAACTCTCTTTTACTCCCCCTTGGCCATTCTCTCATTTAAAGTCCCTACTCCTCACTGCCACCTCTCTTTTACAGTTTGTGAAATGATTTATTTTGTAAATACATCAATCTATAGTGTTTTCATTATTTTTTCCTTGTGTTGCAAGAGCTAAGCTGGACCCTTAGTCTACCACCTAAGAGAAATGGTGCTGATCTGCTCCTGTACCTTGGGCAGTAGACCATGAAAAAAGCAGCACCAGTAGCTTCCTAGATATGTTAAGCAGGCAGAATAGTACCAGAATAGCTATAACCATATATTTTAAAAAATCAAGATAATCAGCAACAGATTCACCTTTAGTTTGATTACGGTTATAAATCTTAGTCCTGTCAGTCTTAACCAATTGCACCTCCATTATAGCATGTATGAACACCCTTTCCACAGCTGCAAGAGTAGCTGCATCATGATGCCTTTTGAGGCCAGCTGTTCTTTTTCACCAAATGATGTATAACTGCACTGAGCATACAGGATTCAAGAGTTGATTCATAAATGTCCAATTGAGCTTGTTCCACTCAAAAAACATTTGTAGCACTTATTTGAATTTCAATGAATTTCCACAAATAATAGCAATCTGTTTTCTGATGTTATTTACTGGCCTGATTTACATCTTAGTGGATGGAATACTCCATCACAAATGTGACGGATAGACCATCAGCCATAGTACGATCTCTGTAGGATATAACAGGATAGTAATATAGCAGATGGGATATCTGTCACATTTGTAACAGAGTATTGCCCTCTGCAAAGATATAAATCAGGCCCTAAGTCTGTAGGGGACCAAGGGACATGAATGGTAACTTGGCCTCCTCCCTTTCGCCCGAGTACTTTCGTAGAGTCAGGTGGGCACTGGATGGGTTGAATGGGGCATCTTGGGAATCAGCACCATCTATGTAACTGACTAGGGGATGTGTTGTTCATTTCCAGGATTTCTATCAATTTCTCTCGCTCTTCTGAGAATGGTGTTCTTCAGAATATTATGGGATATAGTCAGACTGCAACATCCTCTAGCACTTTGTTGCCAGTCATGTTGCTGCTTCCTCGGCTGGCTGCACCCATTGACTCACATATTCGTCATTTGTTTGTGCCCCTCAGTTTAACATTAGTGCTGCACTTTTTCAATTAATGCCAATGGCACACCCCTTGTATCTGCTTCTGGCATGGGGGAAACTCAAGAAATCTGACAGGACATCCTCCTTGTCATCCATTTAAACTGACCTTTCAAATGTGATGCAAGTAAGCAAAGAAGGATGAGACAGAACAGTAGACTCAGTGGCCTTAATTCTATCCCTCAAATGGGTAATTTTGTGTTTGAGTCTCTCATGGATCACTTTCATTCCCTGCTTCTGAAGCTCTTGTTTTTGTTGGCTTCCTCATATCAATTTAGGATGACTGGCCATTGGTGAGTGTCTAGTTTACTCTTGGGTTCCTTTCATCTTTTTGTGAGGATATTCAATTGTGGTGGGTCAAAGGCTCCTTCATCTGGGAAGGACATCCGCCCATCCCTCTTAATGAGCTCTATTCATTGTTTTATATGCCAGTACATGTTTTTGCCATGCAGGAGCTACATTATGTGGGTGGGAGTTCATTTAGCAATGTCTTGTTCCTGTTTCAATTTATTTGCCCCTATTTCCTTGACTACTTCATTACTCACCACCAGGAAAACATTGTGCCCTGGGTCACAGCTCCTTCATTGCAAGGGGTGGACTACAAGGTTGGGACTAACAGCTGTTTTCCATCTCTTCTTGTAAAGGAAGGTAGAAAAGTATCTTGCACACCTACCTGCTGAACCCCTTATATATGAAACACTTTATTCACAGTCTGTCTAGGCTTGCTGGTGTACTAGTGTGTTACGGTCACTGTCCCTCTTTCACTTTACATTAATTTGCTAGGTTCTGGGCTAGTTTTCTAGACACCTTTTTTACCTTTCCAACTTCTTGCACCTTTTCTAGAGGATTCTACTCTATACCATAGATTTCACTCACACCTTTCACTTCCTATTGTCCCGTCATCACCTGACCATTTGAAACCGTCTAAGTTCTCTTCAGTGTTTCACCAGTCAATACAAGCAATCAGACTACACATTATGAATTTCAAAGTGACTTAGCACTGTCTGACCTACCACTCTCCACCTAACCTGCCTTTTTTGGAGAATTCCTCTGCATAGTGCATGGGTTCTCGTGTAGAGCTCGGTCGTCCCTGAACTTTGACCAAGCACATGCATTTCCTGGCCAACCCAGCAGGTAGTGAAAGAAATCTGTTCTCACATTAAATCAGAAGTCTGAAAATAATAATGTGGTGTGTGGTGACATTTGAGAGCTATGCACCTTGAGCTCCTTGCTCGGACTGAGTGAGACCTTGCAGCAGAGCTTGATAACTTCTCAGGGGCGTACACATCATTTCAACTTGGTGACAGTGTGCCTGCCGAGGTTCTCACCCTGCAAGCAAATAACAACCTCTCATATGTGAACAAAGCCCTTTTTTGCTATTTATTCAAATAGATTATTTTTGCTTCTGACAAGAAGGGGTTCGCGGGACAGGCTTGTCTAGGATCATAAATGCCCACCTAGGAAATAGTTTATTGTTTAACATGTTTCTCCTCTTTCTTTTGAAAGAGATGATTGTAGGAAAGTACCATCTTGCCTGGCATGTTACCCCATATTTCACCGTATATATGTTGTTTTAGTGTATGTGTCACTTGGACACTGCCAGCCAGGGCTCCAGTGCTCACATGTGTGCCCTGTATGTGTTCCCTGTGTGATGACTAACTGTCTCACTGAGGCTCTGCTAACCAGATCCTCAGTGGTTATGCTCTCTCTGCTTTCTAAATTGTCACTAACAGGCTAGTGACCAATTTCCCCAATTCACATTGGCATACTGGAACACCCTTATAATTCCCTAGTATATGGTACTGAGGTACCCAGGGTATTGGGGTTCCAGGAGATCCCTATGGGCTGCAGCATTTCTTTTGCCACCCATAGGGAGCTCTGACAATTCTTACACCGGCCTGCCACTGCAGCCTGAGTGAAATAACGTCCACGTTATTTCACAGCCATTTACCACTGCACTTAAGTAACTTATAAGTTACCTATATGTCTAACCTTCACCTGGTGAAGGTTGGGTGCAAAGTTACTTAGTGTGTGGGCACCCTGGCACTAGCCAAGGTGCCCCCACATCGTTCAGGGCAAATTCCCCGGACTCTGTGAGTGCGGGGACACCATTACACGCGTGCACTATACATAGGTCACTACCTATGTATAGCGTCACAATGGTAACTCCGAACATGGCCATGTAACATTTCTAAGATCATGGAATTGTCACCCCAATGCCATTCTGGCATTGGGGAGACAATTCCATGATCCCCTGAGTCTCTAGCACAGACCCGGGCACTGCCAAACTGCCTTTCCCGGGGTTTCACTGCAGCTGCTGCTGCTGCCAACCCCTCAGACAGGTTTCTGCCCTCCTGGGGTCCAGCCAGGCCTGGCCCAGGAAGGCAGAACAAAGGACTTCCTCAGAGAGAGGGTGTTACACCCTCTCCCTTTGGAAAAAGGTGTCAGGGCTGGGGAGGAGTAGCCTCCCCCAGCCCCTGGAAATGCTTTGATGAGCACAGATGGTGCCCATCTCTGCATAAGCCAGTCTACACCAAGTCAGGGATCCCCCAGCCCTGCTCTGGCGCAAAACTGGACAAAGGAAAGTGGAGTGACCACTCCCCTGACCTGCACCTCCCAGGCGAGGTGCCCAAAGCTACTCCAGTGTGCTCCAGACCTCTGCCATCTTGGAAACAGAGGTGCTGCTGGCACACTGGACTGCTCTGAGTGGCCAGTGCCAGCAGGTGACGTCAAAGACTCTTTCTGATAGGCTCTTACCTGTGTTGCTAGCCTATCCTCCTTCCTAGGTAGCCAAACCTCCTTTTCTGGCTATTTAGGGTCTCTGCTTTGGGGAATTCTTTAGATAACGAATGCAAGTGCTCATCAGAGTTCCTCTGCATCTCTCTCTTCACCTTCTGCCAAAGGATCGACCGCTGACTGCCCAGGACGCCTGCAAAACCACAACAAAGTAGCAAAGACGACTACTGCATCCTTTTATCGCTGATCCTGCCGCCTTCTCGACTGTTTTCCTGGTGGTGCATGCTCTGGGGGTAGCCTGCCTCCTTCTTGCACCAGGAGCTCTGAAGAAATCTCCTGTGGGTCGACGGAATCTTCCCCCTGCAACCGCAGGCAACAAAAGACTGCATCACCGGTCCTCTGGGTCCCCTCTCAGCATCACAAGCGTGGTCCCTGGAACTCAGCAACTCTGTCCAAGTGACTACCACAGTCCAGTGACTCTTCAGTCCAAGTTTGGTGGAGGTAAGTCCTTGTCTCCCCACGCTAGACTGCATTGCTTGGTACCGCGTGATTTGCAGCTGCTCCGGCTCCTGTGCACTCTTCCAGGATTTCCTTCGTGCACAGCCAAGCCTGGGTCCCCGACACTCTAACCTGCAGTGCACAACCTCCTGAGTTGTCCTCCGGCATCGTGGGACTCCCTTTTGTGTCTTCGGGTGAGCTCTGGTTCACTCCTCCTTGAAGTGCCTGTTTTGGTACTTCTGCGGTTGCTGCCTGCTTCTGTGAGGGCTCCCTGACTTGCTGGGTGCCCCCTCTGTCTCCTCATCCAAGTGGCGAGATCCTGGTTCCTCCTGGGCCAAAGCAACATCCAAAAACCCTAACCGTGACCCTTGCAGCTAGCAAGGCTTGTTTGCGGTCTTTCTGCATGGGAGCACCTCTGCAAGCTTCTTCACGACGTGGGACATCCATCCTCCAAAGGGAAAGTTCCTAGTCCTTTTCGTTCTTGCAGAATCCACAGCTTCTACCATCAGGTGGCAGCTTCTTTGCACCCTCAGCTGGCATTTCTTGGGCATCTGCCCACTCTCGACTTTGTCGCGACTCTTGGACTTGGTCCCCTTGTTCCACAGGTACTCTCGTCCGGAAATCCACTTTGGTTGCTTTGCTGGTGTTGGTCTTCCTTGCAGAATTCCCCTATCACGACTTCTGTGCTCTCTGGCGAATATAGGTGCACTTTACACCTACTTTTCAGGGTCTTGGGGTGGGCTATTTTTCTAACCCTCACTCTTTCCTTACAGTCCCAGCGACCCTCTACAAGCTCATATAGGTTTGGGGTCCATTCGTGGTTCGCATTCCACTTTTGGAGTATATGGTTTGTGTTGCCCCTATACCCATGTGCTCCTATTGCAATCTACTGTAACTTTACATTGCTTGCATTACTTCCTTTTGCTATTACTGCATATTTTTGGTATTGTGTACATATATCTTGTGTATATTTGGCATCCTCATACTGAGGGTACTCACTGAGATACTTTTGGCATATTGTCTTAAAAATAAAGTACCTTTATTTTTAGTATATCTGTGTATTGTGTTTTCTGATGATATTGTGCATATGACACCAGTGGTATAGTAGGAGCTTTGCATGTCTCCTAGTTCAGCCTAAGCTGCTCTGCTATAGCTACCTTCTATAAGCCTCAGCTGCTAGAAACACCTCTTCTACACTAATAAGGGATAACTGGACCTGGTACAGAGTGTAAGTACCCCTTGGTACCCACTACAAGCCAGGCCAGCCTCCTACATTGGTTGTGCAGCGGTGGGATAAGTACTTGCAACTACTTACCACTTTGTCATTGTGTACTTTTCATAAGAGAACAATATACACAATAAGTTCAGTGTATGTACACCTAACCAAAAGGTTTTGCTTTTCTTCTCTTACACTATCTGCTAAGTGCTGAAAAGTACTCCTCAACCTTCAAAAAGTTTCTAAAAAGTTGAAAAAGTTTTTTTTCTGTTTCCTTAAAAAGTCCTGAAACTTTTTCTCTCTTTTATCTGTCCCTAAACCTTTTCTATCATGTCTGATGTAGGAACTTCTACTAACGTGGTCAGCTCAGCTTATGACCACCTTAACTGGAAGGGTTTAAGGAGTCTCTGCATTGATAGAGGTTTAGGAGTGGGAAAGAATCCCTCTAGAGAATTATTGTCTAACATGCTTATTGAAAATGATAAGGCCTTAGCTGGCACTTCAATTGAGAAGTTAGGAGATAGCTCACACTCTGACTCAGTGGAGCCCCCAGTAAGAGTGCTATAAAGTGACCTTCCTAACCTGCCCCTTAGCAGACCACCTAGCATAGCTGGTAGTAATGTAAGTTCACATCCCAGTAGGGATAACTTCATTCCTGCAGGCCAGGTTGCTAGAGTGCCAACTGTTAGGGAAAGGTCTCCCTCTGTTCATTCACATCATTCTTCTGTGTCAAAGCATTCCCAACCCACCCACCCTGATGACATACTGTTAGAAAGGGAACTCAATAGATTGAGAGTGGAAGAGTCCAGGCTGAAGCTTAAACAGCAACAGCTGGCTCTAGACAGGAAATCTCTAGACTTAGAAAAAGAAAGACAGAGGTTGGGGTTAGGACCCCATGGTGGCAGCAGCAGTATTCCTGATAGTAATCCTGTGAAAGAGCATGATTCTAGGAATCTGCATAAGATAGTTCCCCCTTACAAGGAGGGGGATGACATTAACAAGTGGTTTGCTGCACTTGAGAGGGCCTCTGTTGTACAGGGGGTCCCTCAAAGGCAGTGGGCTGCTAGCCTATGGCTATCTTTCAGTGGAAAGGGTAGGGATAGGCTCCTTACTGTGAAGGAAAGTGATGCCAATAATTTTACAGTTTTGAAGAATGCACTCTAGGATCGATTTGGCTTAACCACTGAACAATACAGGATTAAGTTCGGAGAAACCAGAAAAGAGTCCTCACAAGACTGGGTAGACTTTGTTGACTATTCAGTGAAGGCCTTGGAGGCGTGGTTACATGGCAGTAAAGTTTCTGACTATGAAAGCCTGTATAATCTGATCCTGAGAGAGCATATTCTAAATAACTGTGTGTCTGATTTGTTACACCAATATCTAGTGGACTCAGATATGACCTCTCCCCAAGAAGTGGGAAAGAAGGCAGACAAATGGGTCAGAACAAGAGTGAACAGAAAAGTTCATACAGGGGGTGACAAGGATGGCAAGAAGAAGGATGGTACGTCTTCAGACAAGGGTGGGGACAAATCTAAAAATGAGTCTTCATCAGGCCCACAAAAACACTCTGGTGGGGGTGGTGGGTCCAAATCCTCTTCTAATCAAGTAAAGAAACCATGGTGCTATTTATGTAAAGTAAAAGGCCATTGGACAACTGATGCCATTTGTCCAAAGAAAAGCACCAAGCCTCCCACTACCACAACCCCTACTGCAACCTCTAGTGCCCCTAGTAATAGCAGTGGTGGTGGGAGCAAACCTATTAACAGCCAATCCAAGGGAGTAGCTGGGCTCACTTTTGGTAATTTAGTTGGGGTTGGTTTTGTTAGGGAAACTACAGAGGCTGTGCTAGTCTCTGAAGGTGCCATTGATTTGGCCACCTTAGTTGCTTGTCCCCTTAATATGGATACGTACATGCAACTTCCCCTAATCAATGGTGTTGAGGTTCAGGCCTACAGGGACACAAGTGCCAGTGTTACCATGGTAATAGAGAAGCTGGTACACCCTGAACAACACCTACTTGGTCACCAGTACCAAGTGACAGACGCTCATAACAACACTCTTAGCCACCTCATGGCTGTTGTGAATCTCAACTGGGGGGGGGGTTACTGGTCCAAAGAAAGTTGTGGTTGCCTCAGATTTACCTGTAGACTGTTTACTAGGGAACGATTTAGAGACATCAGCTTGGGCAGAAGTGGAGTTGGAGGCTCATGCAGCAATGCTGGGCATTCCTGGGCATATTTTTGCTTTGACAAGGGCTCAGGCCAAAAAGCAAAAAGGACAGGGTGACTTGGATCCTGGAACAATGGACCAAGTGCTCCCTAAAGCTAGGGTTAGTAAGGGTAAATCCCTACCCACTATCCCTCCCTCTACAGATGATTCAACTTCTGAGGAAGAAGAATTTCCCCCCTGTGCAGAACCTTCACCAGAGGAGCTGGCAGCAGACACTGCTGAGCTTTTGGGTGGAGGGGGGCCTGCCAGGGAGGAGCTGAGTGTGGCACAGAAAACCGGTCCCACATTAGAGAGTCTAGGACAGCAAGCTGTCAAACAGCAAAATGGGGATGTCAGTGACTCACATAGAGTTTACTGGGAGGACAACCTCTTGTATTCAGAGGCAAGGAACCCAAAACCTGGAGCAGCCAGGAGATTGGTCATTCCCCTGCAATACAGAGAGTTCCTCCTAACTCTGGCACACGACATTCCCTTGGCTGGACATTTGGGTCAGATTAAAAACATGGGAAAGGCTTGTCCCCCTGTTTCACTGGCCTAGGATGTCAGAGGACACAAAGGATTTTTGTAAGTCATGCGTGACCTGCCAAGCCAGTGGCAAGACTGGTGGCACCCCAAAGGCTCCCCTTATTCCACTGCCTGTGGTTGGGGTTCCCTTTGAAAGGGTAGGGGTTGACATAGTTGGCCCCCTTGACCCTCCTACTGCTTCAGGCAATAGGTTTATCTTGGTGGTAGTGGACCATGCCACAAGATACCCTGAAGCAATTCCTCTAAGGACCACTACAGCACCTGCAGTGGCAAAAGCCCTCCTGGGAATCTTTTCCAGGATGGGTTTCCCAAAAGAGGTTGTATCAGACAGGGGTAGCAACTTTATGTCTGCATACTTGAAGGCCATGTGGAAGGAATGTGGTGTAACATACAAATTTACCACACCTTATCATCCACAAACAAATGGACTGGTAGAGAGGTTTAATAAAACTCTCAAAAGAATGAAAATGGGACTCCCTGAAAAACTCAGGAGGAGATGGGATGTCCTGTTACCTTGCCTCCTTTTTGCTTACAGGGAGGTACCCCAGAAAGGAGTGGGCTTCAGCCCCTTTGAACTCCTATTTGGACACCCTGTAAGAGGTCCTCTACCACTTGTAAAGGAGGGTTGGGAACAACCTTTAAAAGCTCCTAAGCACGACATAGTGGACTATGTACTCGGCCTAAGATCCAGAATGGCTGAGTACATGAAAAAGGCCAGTAAAAACCTTCAGGCCACCCAAGAGCTCCAAAAGCAATGGCATGACCAGAAGGCTGTTCTGATTCAGTACCAACCAGGACAGAAGGTGTGGGTTTTGGAGCCTGTGGCCCCAAGGGCACTCCAGGACAAATGGAGTGGACCCCACATCATTGTTGAAAAGAAGGGAGAAGTCACCTACTTGGTTGACTTGGGCACTGCCAGGAGTCCCCTTAGGGTGCTCCCTGTCAATCGCCTAAAACCCTACTATGACAGGGCTGACCTCACCCTGCTCATGGCAACAGATGAAGGACAGGAAGAAGAGACTGACCCTCTCCCTGATCTCTTCTCTTCCACAGAACAAGATGCTCTAGTGGAAGGTGTAGTTCTGGTAGACTGTCTTACTGTTGAGCAGAAAGACAACTGCATAAATCTCCTGGGTCAGTTTTCTGAACTCTTTTCTACTGTGCCAGGCACCACTTCTTGGTGTGAGCACACTATAGATACTGGAGACAGCATGCCTGTCAAAAGTAAGATCTATAGGCAGCCTGACCATGTCAGGGACAGCATAAAACAAGAAGTTCAGAAAATGCTTGAACTGGGAGTGGTTGAACATTCTGAAAGCACATGGGCCTCTCCTGTGGTGCTTGTACCAAAGCCTCACTCAAAAGATGGGAAAAGAGAGATGAGGTTTTGTGTAGATTACAGAGGTCTCAACCAAGTAACTAAAACTGATGCTTACCCTATACTCAGGGCAGATGAGCTCATAGATACACTGGCATCTGCCAAGTATCTAAGCACCTTTGATTTGACTGCAGGGTATTGGCAGATCAAGTTATCAGAGGATGCTAAAGCAAAAACCGCATTTTTGACTATTGGAGGGCACTATCAATTCACAGTAATGCCCTTTGGTTTGAAAAATGCACCTGCCACTTTTCAGAGGTTGGTGAATACAGTCCTGCAAGGGTTGGAGGCTTTTAGTGCAGCATATCTAGATGATATAGCTGTCTTTAGCTCCACCTGGGATGATCACCTGGTCCACCTGTGGAAAGATTTGGAGGCCCTGCAAAAGGCAGGCCTCACTATCAAGGCTTCAAAGTGCCAGATAGGGCAGGGGAAAGTGGTTTATCTGGGACACCTGGTAGGTGGAGAACAGATTGCACCACTTCAGGGGAAAATCCAAACTATCATAGATTGGGTTCCCCCTACAACTCAGACCCAGATGAGAGCCTTCTTAGGCCTCACTGGGTATTACAGGAGGTTCATTAAGAACTATGGCTCCATTGCAGCCCCACTTAATGACCGCACTTCCAAGAAAATGCCTAAAAAGGTATTGTGGACAGCTAGCTGTCAGAAAGATTTTGAGGAGCTGAAACAGGCCATGTGCACTGCACCTGTCCTAAAAAGCCCATGTTACTCCAAGAAATTCATTGTTCAAACTGATGCATCTGAATTAGGGGTAGGGGCAGTCTTATCACAACTCAATTCTGAGGGCCAGGATCAACCTGTTGCTTTTATCAGCAGGAGGTTGACCCCTAGAGAAAAGCGCTGGTCTGCCATAGAGAGGGAGGCCTTTGCTGTGGTCTGGGCACTGAAGAAGTTGAGGCCATACCTGTTTGGCACTCACTTCATTGTTCAGACAGACCACAAACCTCTACTTTGGCTAAAACAAATGAAAGGTGAAAACCCTAAATTGTTGAGGTGGTCCATATCTCTACAGGGAATGGACTATACAGTGGAACATAGACCTGGGAGTACCCACTCCAATGCAGATGGACTCTCCAGATATTTCCACTTAGACAATGAAGACTCATCAGGTCATGGCTAGTTTTTTTGTCCTTCGTTTGGGGGGTGGGTGGGTTGTGTAGGAAAGTACCATCTTGCCTGGCATGTTACCCCCATATTTCACTGTATATATGTTGTTTTAGTGTATGTGTCACTGGGACCCTGCCAGCCAGGGCCCCAGTGCTCATAAGTGTGCCCTGTATGTATTCCCTGTGTGATGACTAACTGTCTCACTGAGGCTCTGCTAACCAGAACCTCAGTGGTTATGCTCTCTCTGCTTTCTAAATTGTCACTAACAGGCTAGTGACCAATTTCCCCAATTCACATTGGCATACTGGAACACCCTTATAATTCCCTAGTATATGGTACTGAGGTACCCAGGGTATTGGGGTTCCAGGAGATCCCTATGGGCTGCAGCATTTCTTTTGCCATCCATAGGGAGCTCTGACAATTCTTACACAGGCCTGCCACTGCAGCCTGAGTGAAATAACGTCCACGTTATTCACAGCCATTTACCACTGCACTTAAGTAACTTATAAGTCACCTATATGTCTAACCTTCACCTGGTGAAGGTTGGGTGCTAAGTTACTTAGGCCCTCATTCTGACCTTGGCGGTCGGCGGAGAGGCGGCGGTCGGACCGCGAACAGACCGGCGGTATTAAAAATGGCATTCTGACCGCGGCGGTCACCGCCGCGACCGACCGCCACTTCCCCACTCCGACAGCCACGGCGGTCATGACCGACGGGCTGGAGTCTGCACACTCCGGTCCGGCGGTCGACCCAAGACCGCCAACGGTATCATGACCCTGCTTACCGCCGCGGTTTCTGGCGTTCGGGAACCACCATGCGAACCATGGCGGTAGGCACTATCGGGGCCAGGGAATTCCTTCCCTGGCACTGATAGGGGTCTCCCCCACCCCCCACTGCCCCCCCGAGTCCTCCCCCCACACCCTCCACCCCCCCTGCCACCCCCCAGAGGTGGTACGAACCCCCTCCCCACCCCCACCCCGACATGCAAATACACGCACCCCGACATGCACACACCCCCAACATGCACATATACACACCCCCTACACACACACATACACAACGGGGACACATACCCGCACACATACATGCCGACATGCGCACCCGCCGAACTACACACATTGCCCATAGGCACAGCAGCACTCCCCGCCCGCATGCACGCACTCACACACCCCCTCTACACACTCACACGCACACCCCCATGCACGCACACATCACACAACACCCCCCCACCCCCTCCCCTCACGGACGATCAACTTACCTTGTGCGTTGGTCCTCCGGGAGGCGACGGGAGCCATAGGGACGTGACCGCCAACAGAAGACCGCCAACAGAAGACCGCCACACAGAAATGTGGGTCGTAATTCTGGGGGCGGTGTTCTGCTGGCGTGGCGGTGGAGGTTGACCAGTCTCCACTTTCCCGCCGACCGCCAGTGTGGCTGCTGGCGGTATTCCGGCGGAACGCTCCCAGCGGTCGGAATACGCGCAGCGGCATACCGCCGCGGTCGGCGGTCTTTACCGCGGCGGTAACTCGGCGGTCTTGCGAAAAGACCGCCAAGGTCAGAATGAGGGCCTTAGTGTGTGGGCACCCTGGCACTAGCCAAGGTGCCCCCACATCGTTCAGGGCAAATTCCCCGGACTTTGTGAGTGCAGGGACACCATTACATGCGTGCACTATACATAGGTCACTACCTATGTATAGCGTCACAATGGTAACTCCGAACATGACCATGTAACATGTCTAAGATCATGGAATTATCAACCCAATGCCATTCTGGCATTGGGGAGACAATTCATGATCCCCAGAGTCTCTAGCACAGACCCGGGTACTGCCAAACTGCCTTTCCCGGGGTTTCACTGCAGCTGCTGCTGCTGCCAACCCCTCAGACAGGTTTCTGCCCTCCTGGGGTCCAGCTAGGCCTGGCCCAGGAAGGCAGAACAAAGGACTTCCTCAGAGAGAGGGTGTTACACCCTCTCCCTTTGGAAAAAGGTGTCAGGGCTGGGGAGGAGTAGCCTCCCCCAGCCTCTGGAAATGCTTTGATGGGCACAGATGGTGCCCATCTCTGCATAAGCCAGTCTACACCGGTTCAGGGATCCCCCAGCCCTGCTCTGGTGCGAAACTGGACAAAGGAAAGGGGAGTGACCACTCCCCTGACCTGCACCTCCCAGAGGAGGTGCCCAGAGCTCCTCCAGTGTGCTCCAGACCTCTGCCATCTGGGAAACAGAGGTGCTGTTGGCACACTGGACTGCTCTGAGTGGCCAGTGGCAGCAGGTGACATCAGAGACTCCTTCTGATAGGCTCTTACCTGTGTTGCTAGCCTATCCTCCTTCCTAGGTAGCCAAACCTCCTTTTCTGGCTATTTAGGGTCTCTGCTTTGGGGAATTCTTTAGATAACGAATGCAAGTGCTCATCAGAGTTCCTCTGCATCTCTTTCTTCACCTTCTGCCAAAGGATTGACCGCTGACTGCTCAGGACGCCTGCAAAACCACAACAAAGCAGCAAAGACGACTACTGCAACCTTGTATCGCTGATCCTGCCGCCTTCTTGACTGTTTTCCTGGTGGTGCATGCTCTGGGGGTAGCCTGCCTCCTTCTTGCACCAGGAGCTCTGAAGAAATCTCCCGTGGGTCGACGGAATCTCCCCCCTGCAACCGCAGGCAACAAAAGACTGCATCACCAGTCCTCTGGGTCCCTTCTCAGCATGACGAGCGTGGTCCCTGGAACTCAGCAACTCTGTCCAAGTGACTCCCACAGTCCAGTGACTCTTCAGTCCAAGTTTGGTGGAGGTAAGTCCTTGCCTTCCCACGCTAGACTGCATTGCTGGGTAACGCATGATTTGCAGCTGCTCCGGCTCCTGTGCACTCTTCCAGGATTTACTTTGTGCACAGCCAAGCCTGGGTCCCCGACACTCTAACCTGCAGTGCACAACCTCCTGAGTTGTCCTCCGGCGTCGTGGGACTCCCTTTTGTGTCTTCGGGTGAGCTCCGGTTCACTCCTCCTCGAAGTGCCTGTTCTGGTACTTCTGCGGGTGCTGCCTGCTTCTGTGAGGACTCCCTCACTTGCTGGGCGCCCCCTCTGTCTCCTCATCCAAGTGGCGACATTCTGGTCCCTCCTGGGCCACAGCAGCATCCAAAAACCCTAACCGCGACTCTTGCAGCTAGCAAGGCTGGTTCGCGGTCTTTCTGCATGGGAACACTTCTGCAAGCTTCTTCACGACGTGGGACATCCATCCTCCAAAGGGGAAGTTCCTAGTCCTCTTCGTTCTTGCAGAATCCACAGCTTCTACCATCCATTGGTAGCTTCTTTGCACCCTCAGCAGGCATTTCCTGGGCATCTGCCCACTCTCGAATTTATCGCGACTCTTGGACTTGGTCCCCTTGTTCCACTGGTACTCTCGTCCGGAAATCCACTTTGGTTGCTTTGCTGGTGTTGGTCTTCCTTGCAGAATTCCCCTATCACGACTTCTGTGCTCTCTGGGGAATATAGGTGCATTTTACACCTACTTTTCAGGGACTTGGGGTGGGCTATTTTTCTAACCCTCACTGTTTCCTTACAGTCCCAGCGACCCTCTATAAGCTCACATAGGTTTGGGGTCCATTCGTGGTTCGCATTCCACTTTTGGAATATATGGTTTGTGTTGCCCCTATACCTATGTGCTCCTATTGCAATCTACTGTAACTTTACATTGCTTGCATTACTTCCTTTTGCTATTACTGCATATTTTTGGTATTGTGTACATATATCTTGTGTATATTTGGCATCCTCATACTGAGGGTACTCACTGAGATACTTTTGGCATATTGTCTTAAAAATAAAGTACCTTTATTTTTAGTATATCTGTGTATTGTGTTTTCTTATGATATTGTGCATATGACACCAGTGGTATAGTAGGAGCTTTGCATGTCTCCTAGTTCAGCCTAACCTTCTCTGCTATAGCTACCTTCTATCAGCCTAAGCTGCTAGAGACACCTCTTCTACACTAATAAGGGATAACTGGACCTGGTACAGAGTGTAAGTACCCCTTGGTACCCACTACAAGCCAGGCCAGCCTCCTACAATGATGTTTTTTTAAAGTCCCAGGTTCTTGTTTTTGTTCTATCCCTAATTTAAAAAAAAAAAAAAAAGAGTAAAAAATGTCAAAAAACACAAGGTAACCACATCAAGATGTAGTACTGTCTTGGAAGGAAGTCATCTCTCTGCTAACTCATGTTACCAGTGGAAGAGCTGTCTCTAGTACAGTTTGAGAGAAATGCATCTCTCTAATAATACCTCTTCTCATACTGACAGGTATGCATAGTAGGTTCTGGGGAGAAACTGCCATGTTTCCTGTGACGGGTCTCTTGAATGGTAACACTGCATAGTATAGTGTGTAAAGAGACTGGTCTTTCTCCTGTGTTGTGTATCTTGTATAATGCTTGTGAAAAATGAGGGTGTGAAAAGTGGTTTGCCCTTCTGGTCACACCTAGAAAAAAGTACAAGTAAAGTATGCAGTTGTAATTACCTTTTACTCATACTTATATTTTGCATAATAACTATAGAAACTATTCTATTAGTGCACTCTGCCCTTTCAGCTGAGATATCACCCCAGAGTAGCACATGTGCAAAATACGATGTCGGTAGAGACTGCTGTCTCTGTTCATACCTCTCTTCATGATAATGAATGTCATTGGTAGAGTATAAAATGGAGCATCCTCTCTGTTGACAACTGTGCCTTGCAAAAGCAGTGTGCACATTTGAATGTAAGGACACACTCACCTTTCTCTCAAACAACTCCTTCTGTGGACAGGAATGTGACGTACGGTGTACACAACGACAGAGCTCTGCACTGAAACGTCTCTCTAGGGTGACATTTATTTATGCTAAGATGTGCAAAAGATAATAAACAAACAACTAATCTGTGACTCACTGAGCAGGGTGACAAGGGTATCCCTGGGCACCCTGTGAGCATAAAGCAAAAAACAGAAGTACAGAATGTAAATGTATATGTTTTCCTACACAGGGCTCTAAATTAGATCATGTGACTAAACAGAAACAAAAGAAATAGGCAGGTGCAGAAACTAAAATAGTGGATAGTACACAGTTGGCTTGTATATGGATCGAAAAATGCAAACTTTCAGAGCTGAGCAAGCTAATTGAAAACTGTTATGTATAAACTCTTGCAAGAAAGTGAGGGTTTACTCCTCAGAGAAAGGCACAAATTAGTAACAATAGTTTAGCACTGAGCTTCAAATTGACCGCTTCATTTTCAGTTATACTAAGACACTATGGCGGTCATTCTGACCCTGGCGGTCAAAGACCGCCAGGGCGGAGGACCGCGGGAGCACCGCCGACAGGCCGGCGGTGCTCCAATGGGGATTCCGACCGCGGCGGTAAAGCCGCGGTCGGACCGGCACCACTGGCGGGCTCCCGCCAGTGTACCGCCGCCCCATTGAATCCTCCAAGGCGGCGCAGCTTGCTGCGCCGCCGAGGGGATTCCGACCCCCCCTACCGCCATCCAGATCCCGGTGGTCCAACCGCCGGGATCCGGATGGCGGTAGGGGGGGTCGCGGGGCCCCTGGGGGCCCCTGCAGTGCCCATGCCACTGGCATGGGCATTGCAGGGGCCCCCGTAAGAGGGCCCCTACATGTATTTCACTGTCTGCTGCGCAGACAGTGAAATACGCGACGGGTGCAACTGCACCCGTCGCACAGCTTCCACTCCGCCGGCTCGATTCCGAGCCGGCTTCATCGTGGAAGCCTCTTTCCCGCTGGGCTGGCGGGCGGCCTGAAGGCGACCGCCCGCCAGCCCAGCGGGAAAGTCAGAATTACCGCCGCGGAACGGTAACCTGATGGCGGGACTTTGGCGGGCGGCCTCCGCCGCCCGCCAAGGTCAGAATGAGGGCCTATGGGCCTGATTCTAACTTTGGAGGACGGTGTTAAACCGTCCCAAAAGTGGCGGATATACCACCTACCGTATTACGAGTCCATTATATCCTATGGAACTCGTAATACGGTAGGTGGTATATCCGCCACTTTTGGGACGGTTTAACACCGTCCTCCAAAGTTAGAATCAGGCCCTATTTCTGAATTCCATGCCACAATATGAGTGAGTAGAATTGAAAGAGGGTGAAATGCTGACATAATATGCCACTTGTGCATTGCATGGAGGAATGCTATTTTCCCTATTGTTTACTTCACAACTCAGAAATTATTGTTTTTAGTTTTATATTCTCATTCCATCAAGCAAGGGAAAGGAGCTGTGTTTTGACACTGAGTATTACTGCTGGTTCATTGACTACAAAGCGATTGGTAGTGGAAGGAGTTCTGAAGGGAGCTGATGTACTGAGCCAGCAAATAATGTTCTGATGCACTGATCTTGTCACACACCTCACCCTCCATTGCAGTCATCTAGTCCAACACATACCGGTGTTGCATCACCATGAGGAGATGGCTCTTAATTCCTTCTTGATAGCATGTAGGCTGAGCTCAGTATGGGTGATCATTTTCAGCATCTCCCTCCTTGTTATTTGCAACCAGCAGGTGTTTGCTTTTGTCTGTAGGGTGAAGATGGGTGTGGACCCTCTCACATTTACTTGAGTGTCAGTTAATAGTCTAAATTCTTCCGGAATGTCCTTGTACTGAGCCCAGTCAAAATAATCAGCAGTTCTTTTTTTTCGAACCTGATGCTACAGAGCTGTTTTCTTCTGTAGCAGATGTTGGAACAACTCAGACAGCTTTTCTCCAGGGATGACCCGGGTGGGGGGGTGTATGGTCATGAGGGAGCTGAGACCCCACCATCCAGGTACGAGCTGAGTGTAGGCAAATTCTCCACACTGTCAGTAGAAATCCATCAGCCGAGAGGTGCCCCAGTGTATGTCTGGTATGTGCAGTATTGCCTCACAATTCTCATTTGTGCCGTGCTCGATGGTCCCTTTGCCTCTTAAGCACAAGAAATACTGTTTAAGGGGCATTTTTACAAGTCCCTTGCGCTGCCTTAGCATCATTTTTTAATGCTAAAGCTGGGCTAACTAGTCCTCCACTCTGTGCCATATTTACAAAGTCGTGCAATGCAAGCATTGTGCCACTTTGTAACCCCTTGTGCCACATTATACCTGCGCCAGGTATAATGTGTGCAAGGAGAGGCGTTTCCCCGCAGGGAGGCCCACAAAATGGTGCAGTGAAATTTACAAGATTTCACTGTGCCATTCTAACGTAATGTTTTAACCCCTGCTCAAGGCAGGCGTTAAAGTGACACTAGTGCACTAGCCTATGGGCCTCCCTGTGCTTTGCTGGACTAGCAGCAATATTTTTGCAGCTAGTCCAGCAAAGCTCCACAATAGCATAAACAATGTAGGCGCTATTGTCCTAACGTGCTTCATAGTGCCCTGTAATGTAAATACAATGCTACCATGGTGTCGTCAGGGGGGCACAGGGTGATGCAAGGAAACTGACGCATTGGAGCCGATGTGCCAGTTCCTTGTAAATATGCCCTCACCTTTCAGTACAATTAGTGTCTGACCCTTCCCTTCTAACCACGTGTACCTATCTATCTCAGCATCCTAGATTTCCTGACATGGGGTATGTATGTTGGTATTCAATCCTCCCCTATGAGGCTCATTTCCCCTGTATGATTGGAGGGAATGTCTCTGCACGGGAACTTCACATCTGGGGTCCATTTGTTTTTAAAGAAGACTGCCTCAGACATGCTAAGGGCCACCCTGGGACCACAGACGGAAGCAGGAGCAGAAGCATTTGTGCACTGGTGCTGTGGTTTTGCTACCTCCACGAACCCTTTTTTCTGGGAAGTCTTGGGGCCAAACAGTGTCCTCCCCTACAGTGCCTCGCATGGCGCATCCTTTCTAGCTCGGTTTGAATATTGCAAGGCTTGGTGTAAAGGTACAGTACAGTCGGAATGGTCTCATATCAAGTGACGTTTACTAATACCCTATGGGGTTCCACTCTACTAGGTTGTAACTTGGCTCTAATCCTAGATAGGTCCAGATGGATGGTACATTTTTGTTTCTCAGAAGCTATCTCCTGGGATAAATAAAGCCTATCTGTGCCTATGGTGTGTGGCATCAGTTAACACATGTAGCACGGTCTGTCTGATGTTTGGGTGCCCACAGCAATCATGTGCTGATACCATGTTTTGTGTAAGAGTACGCTTTGTAGTGCGTGTGGAAAAGCAACATTGGGTTTGGTGTAATTGTAAGTGATGTGGGAAGGGCCCCTATGCAAGCGCTAGCGCTGTAGAAATATCGAGGTAGGCTCCATGTGACTAGGCAAATTCCTGGTTATGGATGGATGCAGCCACACCCACAACAAACAGAGGGTATACAATGGTGCAAATTACATAACTTTTGGAATTTTGCAGATCTCAGGTTGGTTTCCTACAGAAACATCAGCGGTCTTCTTGTGATCGGGGGTGTTTCTGATCTGGCAAAAGTGATATTGTAGCTGGGGTGTCTTTCTTTTGGAAGAAGAGTTCATGAAAGAATGCCCGTAAAAAACAGTCCAATACAGTTTGTAGTGTTTGTCTTGCACACTTGGGTCTTGCTGGGGTTGCTGCTGAGAGGTGGCGGGCTGCTGTGAAAGTGGTGCACTCGTGGCTGCGTTGCAGACCTGCTGTGGGCTGTAGGGTAGCTTTTGAAAAACATATATTATTATTTAGACTCCTGTGCCTTTCTTTTAACATATGTTCTGTACATTTATTTTTAAGGTGGCTCCAGTTGGGGCAACTATTGTTATGGAGCAGTGAGTTTTTTAGTTATGGATCACCTAAGTTTTATATTGTGGGTCATTTGGTCCTGTCCTCTCACCATAATAGAGGAGAGTGTTTCTATGGGATGATCTTCATGGATCATTCATTTTTCCTATTTTCCATAACGTGTTTGTGTGCTTTACGGATACGGATAGAACCTTTTGACCTCCATGTGCATGGAGCGATGTGAAAGGAACAAGCTTGTTGCAATTTGGGGACTGCTAGTGATTGCAACGTGCTCCCAGGACATGTGTATGCCCCTCGAGACCCTGCATGCGGCATGCAATGAGGGTCTCCCTAATTAGAACAGAGAACTTTTACAGCTCCAAAATGGATGGTCAATTTTACAATAACAGTGAAATTAGAGCACATTATGTAGGTTCCCTAAGGAATGAAGAATCATAGAGAACAGGGAGTGTACTGAACATGACGGACTGTCCTCTTCCTCTCTTGTTTATCAAGACTTCTTTTCGAGGTTCCTCTCTCATTATCTCCTATGTACTGCAGCAAAGTGAGTTTCTGTCAATGATTATGGTATGTTTATTTCAAACAATGCAGTTATATTTTTTAAAAATATGCAGAGTTTCATTTGTAAAAAAAAAAGTGCCAGGGCCCTTGTCAGGAGATCTCTGCAACTCGCACCACCCATTGCCCAGTGACTGTACCTACTCAACTACTAACCATCACACTCCTTCAAGTGTGACAGTTCAGACTTTTTCAGGCCCCTAAAGTTATAATACTGACTTGGGCAACAAATATTGGTCATTTTTAGCTTATCTTGAACTCATAAACAAATGTTGTTGTGCTCATCAGCAAACTACTTCAGCAGCGCCACCTTGTGGCTAACTGTCATAAGTGCCGGTGCTGACCATTATGTGCCAGTGCCGAACACCGGAAACCACTGGCTCAATTAAGAACTTGAAATAGGGCACAAATGCATAATCAGGACTGACCAAAATTACAGATACCTACTTCTGTATTGCAGTCTTCTCATACCACAACATCAGAAACCAGATTTTAACACATGAAAGTAAACATCAGCCAGTTTATGCTGAAATATGTGCACCTTGGGATACCATATCTCAGAGGCTCATTAGCAAAAAAAGTATAAATCTAAGGGGCATATGTATAAAACTGTTTGGCGCTACTAAACGGGCAGATTTGCAGAACTGGCCCATTGTCAACCACAAAAAAGGAACTTCTAATGTTCATATGCCAAATTGCTATTTGGTAATTTGTCACCGAATCGAAATTTGGTTTACTGATTCAGTATTTGGAAGGGACATGCTTAGGTCATCCCTTCCAAATACAGAATTGCAGTGGTATGTGTGAATGTTTTGCAACCAAATTATGGTTGCAAAACATTCATATTTTACTGACACCTAAAAGAAGGTGGTAATCATTTGCAATGGGAAGGGGTCTGCTAGGATCATTTTCTCTTTTGTAATTGATGAAAAAATGTTTTTAGGAGGAGGTAGAGGTCCCAGAGAGCACTGTCTACTCTTAAAAAGTGAAACCTAAATGTTCAATTCTATGTTTTGAAACACATCCCTTTTTTCTTTAACCCCTTCACTGCCAGGCCTTTTCCCCCTCAGGTGCCAAGCCTTTTTTTGGTTATTTAGGGCAGTTCACGCTTAGGCCCTCATAACTTTTTGTTCACATAAGCTACCCACGCCAAATTTGCGTCCTTTTTTTCCAACATCCTAGGGATTCTAGAGGTACCCAGACTTTGTGGGTTCCCCAGAAGGAGGCCAAGAAATTAGCCAAAATACAGTGAAAATTTCGTTTTTTTCAAAAAAATTGGAAAAAGGGGCTGCAGAAGGCTTGTGGTTTTTCCCTGAAAATGGCGTCAACAAAGGGTTTGTTGTGCTAAAATCACCAGCTTCCCAGCTTCCAGGAACAGGCAGACTTGAATCAGAAAACCCAATTTTTCAACACAATTTTGGCATTTTACTGGGACATACCCCATTTTTACGATTTTTTGTGCTTTCAGCCTCCTTCCAGTCAGTGACAGAAATGGGCATGAAACCAATGCTGGATCCCAGAAACCGCAACATTTCTGACAAGTAGACAAAATTCTGAATTCAGCAAGGGGTAATTTGTGTAGATCCTACAAGGGTTTCCTACAGAAAATAACAACTGAAAAAACAAAATATTGAAATTGAGGTGAAAAAATCTGCAATTTTTCTCTACGTTTTACTCTGCAACTTTTTCCTGCAATGTCAGATTTTTTAAAGCAATACATTGTTATGTCTGCTGGACTCTTCTGGCTGCAGGGATATATAGGCTTGTAAGTTCATCAAGAACCCTAGGTACCCAGAGCCAATAAATGAGCTGCACCCTGCCGTGCGTTTTCATTCTATACTGGGTATACAGCAATTCATTTGCTGAAATATAAAGAGTGAAAAATAGCTATCAAGAAAACCTTTGTATTTCCAAAAAGGGCACAATACAAGGTGTTGAGGAGCAGTGGTTATTTGCCCATCTCTGAATTCTGGGGTGACCATACTAGCATGTGAATTACATGGCATTTCTCAAATAGATGTCTTTTTTACACACTCTCTTATATTTGGAAGGAAAAAATGTAGAGAAAGGCAAGGGGCAATAACACTTGCTTTGCTAATCTATGTTCCCCCAAGTCTCCTGATAAAAATGATACCTCACTTGTGTGGGTAGGCCTAGCGCCCGCAACAGGAAACGCCCCAAAACGCAAAGTGGACACATCACATTTTTTTAAAGAAAACAGGGGTGTTTTTTGCAAAGTGCCTACCTATAGATTTTAGCCTCTAGCTCAGCCGCCACCAAGAGAAACCTACCAAACCTGTGCATTTTTGAAAACTAGAGACCTAGGGGAATCCAAGATGGGGTGACATGTGGGGCTCTGACCAGGTTCTGTTACCCAGAATCCTTTGCAAACCTCAAACTTTGGCTAAAAAAACAAATTTTCCTCACGTTTTGGTGACAGAAAGTTCTGGAATCAGAGAGGAGCAACGGATTTCCTTCCACCCAGCGTTCCCCCAAGTCTCTCGAGAAAAATGATACCTCACTTGTGTGGGTAGGCCTAGCGCCCGCGACAGGAAATGCTCCAAAACGCAACGTGGACACATCACATTTTTTTAAAGAAAAAAGAGTTGTTTTTTGCAAAGTGCCTACCTGTAGATTTTGGCCTCTAGCTCAGCCGGTACCTAGGGAAACCTACAAAACCTGCACCTTTTTGAAAGCTAGAGACCTAGGGGAATCCAAGATGGGGTGACTTGTGGGGCTCTGACCAGGTTCTGTTAATCAGAATCCTTTGCAAACCTCAAAATTTGGCTAAAAAAACACGTTTTCCTCACATTTTGGTGACAGAAAGTTCTGGAATCAGAGAGGAGGCACAAATTTCCTTCCACCCAGCGTTCCCCCAAGTCTCCTGATAAAAATGATACCTCACTTGTGTGGGTAGGCCTAGTGCCCTCAACAGGAAATGCCCCAAAACGCAACGTGGACACATCACATTTTTTTAAAGAAAAAAGAGGTGTTTTTTGCAAAGTGCCTACCTGTAGATTTTGGCCTCTAGCTCAGCCGGCACCTAGGGAAACCTACCAAACCTGTGCATTTTTTAAAACTAGAGACCTAGGGGAATCCAAGATGGGGTGACTTGTGGAGCTCTGACCAGGTTCTGTTACCCAGAATCCTTTGCAAACCTCAAAATTTGGCTAAAAAAATACGTTTTCCTCACATTTCGGTGACAGAAAGTTCTGGAATGTGAGAGGAGGCACACATTTCCTTCCACCCAGCGTTCCCCCAAGACTCCCAATACAAATGATACCTCACTTGTGTGGGTAGGCCTAGCGCCCGTGACAGGAAATGTCCCAAAACACAACGTGGACACATCACATTTTTTTAAAGAAAACAGAGGTGTTTTTTGCAAAGAGCCTACCTGTAGATTTTGGCCTCTGGCTCAGCCGGCACCTAGGGAAACCTACCAAACCTGTGCATTTTTGAAAACTAGAGACCTACGGGAATCCAGGATGGGGTGACTTGCGGGGCTCTGACCAGGTTCTGTTACCCAGAATCCTTTGCAAACCTCAAACTTTGGCTAAAAAAACACGTTTTCCTCACATTTCGGTGACAGAAAGTTCTGGAATCAGAGAGGAGCCACGGATTTCCTTCCACCCAGCGTTTCCCCAAGTCTCCCGATACAAATGATACCTCACTTGTGTGGGTAGGCCTAGCGCCCGCGACAGGAAATGCCCCAAAACGCAACGTGGACCCATCACATTTTTTTAAAGAAAACAGAGGTGTTTTTTGCAAAGTGACTACCTGTAGATTTTGGCCTCTAGCTCAGCCGGCACCTAAGGAAACCTACCAAACCTGTGACTTTTTGAAAGCTAGAGACCTAGGGGAATCCAAGATGGGGTGACTTGTGGGGCTCTGACCAGGTTCTGTTACCCAGAATCCTTTGCAAACCTCAAACTTTGGCTAAAAAACAAATTTTCCTCACATTTTGGTGACAGAAAGTTCTGGAATTAGAAAGGAGCCACAAATTTCCTTCCATCCAGCGTTCCCCCAAGTCTCCCGATAAAAATCATTCCTCACTTGTGTGGGTAGGCCTAGCGCCCGCGACAGGAAATGCCCCAAAACGCAACGTGGACACATCACATTTTTTGAAAGAAAACAGAGGTGTTTTTTGCAAAGTGACTATCTGTAGATTTTGGCCTCTAGCTCAGCCGGCACCTAAGGAAACCTACCAAACCTGTGCATTTGTGAAAACTAGAGACCTAGGGGAATCCAAGATGGGGTGACTTGTGGGGCTCTGACCAGGTTCTGTTACCCAGAATCCTTTGCAAACCTCAAACTTTGGCTGAAAAAACACATTTTCCTCACAGTTTGGTGACAGAAAGTTCTGGAATCTGAGAGAAGCCACAAATTTCCTACCAACCAGCGTTCCCCAAAGTCTCCCGATAAAAATGATACCTCACTTGTGTGGGTAGGCCTAGCGCCCATGACAGGAAATGCCCCAAAACACAACGTGGACACATCACATTTTTTGAAAGAAAACAGAGGTGTTTTTTGCAAAGTGCCTACCTATAGATTTGGCATCTCTAGCTCAGCCGGCACCTAGGGAAACCTACCAAACCTGTGCATTTTTGAAAACTAGAGACCTAGAGGAACCAAGATGGGGTGACTTGTGGGGCTCTGACCAGGTTCTGTTACCCAGAATCCTTTGCAAACCTCAAAATTTGGCTAAAAAAACAAGTTTTCCTCATATTTCGGTGACAGAAAGTTCTGGAATCTGAGAGGAGCCACAAATTTCCTTCCACCCAGCGTTCCCCCAATACAAATGATACCTCACTTGTGTGGGTAGGCCTCACGCCCGTGACAGGAAATGCCCCAAAACACAACGTGGACACATCACATTTTTTTAAAGAAAACAGAGGTGTTTTTTGCAAAGTGCCTACCTGTAGATTTTGGCCTCTAGCTCAGCCGGCACCTAGGGAAACCTACCAAACCTGTGCATTTTTTAAAACTAGAGACCTAGGGGAATCCAAGATGGGGTGACTTGTGGGGCTCTGACCAGGTTCTGTTACCCAGAATGCTTTGCAAACCTCAAAATTTGGCTAAAAAAACACGTTTTCCTCACGTTTTGGTGACAGAAAGTTCTGGAATCAGACAGGAGCCACGGATTTCCTTCCACCCAGCATTCCCCCAAGTCTCTCGATAAAAATGATACCTCACTTGTGTGGGTAGGCCTAGCGCCCGCGACAGGAAATGCTCCAAAACGCAACGTGGACCCATCACATTTTTTTAAAGAAAACAGAGGTGTTTTTTGCAAAGTGCCTACCTGTAGATTTTGGCCTGTAGCTCAGCCGGCACCTAGGGAAACCTACCAAACCTGTGCTTTTTTTTAGAGCTAGAGACCTAGGGGAATCCAAGATGGGGTGACTTGTGGGGCTCTGACCAGGTTCTGTTACCCAGAATGCTTTGCAAACCTCAAAATTTGGCTAAAAAAACACGTTTTCCTCACATTTTGGTGACAGAAAGTTCTGGAATCAGAGAGGAGGCACAAATTTCCTTCCACCCAGCATTCCCCCAAGTCTCCTGATAAAAATGATACCTCACTTGTGTGGGTAGGCCTAGCGCCCTCGACAGGAAATGCCCCAAAACGCAACGTGGACACATCACATTTTTTTAAAGAAAAAAGAGGTGTTTTTTGCAAAGTGCCTAGCTGTAGATTTTGGCCTCTAGCTCAGCCGGCACCTATCGAAACCTACCAAACCTGTGCATTTTTTAAAGCTAGAGACCTAGGGGAATCCAAGATGGGGTGACTTGTGGGGCTCTGACCAGGTTCTGTTACCCAGAATGCTTTGCAAACCTCAATATTTGGCTAAAAAAACACGTTTTCCTCACGTTTTGGTGACAGAAAGTTCTGGAATCAGAGAGGAGCCACGGATTTCCTTCCACCCACCGTTCCCCCAAGTCTCTCGATAAAAATGATACCTCACTTGTGTGGGTAGGCCTAGCGCCCGCGACAGGAAATGCTCCAAAACGCAACGTGGACCAATCACATTTTTTTAAAGAAAACAGAGGTGTTTTTTGCAAAGTGCCTACCTGTAGATTTTGGCCTCTAGCTCAGCCGACACCTAGGGAAACCTACCAAACCTGTGCATTTTTTAAAGCTAGAGACCTAGGGGAATCCAAGATGGGGTGACTTGTGGGGCTCTGACCAGGTTCTGTTACCCAGAATGCTTTGCAAACCTCAAAATTTGGCTAAAAAAACACGTTTTCCTCACATTTTGGTGACAGAAAGTTCTGGAATCAGAGAGGAGGCACAAATTTCCTTCCACCCAGCGTTCCCCCAAGTCTCCTGATAAAAATGATACCTCACTTGTGTGGGTAGGCCTAGCGCCCTCGACAGGAAATGCCCCAAAACACAACGTGGACACATCACATTTTTTTAAAGAAAAATAGAGGTGTTTTTTGCAAAGTGCCTACCTGTAGATTTTGGCCTCTAGCTCAGCCGGCACCTAGGGAAACCTACCAAACCTGTGCATTTGTGAAAACTAGAGACCTAGGGGAATCCAAGATGGGGTGACTTGTGGGGCTCTGACCAGGTTCTGTTACCCAGAATCCTTTGCAAACCTCAAACTTTGGCTGAAAAAACACATTTTGCTCACAGTTTGGTGACAGAAAGTTCTGGAATCTGAGAGAAGCCACAAATTTCCTACCAACCAGCGTTCCCCAAAGTCTCCCGATAAAAATGATACCTCACTTGTGTGGGTAGGCCTAGCGCCCATGACAGGAAATGCCCCAAAACACAACGTGGACACATCACATTTTTTGAAAGAAAACAGAGGTGTTTTTTGCAAAGTGCCTACCTATAGATTTGGCATCTCTAGCTCAGCCGGCACCTAGGGAAACCTACCAAACCTGTGCATTTTTGAAAACTAGAGACCTAGAGGAACCAAGATGGGGTGACTTGTGGGGCTCTGACCAGGTTCTGTTACCCAGAATCCTTTGCAAACCTCAAAATTTGGCTAAAAAAACAAGTTTTCCTCATATTTCGGTGACAGAAAGTTCTGGAATCTGAGAGGAGCCACAAATTTCCTTCCACCCAGCGTTCCCCCAATACAAATGATACCTCACTTGTGTGGGTAGGCCTCGCGCCCGTGACAGGAAATGCCCCAAAACACAACGTGGACACATCACATTTTTTTAAAGAAAACAGAGGTGTTTTTTGCAAAGTGCCCACCTGTAGATTTTGGCCTCTAGCTCAGCCGGCACCTAGGGAAACCTACCAAACCTGTGCATTTTTTAAAACTAGAGACCTAGGGGAATCCAAGATGGGGTGACTTGTGGGGCTCTGACCAGGTTCTGTTACCCAGAATGCTTTGCAAACCTCAAAATTTGGCTAAAAAAACACGTTTTCCTCACGTTTTGGTGACAGAAAGTTCTGGAATCAGACAGGAGCCACGGATTTCCTTCCACCCAGCATTCCCCCAAGTCTCTCGATAAAAATGATACCTCACTTGTGTGGGTAGGCCTAGCGCCCGCGACAGGAAATGCTCCAAAACGCAACGTGGACCCATCACATTTTTTTAAAGAAAACAGAGGTGTTTTTTGCAAAGTGCCTACCTGTAGATTTTGGCCTCTAGCTCAGCCGGCACCTAGGGAAACCTACCAAACCTGTGCATTTTTAAAGCTAGAGACCTAGGGGAATCCAAGATGGGGTGACTTGTGGGGCTCTGACCAGGTTCTGTTACCCAGAATGCTTTGCAAACCTCAAAATTTGGCTAAAAAAACACGTTTTCCTCACATTTTGGTGACAGAAAGTTCTGGAATCAGAGAGGAGGCACAAATTTCCTTCCACCCAGCATTCCCCCAAGTCTCCTGATAAAAATGATACCTCACTTGTGTGGGTAGGCCTAGCGCCCTCGACAGGAAATGCCCCAAAACGCAACGTGGACACATCACATTTTTTTTAAGAAAAAAGAGGTGTTTTTTGCAAAGTGCCTAGCTGTAGATTTTGGCCTCTAGCTCAGCCGGCACCTATCGAAACCTACCAAACCTGTGCATTTTTTAAAGCTAGAGACCTAGGGGAATCCAAGATGGGGTGACTTGTGGGGCTCTGACCAGGTTCTGTTACCCAGAATGCTTTGCAAACCTCAATATTTGGCTAAAAAAACACGTTTTCCTCACGTTTTGGTGACAGAAAGTTCTGGAATCAGAGAGGAGCCACGGATTTCCTTCCACCCACCGTTCCCCCAAGTCTCTCGATAAAAATGATACCTCACTTGTGTGGGTAGGCCTAGCGCCCGCGACAGGAAATGCTCCAAAACGCAACGTGGACCAATCACATTTTTTTAAAGAAAACAGAGGTGTTTTTTGCAAAGTGCTTACCTGTAGATTTTGGCCTCTAGCTCAGCCGACACCTAGGGAAACCTACCAAACCTGTGCATTTTTTAAAGCTAGAGACCTAGGGGAATCCAAGATGGGGTGACTTGTGGGGCTCTGACCAGGTTCTGTTACCCAGAATGCTTTGCAAACCTCAATATTTGGCTAAAAAAACACGTTTTCCTCACGTTTTGGTGACAGAAAGTTCTGGAATCAGAGAGGAGCCACGGATTTCCTTCCACCCACCGTTCCCCCAAGTCTCTCGATAAAAATGATACCTCACTTGTGTGGGTAGGCCTAGCGCCCGCGACAGGAAATGCTCCAAAACGCAACGTGGACCAATCACATTTTTTTAAAGAAAACAGAGGTGTTTTTTGCAAAGTGCTTACCTGTAGATTTTGGCCTCTAGCTCAGCCGACACCTAGGGAAACCTACCAAACCTGTGCATTTTTTAAAGCTAGAGACCTAGGGGAATCCAAGATGGGGTGACTTGTGGAGCTCTGACCAGGTTCTGTTACCCAGAATCCTTTGCAAACCTCAAAATTTAGCTAAAAAAACACGTTTTCCTCACATTTCGGTGACAGAAAGTTCTGGAATCTGAGAGGAGGCACAAATTTCCTTCCACCCAGCGTTCCCCCTAGTCTCCCAATACAAATGATACCTCACTTGTGTGGTTAGGCCTAGCGCCCGTGACAGGAAATGTCCCAAAACACAACGTGGACACATCACATTTTTTTAAAGAAAACAGAGGTGTTTTTTGCAAAGAGCCTACCTGTAGATTTTGGCCTCTAGCTCAGCCGGCACCTAGGGAAACCTACCAAACCTGTGCATTTTTTAAAACTAGAGACCTATGGGAATCCAGGATGGGGTGACTTGTGGGGCTCTGACCAGGTTCTGTTACCCAGAATCCTTTGCAAACCTCAAAATTTGGCTAAAAAAACACGCTTTCCTCACATTTCGGTGACAGAAAGTTCTGGAATCTGAGAGGAGGCACAAATTTCCTTCCACCCAGCGTTCCCCCAAGTCTCCCAATACAAATGATACCTCACTTGTGTGGGTAGGCCTAGCGCCCGCGACAGGAAATGCCCCAAAACGCAACGTGGACCCATCACATTTTTTTAAAGAAAACAGAGGTGTTTTTTGCAAAGTGACTACCTGTAGATTTTGGCCTCTAGCTCAGCCGGCACCTAAGGAAACCTACCAAACCTGTGACTTTTTGAAAGCTAGAGACCTAGGGGAATCCAAGATGGGGTGACTTGTGGGGCTCTGACCAGGTTCTGTTACCCAGAATCCTTTGCAAACCTCAAACTTTGGCTAAAAAAACAAATTTTGCTCACATTTTGGTGACAGAAAGTTCTGGAATTAGAAAGGAGCCACAAATTTCCTTCCATCCAGCGTTCCCCCAAGTCTCCCGATAAAAATGATACCTCACTTGTGTGGGTAGGCCTAGCGCCCATGACAGGAAATGCCCCAAAACACAACGTGGACACATCACATTTTTTTAAAGAAAACAGAGGTGTTTTTTGCAAAGTGCCTACCTATAGATTTGGCCTCTAGCTCAGAAGGCCCCTAGGGAAACCTACCAAACCTGTGCATTTTTGAAAACTAGAGACCTAGGGGAACCAAGATGGGGTGACTTGTGGGGCTCTGACCAGGTTCTGTTACCCAGAATCCTTTGCAAACCTCAAAATTTGGCTAAAAAAACAAGTTTTCCTCATATTTCGGTGACAGAAAGTTCTGGAATCGGAGAGGAGCCACAAATTTCCTTCCACCCAGCGTTCCCCCAAGTCTCCCGATACAAATGATACCTCACTTGTGTGGGTAGGCCTAGCGCCCGTGACAGGAAATGCCCCAAAACACAACGTGGACACATCACATTTTTTTAAAGAAAACAGAGGTGTTTTTTGCAAAGTGCCTACCTGTAGATTTTGGCCTCTAGCTCAGCCGGCACCTAGGGAAACCTACCAAACCTGTGCATTTTTTTAAACTAGAGACCTAGGGGAATCCAAGATGGGGTGACTTGTGGGGCTCTGACCAGGTTCTGTTACCCAGAATCCTTTGCAAACCTCAAACTTTGGCTAAAAAAACCTATTTTCCTCAAGTTTTGGTGACAGAAAGTTCTGGAATCAGAGAGGAGCCACGGATTTCCTTCCACCCAGCATTCCCCCAAGTCTCTCGATAAAAATGATACCTCACTTGTGTGGGTAGGCCTAGCGCCGGCGACAGGAAATGCTCCAAAACGCAACGTGGACCCATCACATTTTTTTTAAGAAAACAGAGGTGTTTTTTGCAAAGTGCCTACCTGTAGATTTTGGCCTCTAGCTCAGCCGGCACCTAGGGAAACCTACCAAACCTGTGCATTTTTTAAAGCTAGAGACCTAGGGGAATCCAAGATGGGGTGACTTGTGGGGCTCTGACCAGGTTCTGTTACCCAGAATGCTTTGCAAACCTCAAAATTTGGCTAAAAAAACACGTTTTCCTCACATTTTGGTGACAGAAAGTTCTGGAATCAGAGAGGAGGCACAAATTTCCTTCCACCCAGCGTTCCCCCAAGTCTCCTGATAAAAATGATACCTCACTTGTGTGGGTAGGCCTAGCGCCCTCGACAGGAAATGCCCCAAAACGCAACGTGGACACATCACATTTTTTTAAAGAAAAAAGAGGTGTTTTTTGCAAAGTGCCTAGCTGTAGATTTTGGCCTCTAGCTCAGCCGGCACTTATCGAAACCTACCAAACCTGTGCATTTTTTAAAGCTAGAGACCTAGGGGAATCCAAGATGGGGTGACTTGTGGGGCTCTGACCAGGTTCTGTTACCCAGAATGCTTTGCAAACCTTAAAATTTGGCTAAAAAAACACGTTTTCCTCACATTTTGGTGACAGAAAGTTCTGGAATCAGAGAGGAGGCACAAATTTCCTTCCACCCAGCGTTCCCCCAAGTCTCCTGATAAAAATGATACCTCACTTGTGTGGGTAGGCCTAGCGCCCTCGACAGGAAATGCCTCAAAACACAACGTGGACACATCACATTTTTTAAAAGAAAAAAGAGGTGTTTTTTGCAAAGTGCCTACCTGTAGATTTTGGCCTCTAGCTCAGCCGGCACCTAGGGAAACCTACCAAACCTGTGCATTTTTTAAAACTAGAGACCTAGGGGAATCCAAGATGGGGTGACTTGTGGAGCTCTGACCAGGTTCTGTTACCCAGAATCCTTTGCAAACCTAAAAATTTGGCTAAAAAAACAAGTTTTCCTCACATTTCGGTGACAGAAAGTTCTGGAATCTGAGAGGAGGCACAAATTTCCTTCCACCCAGCGTTCCCCCAAGTCTCCCAATACAAATGATACCTCACTTGTGTGGGTAGGCCTAGCGCCCGTGACAGGAAATGTCCCAAAACACAACGTGGACACATCACATTTTTTTAAAGAAAACAGAGGTGTTTTTTGCAAAGAGCCTACCTGTAGATTTTGGCCTCTAGCTCAGCCGGCACCTAGGGAAAACTACCAAACCTGTGCATTTTTGAAAACTAGAGACCTACGGGAATCCAGGATGGGGTGACTTGTGGGGCTCTGACCAGGTTCTGTTACCCAGAATCCTTTGCAAACCTCAAAATTTGTCTAAAAAAACACGTTTTCCTCACATTTCGGTGACAGAAAGTTCTGGAATCTGAGAGGAGGCACAAATTTCCTTCCACCCAGCGTTCCCCCAAGTCTCCCGATAAAAATGATTCCTCAGTTGTGTGGGTAGGCCTAGCGCCCGCGACAGGAAATGCCCCAAAACGCAACGTGGACACATCACATTTTTTGAAAGAAAACAGAGGTGTTTTTTGCAAAGTGACTATCTGTAGATTTTGGCCTCTAGCTCAGCCGGCACCTAAGGAAACCTACCAAACCTGTGCATTTGTGAAAACTAGAGACCTAGGGGAATCCAAGATGGGGTGACTTGTGGGGCTCTGACCAGGTTCTGTTACCCAGAATCCTTTGCAAACCTCAAACTTTGGCTAAAAAAACAAATTTTCCTCACAGTTTGGTAACAGAAAGTTCTGGAATCTGAGAGAAGCCACAAATTTCCTACCACCCAGCGTTCCCCCAAGTCTCCCGATAAAAATGATACCTCACTTGTGTGGGTAGGCCTAGCGCCCATGACAGGAAATGCCCCAAAACACAACGTGGACACATCACATTTTTTTACAGAAAACAGAGGTGTTTTTTGCAAAGTGCCTACCTATAGATTTGGCCTCTAGCTCAGAAGGCCCCTAGGGAAACCTACCAAACCTGTGCATTTCTGAAAGCTAGAGACCTAGGGGAACCAAGATGGGGTGACTTGTGGGGCTCTGACCAGGTTCTGTTACCCAGAATCCTTTGCAAACCTCAAAATTTGGCTAAAAAAACAAGTTTTCCTCATATTTCGGAGACAGAAAGTTCTGGAATCTGAGAGGAGCCACAAATTTCCTTCCACCCAGCGTTCCCCCAAGTCTCCCGATACAAATGATACCTCACTTGTGTGGGTAGGCCTAGCGCCCGTGACAGGAAATGCCCCAAAACACAACGTGGACACATCACATTTTTTTAAAGAACACAGAGGTGTTTTTTGCAAAGTGCCTACCTGTAGATTTTGGCCTCTAGCTCAGCCGGCACCTAGGGAAACCTACCAAACCTGTGCATTTTTTAAAACTAGAGACCTAGGGGAATCCAAGATGGGGTGACTTGTGGGGCTCTGAACAGGTTGTGTTACCCAGAATCCTTTGCAAACCTCAAACTTTGGCTAAAAAAACACATTTTCCTCACGTTTTGGTGACAGAAAATTCTGGAATCTGAGAGGAGCCACGGATTTCCTTCCACCCAGCGTTCCCCCAATTCTCTCGATAAAAATGATACCTCACTTGTGTGGGTAGGCCTAGCGCCCGCGACAGGAAATGCTCCAAAACGCAACGTGGACCCATCATATTTTTTTAAAGAAAACAGAGGTGTTTTTTGCAAAGTGCCTACCTGTAGATTTTGGTCTCTAGCTCAGCCGGCACCTAGGGAAACCTACCAAACCTGTGCATTTTCGAAAGCTAGAGACCTAGGGGAATCCAAGATGGGGTGACTTGTGGGGCTCTGACCAGGTTCTGTTACCCAGAATGCTTTGCAAACCTCAAAATTTGGCTAAAAAAACACGTTTTCCTCACGTTTTGGTGACAGAAAGTTCTGGAATCAGAGAGGAGCCACGGATTTCCTTCCACCCAGCATTCCCCCAAGTCTCTCGATAAAAATGATACCTCACTTGTGTGGGTAGGCCTAGCGCCCGCGACAGGAAATGCTCCAAAACGCAACGTGGACCCATCACATTTTTTTAAAGAAAACAGAGGTGTTTTTTGCAAAGTGCCTACCTGTAGATTTTGGCCTCTACCTCAGCCGGCACCTAGGGAAACCTACCAAACCTGTGCATTTTTTAAAGCTAGAGACCTAGGGGAATCCAAGATGGGGTGACTTGTGGGGCTCTGACCAGGTTCTGTTACCCAGAATGCTTTGCAAACCTCAAAATTTGGCTAAAAAAACACGTTTTCCTCACATTTTGGTGACAGAAAGTTCTGGAATCTGAGAGGAGCCACAAATTTCCTTCCACCCAGCGTTCCCCCAAGTCTCCCGATACAAATGATACCTCACTTGTGTGGGTAGGCCTAGCGCCCGTGACAGGAAATGCCCCAAAACACAACGTGGACACATCACATTTTTTTAAAGAAAACAGAGGTGTTTTTTGCAAAGTGCCTACCTGTAGATTTTGGCCTCTAGCTCAGCCGGCACCTAGGGAAACCTACCAAACCTGTGCATTTTTTTAAACTAGAGACCTAGGGGAATCCAAGATGGGGTGACTTGTGGGGCTCTGACCAGGTTCTGTTACCCAGAATCCTTTGCAAACCTCAAACTTTGGCTAAAAAAACCTATTTTCCTCAAGTTTTGGTGACAGAAAGTTCTGGAATCAGAGAGGAGCCACGGATTTCCTTCCACCCAGCATTCCCCCAAGTCTCTCGATAAAAATGATACCTCACTTGTGTGGGTAGGCCTAGCGCCGGCGACAGGAAATGCTCCAAAACGCAACGTGGACCCATCACATTTTTTTTAAGAAAACAGAGGTGTTTTTTGCAAAGTGCCTACCTGTAGATTTTGGCCTCTAGCTCAGCCGGCACCTAGGGAAACCTACCAAACCTGTGCATTTTTTAAAGCTAGAGACCTAGGGGAATCCAAGATGGGGTGACTTGTGGGGCTCTGACCAGGTTCTGTTACCCAGAATGCTTTGCAAACCTCAAAATTTGGCTAAAAAAACACGTTTTCCTCACATTTTGGTGACAGAAAGTTCTGGAATCAGAGAGGAGGCACAAATTTCCTTCCACCCAGCGTTCCCCCAAGTCTCCTGATAAAAATGATACCTCACTTGTGTGGGTAGGCCTAGCGCCCTCGACAGGAAATGCCCCAAAACGCAACGTGGACACATCACATTTTTTTAAAGAAAAAAGAGGTGTTTTTTGCAAAGTGCCTAGCTGTAGATTTTGGCCTCTAGCTCAGCCGGCACTTATCGAAACCTACCAAACCTGTGCATTTTTTAAAGCTAGAGACCTAGGGGAATCCAAGATGGGGTGACTTGTGGGGCTCTGACCAGGTTCTGTTACCCAGAATGCTTTGCAAACCTTAAAATTTGGCTAAAAAAACACGTTTTCCTCACATTTTGGTGACAGAAAGTTCTGGAATCAGAGAGGAGGCACAAATTTCCTTCCACCCAGCGTTCCCCCAAGTCTCCTGATAAAAATGATACCTCACTTGTGTGGGTAGGCCTAGCGCCCTCGACAGGAAATGCCTCAAAACACAACGTGGACACATCACATTTTTTAAAAGAAAAAAGAGGTGTTTTTTGCAAAGTGCCTACCTGTAGATTTTGGCCTCTAGCTCAGCCGGCACCTAGGGAAACCTACCAAACCTGTGCATTTTTTAAAACTAGAGACCTAGGGGAATCCAAGATGGGGTGACTTGTGGAGCTCTGACCAGGTTCTGTTACCCAGAATCCTTTGCAAACCTAAAAATTTGGCTAAAAAAACAAGTTTTCCTCACATTTCGGTGACAGAAAGTTCTGGAATCTGAGAGGAGGCACAAATTTCCTTCCACCCAGCGTTCCCCCAAGTCTCCCAATACAAATGATACCTCACTTGTGTGGGTAGGCCTAGCGCCCGTGACAGGAAATGTCCCAAAACACAACGTGGACACATCACATTTTTTTAAAGAAAACAGAGGTGTTTTTTGCAAAGAGCCTACCTGTAGATTTTGGCCTCTAGCTCAGCCGGCACCTAGGGAAAACTACCAAACCTGTGCATTTTTGAAAACTAGAGACCTACGGGAATCCAGGATGGGGTGACTTGTGGGGCTCTGACCAGGTTCTGTTACCCAGAATCCTTTGCAAACCTCAAAATTTGTCTAAAAAAACACGTTTTCCTCACATTTCGGTGACAGAAAGTTCTGGAATCTGAGAGGAGGCACAAATTTCCTTCCACCCAGCGTTCCCCCAAGTCTCCCGATAAAAATGATTCCTCAGTTGTGTGGGTAGGCCTAGCGCCCGCGACAGGAAATGCCCCAAAACGCAACGTGGACACATCACATTTTTTGAAAGAAAACAGAGGTGTTTTTTGCAAAGTGACTATCTGTAGATTTTGGCCTCTAGCTCAGCCGGCACCTAAGGAAACCTACCAAACCTGTGCATTTGTGAAAACTAGAGACCTAGGGGAATCCAAGATGGGGTGACTTGTGGGGCTCTGACCAGGTTCTGTTACCCAGAATCCTTTGCAAACCTCAAACTTTGGCTAAAAAAACAAATTTTCCTCACAGTTTGGTAACAGAAAGTTCTGGAATCTGAGAGAAGCCACAAATTTCCTACCACCCAGCGTTCCCCCAAGTCTCCCGATAAAAATGATACCTCACTTGTGTGGGTAGGCCTAGCGCCCATGACAGGAAATGCCCCAAAACACAACGTGGACACATCACATTTTTTTACAGAAAACAGAGGTGTTTTTTGCAAAGTGCCTACCTATAGATTTGGCCTCTAGCTCAGAAGGCCCCTAGGGAAACCTACCAAACCTGTGCATTTCTGAAAGCTAGAGACCTAGGGGAACCAAGATGGGGTGACTTGTGGGGCTCTGACCAGGTTCTGTTACCCAGAATCCTTTGCAAACCTCAAAATTTGGCTAAAAAAACAAGTTTTCCTCATATTTCGGAGACAGAAAGTTCTGGAATCTGAGAGGAGCCACAAATTTCCTTCCACCCAGCGTTCCCCCAAGTCTCCCGATACAAATGATACCTCACTTGTGTGGGTAGGCCTAGCGCCCGTGACAGGAAATGCCCCAAAACACAACGTGGACACATCACATTTTTTTAAAGAACACAGAGGTGTTTTTTGCAAAGTGCCTACCTGTAGATTTTGGCCTCTAGCTCAGCCGGCACCTAGGGAAACCTACCAAACCTGTGCATTTTTTAAAACTAGAGACCTAGGGGAATCCAAGATGGGGTGACTTGTGGGGCTCTGAACAGGTTGTGTTACCCAGAATCCTTTGCAAACCTCAAACTTTGGCTAAAAAAACACATTTTCCTCACGTTTTGGTGACAGAAAATTCTGGAATCTGAGAGGAGCCACGGATTTCCTTCCACCCAGCGTTCCCCCAATTCTCTCGATAAAAATGATACCTCACTTGTGTGGGTAGGCCTAGCGCCCGCGACAGGAAATGCTCCAAAACGCAACGTGGACCCATCATATTTTTTTAAAGAAAACAGAGGTGTTTTTTGCAAAGTGCCTACCTGTAGATTTTGGTCTCTAGCTCAGCCGGCACCTAGGGAAACCTACCAAACCTGTGCATTTTCGAAAGCTAGAGACCTAGGGGAATCCAAGATGGGGTGACTTGTGGGGCTCTGACCAGGTTCTGTTACCCAGAATGCTTTGCAAACCTCAAAATTTGGCTAAAAAAACACGTTTTCCTCACGTTTTGGTGACAGAAAGTTCTGGAATCAGAGAGGAGCCACGGATTTCCTTCCACCCAGCATTCCCCCAAGTCTCTCGATAAAAATGATACCTCACTTGTGTGGGTAGGCCTAGCGCCCGCGACAGGAAATGCTCCAAAACGCAACGTGGACCCATCACATTTTTTTAAAGAAAACAGAGGTGTTTTTTGCAAAGTGCCTACCTGTAGATTTTGGCCTCTACCTCAGCCGGCACCTAGGGAAACCTACCAAACCTGTGCATTTTTTAAAGCTAGAGACCTAGGGGAATCCAAGATGGGGTGACTTGTGGGGCTCTGACCAGGTTCTGTTACCCAGAATGCTTTGCAAACCTCAAAATTTGGCTAAAAAAACACGTTTTCCTCACATTTTGGTGACAGAAAGTTCTGGAATCAGAGAGGAGCCACGGATTTCCTTCCACCCAGCGTTCCCCCAATTCTCTCGATAAAAATGATACCTCACTTGTGTGGGTAGGCCTAGCGCCCGCGACAGGAAATGCTCCAAAACGCAACGTGGACCCATCACATTTTTTTAAAGAAAACAGAGGTGTTTTTTGCAAAGTGCCTACCTGTAGATTTTGGCCTCTACCTCAGCCGGCACCTAGGGAAACCTACCAAACCTGTGCATTTTTTAAAGCTAGAGACCTAGGGGAATCCAAGATGGGGTGACTTGTGGGGCTCTGACCAGGTTCTGTTACCCAGAATGCTTTGCAAACCTCAAAATTTGGCTAAAAAAACACGTTTTCCTCACATTTTGGTGACAGAAAGTTCTGGAATCAGAGAGGAGGCACAAATTTCCTTCCACCCAGCGTTCCCCCAAGTCTCCTGATAAAAATGATACCTCACTTGTGTGGGTAGGCCTAGCGCCCTCGACAGGAAATGCCCCAAAACGCAACGTGGACACATCACATTTTTTAAAAGAAAAAATAGGTGTTTTTTGCAAAGTGCCTAGCTGTAGATTTTGGCCTCTAGCTCAGGCGGCACCTATCGAAACCTACCAAACCTGTGCATTTTTGAAAGCTAGAGACCTAGGGGAATCCAAGATGGGGTGACTTGTGGGGCTCTGACCAGGTTCTGTTACCCAGAATGCTTTGCAAACCTCAAAATTTGGCTAAAAAAACACGTTTTCCTCAAGTTTTGGTGACAGAAAGTTCTGGAATCAGAGAGGAGCCACGGATTTCCTTCCACCCAGCGTTCCCCCAAGTCTCTCGATAAAAATGATACCTCACTTGTGTGGGTAGGCCTAGCGCCCACGACAGGAAATGCTCCAAAACGCAACGTGGACCCATCACATTTTTTTAAAGAAAACAGAGGTGTTTTTTGCAAAGTGCCTACCTGTAGATTTTGGCCTCTAGCTCAGCCGACACCTAGAGAAACCTACCAAACCTGTGCATTTTTTAAAGCTAGAGACCTAGGGGAATCCAAGATGGGGTGACTTGTGGGGCTCTGACCAGGTTCTGTTACCCAGAATGCTTTGCAAACCTCAAAATTTGGCTAAAAAGATACGTTTTCCTCACATTTTGGTGACAGAAAGTTCTGGAATCTGAGAGGAGGCACAAATTTCCTTCCACCCAGCGTTCCCCCAAGTCTCCCAATACAAATGATACCTCACTTGTGTGGGTAGGCCTAGCGCCCGTGACAGGAAATGTCCCAAAACACAACGTTGACACATCACATTTTTTTAAAGAAAACAGAGGTGTTTTTTGCAAAGTGCCTAACTGTAGATTTTGGCCTCTAGCTCAGCCGGCACCTAGGGAAACCTACCAAACCTGTGCATTTTTTAAAACTAGAGACCTACAGGAATCCAGGATGGGGTGACTTGTGGGGCTCTGACCAGGTTCTGTTACCCAGAATCCTTTGCAAACCTCAAAATTTGGCTAAAAAAAACACGTTTTCCTCACATTTCGGTGACAGAAAGTTCTGGAATCTGAGAGGAGCCACAAATTTCCTTCCACCCAGCGTTCCCCCAAGTCTCCCGATACAAATGATACCTCACTTGTGTGGGTAGGCCTAGCGCCCGCGACAGGAAATGCCCCAAAACGCAACGTGGACCCATCACATTTTTTTAAAGAAAACAGAGGTGTTTTTTGCAAAGTGACTACCTGTAGATTTTGGCCTCTAGCTCAGCCGGCACCTAAGGAAACCTACCAAACCTGTGACTTTTTGAAAGCTAGAGACCTAGGGGAATCCAAGATGGGGTGACTTGCGGGGCTCTGACCAGGTTCTGTTACCCAGAATCCTTTGCAAACCTCAAACTTTGGCTAAAAAAACAAATTTTCCTCACATTTTGGTGACAGAAAGTTCTGGAATTAGAAAGGAGCCACAAATTTCCTTCCATCCAGCGTTACCCCAAGTCTCCCGATAAAAATGATTCCTCACTTGTGTGGGTAGGCCTAGCGCCCGCGACAGGAAATGCCCCAAAACGCAACGTGGACACATCACATTTTTTTAAAGAAAACAGAGGTGTTTTTTGCAAAGTGACTATCTGTAGATTTTGGCCTCTAGCTCAGCCGGCACCTAAGGAAACCTACCAAACCTGTGCATTTGTGAAAACTAGAGACCTAGGGGAATCCAAGATGGGGTGACTTGTGGGGCTCTGACCAGGTTCTGTTACCCAGAATGCTTTGCAAACCTCAAAATTTGGCTAAAAAAACACGTTTTCCTCACGTTTTGGTGACAGAAAGTTCTGGAATCAGAGAGGAGCCACAGATTTCCTTCCACCCAGCGTTCCCCCAATTCTCTCGATAAAAATGAAACCTCACTTGTGTGGGTAGGCCTAGCGCCCGCGACAGGAAATGCTCCAAAACGCAACGTGGACCCATCACATTTTTTTAAAGAAAACAGAGATTTTTTTTGCAAAGTGCCTACCTGTAGATTTTGGCCTCTAGCTCAGCCGGCACCTAGGGAAACCTACCAAACCTGTGCATTTTTTAAAGCTAGAGACCTAGGGGAATCCAAGATGGGGTGACTTGTGGGGCTCTGACCAGGTTCTGTTACCCAGAATGCTTTGCAAACCTCAAAATTTGGCTAAAAAAACACGTTTTCCTCAAGTTTTGGTGACAGAAAGTTCTGGAATCAAAGAGGAGCCACGGATTTCCTTCCACCCAGCGTTCCCCCAAGTCTCTCGATAAAAATGATACCTCACTTGTGTGGGTAGGCCTAGCGCCCTCGACAGGAAATGCTCCAAAACGCAACGTGGACCCATCACATTTTTTTAAAGAAAACAGAGGTGTTTTTTGCAAAGTGCCTACCTGTAGATTTTGGCCTCTAGCTCAGCCGACACCTAGAGAAACCTACCAAACCTGTGCATTTTTTAAAGCTAGAGACCTAGGGGAATCCAAGATGGGGTGACTTGTGGGGCTCTGACCAGGTTCTGTTACCCAGAATGCTTTGCAAACCTCAAAATTTGGCTAAAAAAACACGTTTTCCTCACATTTTGGTGACAGAAAGTTCTGGAATCTGAGAGGAGGCACAAATTTCCTTCCACCCAGCGTTCCCCCAAGTCTCCCAATACAAATGATACCTCACTTGTGTGGGTAGGCCTAGCGCCCGTGACAGGAAATGTCCCAAAACACAACGTTGACACATCACATTTTTTTAAAGAAAACAGAGGTGTTTTTTGCAAAGTGCCTAACTGTAGATTTTGGCCTCTAGCTCAGCCGGCACCTAGGGAAACCTACCAAACCTGTGCATTTTTTAAAACTAGAGACCTACAGGAATCCAGGATGGGGTGACTTGTGGGGCTCTGACCAGGTTCTGTTACCCAGAATCCTTTGCAAACCTCAAAATTTGGCTAAAAAAAACACGTTTTCCTCACATTTCGGTGACAGAAAGTTCTGGAATCAGAGAGGAGGCACAAATTTCCTTCCACCCAGCGTTCCCCCAAGTCTCCCGATACAAATGATACCTCACTTGTGTGGGTAGGCCTAGCGCCCGCGACAGGAAATGCCCCAAAACGCAACGTGGACCCATCACATTTTTTTAAAGAAAACAGAGGTGTTTTTTGCAAAGTGACTACCTGTAGATTTTGGCCTCTAGCTCAGCCGGCACCTAAGGAAACCTACCAAACCTGTGACTTTTTGAAAGCTAGAGACCTAGGGGAATCCAAGATGGGGTGACTTGCGGGGCTCTGACCAGGTTCTGTTACCCAGAATCCTTTGCAAACCTCAAACTTTGGCTAAAAAAACAAATTTTCCTCACATTTTGGTGACAGAAAGTTCTGGAATTAGAAAGGAGCCACAAATTTCCTTCCATCCAGCGTTACCCCAAGTCTCCCGATAAAAATGATTCCTCACTTGTGTGGGTAGGCCTAGCGCCCGCGACAGGAAATGCCCCAAAACGCAACGTGGACACATCACATTTTTTTAAAGAAAACAGAGGTGTTTTTTGCAAAGTGACTATCTGTAGATTTTGGCCTCTAGCTCAGCCGGCACCTAAGGAAACCTACCAAACCTGTGCATTTGTGAAAACTAGAGACCTAGGGGAATCCAAGATGGGGTGACTTGTGGGGCTCTGACCAGGTTCTGTTACCCAGAATGCTTTGCAAACCTCAAAATTTGGCTAAAAAAACACGTTTTCCTCACGTTTTGGTGACAGAAAGTTCTGGAATCAGAGAGGAGCCACAGATTTCCTTCCACCCAGCGTTCCCCCAATTCTCTCGATAAAAATGAAACCTCACTTGTGTGGGTAGGCCTAGCGCCCGCGACAGGAAATGCTCCAAAACGCAACGTGGACCCATCACATTTTTTTAAAGAAAACAGAGATTTTTTTTGCAAAGTGCCTACCTGTAGATTTTGGCCTCTAGCTCAGCCGGCACCTAGGGAAACCTACCAAACCTGTGCATTTTTTAAAGCTAGAGACCTAGGGGAATCCAAGATGGGGTGACTTGTGGGGCTCTGACCAGGTTCTGTTATCCAGAATGCTTTGCAAACCTCAAAATTTGGCTAAAAAAAACAAGTTTTCCTCACATTTTGGTGACAGAAAGTTCTGGAATCAGAGAGGAGGCACAAATTTCCTTCCACCCAGCGTTCCCCCAAGTCTCCTGATAAAAATGATACCTCACTTGTGTGGGTAGGCCTAGCGCCCTCAACAGGAAATGCCCCAAAACGCAACGTGGACACATCACATTTTTTTAAAGAAAAAATAGGTGTTTTTTGCAAAGTGCCTAGCTGTAGATTTTGGCCTCTAGCTCAGCCGGTACCTATCGAAACCTACCAAACCTGTGCATTTTTGAAAGCTAGAGACCTAGGGGAATCCAAGATGGGGTGACTTGTGGGGCTCTGACCAGGTTCTGTTACCCAGAATGCTTTGCAAACCTCAAAATTTGGCTAAAAAAACACGTTTTCCTCACGTTTTGGTAACAGAAAGTTCTGGAATCAGAGAGGAGCCACGGATTTCCTTCCACCCAGCGTTCCCCCAAGTCTCTCGATAAAAATGATACCTCACTTGTGTGGGTAGGCCTAGAGCCCGCGACAGGAAATGCTCCAAAACGCAACGTGGACCCATCACATTTTTTGAAAGAAAACAGAGGTGTTTTTTGCAAAGTGCCTACCTGTAGATTTTGGCCTCTAGCTCAGCCGACACCTAGGGAAACCTACCAAACCTGTGCATTTTTTAAAGCTAGAGACCTAGGGGAATCCAAGATGGGGTGACTTGTGGGGCTCTGACCAGGTTCTGTTACCCAGAATGCTTTGCAAACCTCAAAATTTGGCTAAAAAAACACGTTTTCCTCACATTTTGGTGACAGAAAGTTCTGGAATCAGAGAGGAGGCACAAATTTCCTTCCACCCAGCATTCCCCCAAGTCTCCTGATAAAAATGATACCTCACTTGTGTGGGTAGGCCTAGCGCCCTCGACAGGAAATGCCCCAAAACGCAACGTGGACACATCACATTTTTTTAAAGAAAAAAGAGGTGTTTTTTGCAAAGTGCCTACCTGTAGATTTTGGCCTCTACCTCAGCCGGCACCTATGGAAACCTACCAAACCTGTGCATTTTTTAAAACTAGAGACCTAGGGGAATCCAAGATGGGGTGACTTGTGGAGCTCTGACCAGGTTCTGTTACCCAGAATCCTTTGCAAACCTCAAAATTTGGCTAAAAAAACACGTTTTCCTCACATTTCGGTGACAGAAAGTTCTGGAATCTGAGAGGAGCCACAAATTTCCTTCCACCCAGCGTTCCCCCAAGTCTCCCGATACAAATGATACCTCACTTGTGTGGGTAGGCTTAGCGCCCGTGACAGGAAATGCCCCAAAACACAACGTGTACACATCACATTTTTTTAAAGAAAACAGAGGTGTTTTTTGCAAAGTGCCTACCTGTAGATTTTGGCCTCTAGCTCAGCCGGCACCTAGGGAAACCTACCAAACCTGTACATTTTTTAAAACTAGAGACCTAGGGGAATCCAAGATGGGGTGACATGTGGGGCTCTGACCAGGTTCTGTTACCCAGAATCCTTTGCAAACCTCAAACTTTGGCTAAAAAAACACATTTTCCTCACGTTTTGGTGACAGAAAGTTCTGGAATCAGAGAGGAGCCACGGATTTCCTTCCACCCAGCGTTCCCCCAATTCTCTCGATAAAAATGATACCTCACTTGTGTGGGTAGGCCTAGCGCCCGCGACAGGAAATGCTCCAAAACGCAACGTGGACCCATCACATTTTTTTAAAGAAAACAGAGGTGTTTTTTGCAAAGTGCCTACCTGTAGATTTTGGCCTCTAGCTCAGCCGGAACCTAGGGAAACCTACCAAACCTGTGCATTTTTGAAAGCTAGAGACCTAGGGGAATCCAAGATGGGGTGACTTGTGGGGCTCTGACCAGGTTCTGTTACCCAGAATGCTTTGCAAACCTCAAAATTTGGCTAAAAAAACACATTTTCCTCACGTTTTGGTGACAGAAAGTTCTGGAATCAGAGAGGAGCCACGGATTTCCTTCCACCCAGCGTTCCCCCAAGTCTCTCGATAAAAATGATACCTCACTTGTGTGGGTAGGCCTAGCGCCCGCGACAGGAAATGCTCCAAAACGCAACGTGGACCCATCAAATTTTTTTAAAGAAAACAGAGGTGTTTTTTGCAAAGTGCCTACCTGTAGATTTTGGCCTCTAGCTCAGCCGGCACCTAGGGAAACCTACCAAACCTGTGCATTTTTTAGAGCTAGAGACCTAGGGGAATCCAAGATGGGGTGACTTGTGGGGCTCTGACCGGGTTCTGTTACCCAGAATGCTTTGCAAACCTCAAAATTTGGCTAAAAAACACGTTTTCCTCACATTTTGGTGACAGAAAGTTCTGGAATCAGAGAGGAGGCACAAATTTCCTTCCACCCAGCGTTCCCCCAAGTCTCCTGATAAAAATGATACCTCACTTGTGTGGGTAGGCCTAGCGCCCTCGACAGGAAATGCCCCAAAACGCAACGTGGACACATCACATTTTTTTTAAGAAAAAAGAGGTGTTTTTTGCAAAGTGCCTAGCTGTAGATTTTGGCCTCTAGCTCAGCCGGCACCTATCGAAACCTACCAAACCTGTGCATTTTTGAAAGCTAGAGACCTAGGGGAATCCAAGATGGGGTGACTTGTGGGGCTCTGACCAGGTTCTGTTACCCAGAATGCTTTGCAAACCTCAAAATTTGGCTAAAAAAACACGTTTTCCTCACATTTTGGTGACAGAAAGTTCTGGAATCAGAGAGGAGGCACAAATTTCCTTCCACCCAGCGTTCCCCCAAGTCTCCTGATAAAAATGATACCTCACTTGTGTGGGTAGGCCTAGCGCCCTCGACAGGAAATGCCCCAAAACGCAACGTGGACACATCACATTTTTTTAAAGAAAAAATAGGTGTTTTTTGCAAAGTGCCTAGCTGTAGATTTTGGCCTCTAGCTCAGCCGGCACCTATCGAAACCTACCAAACCTGTGCATTTTTGAAAGCTAGAGACCTAGGGGAATCCAAGATGGGGTGACTTGTGGGGCTCTGACCAGGTTCTGTTACCCAGAATGCTTTGCAAACCTCAAAATTTGGCTAAAAAAACACGTTTTCCTCACGTTTTGGTAACAGAAAGTTCTGGAATCAGAGAGGAGCCACGGATTTCCTTCCACCCAGCGTTCCCCCAAGTCTCTCGATAAAAATGATACCTCACTTGTGTGGGTAGGCCTAGAGCCCGCGACAGGAAATGCTCCAAAACGCAACGTGGACCCATCACATTTTTTGAAAGAAAACAGAGGTGTTTTTTGCAAAGTGCCTACCTGTAGATTTTGGCCTCTAGCTCAGCCGACACCTAGGGAAACCTACCAAACCTGTGCATTTTTTAAAGCTAGAGACCTAGGGGAATCCAAGATGGGGTGACTTGTGGGGCTCTGACCAGGTTCTGTTACCCAGAATGCTTTGCAAACCTCAAAATTTGGCTAAAAAAACACGTTTTCCTCACATTTTGGTGACAGAAAGTTCTGGAATCAGAGAGGAGGCACAAATTTCCTTCCACCCAGCATTCCCCCAAGTCTCCTGATAAAAATGATACCTCACTTGTGTGGGTAGGCCTAGCGCCCTCGACAGGAAATGCCCCAAAACGCAACGTGGACACATCACATTTTTTTAAAGAAAAAAGAGGTGTTTCTTGCAAAGTGCCTACCTGTAGATTTTGGCCTCTACCTCAGCCGGCACCTATGGAAACCTACCAAACCTGTGCATTTTTTAAAACTAGAGACCTAGGGGAATCCAAGATGGGGTGACTTGTGGAGCTCTGACCAGGTTCTGTTACCCAGAATCCTTTGCAAACCTCCAAATTTGGCTAAAAAAACACGTTTTCCTCACATTTCGGTGACAGAAAGTTCTGGAATCTGAGAGGAGCCACAAATTTCCTTCCACCCAGCGTTCCCCCAAGTCTCCCGATACAAATGATACCTCACTTGTGTGGGTAGGCTTAGCGCCCGTGACAGGAAATGCCCCAAAACACAACGTGGACACATCACATTTTTTTAAAGAAAACAGAGGTGTTTTTTGCAAAGTGCCTACCTGTAGATTTTGGCCTCTAGCTCAGCCGGCACCTAGGGAAACCTACCAAACCTGTACATTTTTTAAAACTAGAGACCTAGGGGAATCCAAGATGGGGTGACATGTGGGGCTCTGACCAGGTTCTGTTACCCAGAATCCTTTGCAAACCTCAAACTTTGGCTAAAAAAACACATTTTCCTCACGTTTTGGTGACAGAAAGTTCTGGAATCAGAGAGGAGCCACGGATTTCCTTCCACCCAGCGTTCCCCCAATTCTCTCGATAAAAATGATACCTCACTTGTGTGGGTAGGCCTAGCGCCCGCGACAGGAAATGCTCCAAAACGCAACGTGGACCCATCACATTTTTTTAAAGAAAACAGAGGTGTTTTTTGCAAAGTGCCTACCTGTAGATTTTGGCCTCTAGCTCAGCCGGCACCTAGGGAAACCTACCAAACCTGTGCATTTTTGAAAGCTAGAGACCTAGGGGAATCCAAGATGGGGTGACTTGTGGGGCTCTGACCAGGTTCTGTTACCCAGAATGCTTTGCAAACCTCAAAATTTGGCTAAAAAAACACGTTTTCCTCACGTTTTGGTGACAGAAAGTTCTGGAATCAGAGAGGAGCCACGGATTTCCTTCTACCCAGCGTTCCCCCAAGTCTCTCGATAAAAATGATACCTCACTTGTGTGGGTAGGCCTAGCGCCCGCGACAGGAAATGCTCCAAAACGCAACGTGGACCCATCAAATTTTTTTAAAGAAAACAGAGGTGTTTTTTGCAAAGTGCCTACCTGTAGATTTTGCCCTCTAGCTCAGCCGGCACCTAGGGAAACCTACCAAACCTGTGCATTTTTTAAAGCTAGAGACCTAGGGGAATCCAAGATGGGGTGACTTGTGGGGCTCTGACCGGGTTCTGTTACCCAGAATGCTTTGCAAACCTCAAAATTTGGCTAAAAAACACGTTTTCCTCACATTTTGGTGACAGAAAGTTCTGGAATCAGAGAGGAGGCACAAATTTCCTTCCACCCAGCGTTCCCCCAAGTCTCCTGATAAAAATGATACCTCACTTGTGTGGGTAGGCCTAGCGCCCTCGACAGGAAATGCCCCAAAACGCAACGTGGACACATCACATTTTTTTTAAGAAAAAAGAGGTGTTTTTTGCAAAGTGCCTAGCTGTAGATTTTGGCCTCTAGCTCAGCCGGCACCTAAGGAAACCTACCAAACCTGTGACTTTTTGAAAGCTAGAGACCTAGGGGAATCCAAGATGGGGTGACTTGCGGGGCTCTGACCAGGTTCTGTTACCCAGAATCCTTTGCAAACCTCAAACTTTGGCTAAAAAAACAAATTTTCCTCACATTTTGGTGACAGAAAGTTCTGGAATTAGAAAGGAGCCACAAATTTCCTTCCATCCAGCGTTCCCCCAAGTCTCCCGATAAAAATGATTCCTCACTTGTGTGGGTAGGCCTAGCGCCCGCGACAGGAAATGCCCCAAAACGCAACGTGGACACATCACATTTTTTGAAAGAAAACAGAGGTGTTTTTTGCAAAGTGACTATCTGTAGATTTTGGCCTCTAGCTCAGCCGGCACCTAAGGAAACCTACCAAACCTGTGCATTTGTGAAAACTAGAGACCTAGGGGAATCCAAGATGGGGTGACTTGTGGGGATCTGACCAGGTTCTGTTACCCAGAATCCTTTGCAAACCTCAAACTTAGGCTAAAAAAACAAATTTTCCTCACAGTTTGGTGACAGAAAGTTCTGGAGTCTGAGAGAAGCCACAAATTTCCTACCACCCAGCATTCCCCCAAGTCTCCCGATAAAAATGATACCTCACTTGTGTGGGTAGGCCTAGCGCCCATGACAGGAAATGCCCCAAAACACAACGTAGACACATCACATTTTTTGAAAGAAAACAGAGGTGTTTTTTGCAAAGTGCCTACCTATAGATTTGGCCTCTAGCTCAGCCGGCACCTAGGGAAACCTACCAAACCTGTGCATTTTTTAAAACTAGAGACCTAGGGGAACCAAGATGGGGTGACTTGTGGGGCTCTGACCAGGTTCTGTTACCCAGAATCCTTTGCAAACCTCAAAATTTGGCTAAAAAAACAAGTTTTCCTCATATTTCGGTGACAGAAAGTTCTGGAATCTGAGAGGAGCCACAAATGTCCTTCCACCCAGCGTTCCCCCAAGTCTCCCGATACAAATGATACCTCACTTGTGTGGGTAGGCCTAGCGCCCGTGACAGGAAATGCCCCAAAACACAACGTGGACACATCACATTTTTTTAAAGAAAACGGAGGTGTTTTTAGCAAAGTGCCTACCTGTAGATTTTGGCCTCTAGCTCAGCCGGCATCTAGGGAAACCTACCAAACCTGTGCATTTTTTAAAGCTAGAGACCTAGGGGAATCCAAGATGGGGTGACTTGTGGGGCTCTGGCCAGGTTCTGTTACCCAGAATGCTTTGCAAACCTCAAAATTTGGCTAAAAAAACACGTTTTCCTCACATTTTGGTGACAGAAAGTTCTGTAATCAGAGAGGAGCCACGGATTTGCTTCCACCCAGCGTTCCCCCAATTCTCTCGATAAAAATGATACCTCACTTGTGTGGGTAGGCCTAGCGCCCGCGACAGGAAATGCTCCAAAACGCAACGTGGACCCATCACATTTTTTTAAAGAAAACAGAAGTGTTTTTTGCAAAGTGCCTACCTGTAGATTTGGCCTCTACCTCAGCCGGCACCTAGGGAAACCTACCAAACCTGTGCATTTTTTAAAGCTAGAGACCTAGGGGAATCCAAGATGGGGTGACTTGTGGGGCTCTGACCAGGTTCTGTTACCCAGAATGCTTTGCAAACCTCAAAAGTTGGCTAAAAAAACACGTTTTCCTCACATTTTGGTGACAGAAAGTTCTGGAATCAGAGAGGAGGCACAAATTTCCTTCCACCCAGCGTTCCCCCAAGTCTCCTGATAAAAATGATACCTCACTTGTGTGGGTAGGCCTAGCGCCCTCGACAGGAAATGCCCCAAAACGCAACGTGGACACATCACATTTTTTTAAAGAAAAAATAGGTGTTTTTTGCAAAGTGCCTAGCTGTAGATTTTGGCCTCTAGCTCAGCCGGCACCTATCGAAACCTACCAAACCTGTGCATTTTTGAAAGCTAGAGACCTAGGGGAATCCAAGATGGGGGGACTTGTGGGGCTCTGACCAGGTTCTGTTACCCAGAATGCTTTGCAAACCTCAAAATTTGGCTAAAAAAACACGTTTTCCTCACGTTTTGGTGACAGAAAGTTCTGGAATCAGAGAGGAGCCACGGATTTCCTTCCACCCAGCGTTCCCCCAAGTCTCTCGATAAAAATGATACCTCACTTGTGTGGGTAGGCCTAGCGCCCGCGACAGGAAATGCTCCAAAACGCAACGTGGACCCATCACATTTTTTTAAAGAAAACAGAGGTGTTTTTTGCAAATTGCCTACCTGTAGATTTTGGCCTCTAGCTCAGCCGACACCTAGGGAAACCTACCAAACCTGTGAATTTTTTAAAGCTAGAGACCTAGGGGAATCCAAGATGGGGTGACTTGTGGGGCTCTGACCAGGTTCTGTTACCCAGAATGCTTTGCAAACCTCAAAATTTGGCTAAAAAAACACGTTTTCCTCACGTTTTGGTGACAGAAAGTTCTGGAATCAGAGAGGAGCCACGGATTTCCTTCCACCCAGCGTTCCCCCAAGTCTCTCGATAAAAATGATACCTCACTTGTGTGGGTAGGCCTAGCGCCCGTGACAGGAAATGTCCCAAAACACAACGTGGACACATCACATTTTTTTAAAGAAAACAGAGGTGTTTTTTGCAAAGTGCCTAACTGTAGATTTTGGCCTCTAGCTCAGCCGGCACCTAGGGAAACCTACCAAACCTGTGCATTTTTGAAACTAGAGACCTACGGGAATCCAGGATGGGTGACTTGTGGGGCTCTGACCAGGTTCTGTTACCCAGAATCCTTTGCAAACCTCAAAATTTGGCTAAAAAAACACGTTTTCCTCACATTTCGGTGACAGAAAGTTCTGGAATCTGAGAGGAGCCACAAATTTCCTTCCACCCAGAGTTCCCCCAAGTCTCCCGATACAAATGATACCTCACTTGTGTGGGTAGGCCTAGCGCCCGTGACAGGAAATGCCCCAAAACGCAACGTGGACCCATCACATTTTTTTAAAGAAAACAGAGGTGTTTTTTGCAAAGTGACTACCTGTAGATTTTGGCCTCTAGCTCAGCCGGCACCTAAGGAAACCTACCAAACCTGTGACTTTTTGAAAGCTAGAGACCTAGGGGAATCCAAGATGGGGTGACTTGTGGGGCTCTGACCAGGTTCTGTTACCCAGAATCCTTTGCAAACCTCAAACTTTGGCTAAAAAAACAAATTTTCCTCACATTTTGGTGACAGAAAGTTCTGGAATTAGAAAGGAGCCACAAATTTCCTTCCATCCAGCGTTCCCCCAAGTCTCCCGATAAAAATGATTCCTCACTTGTGTGGGTAGGCCTAGCGCCCGCGACAGGAAATGCCCCAAAACGCAACGTGGACACATCACATTTTTTTAAAGAAAACAGAGGTGTTTTTTGCAAAGTGACTATCTGTAGATTTTGGCCTCTAGCTCAGCCGGCACCTAAGGAAACCTTCCAAACCTGTGCATTTGTGAAAACTAGAGACCTAGGGGAATCCAAGATGGGGTGACTTGTGGGGCTCTGACCAGGTTCTGTTACCCAGAATCCTTTGCAAACCTCAAACTTTGGGTAAAAAAACAAATTTTCCTCACATTTTGGTGACAGAAAGTTCTGGAATCTGAGAGGAGCCACAAATTTCCTACCACCCAGCGTTCCCCCAAGTCTCCCGATAAAAATGATACCTCACTTGTGTGGGTAGGCCTAGCGCCCGTGACAGGAAATGCCCCAAAACACAACGTGGACACATCACATTTTTTGAAAGAAAACAGAGGTGTTTTTTGCAAAGTGCCTACCTATAGATTTGGCCTCTAGCTCAGCCCGCACCTAGGGAAACCTACCAAACCTGTGCATTTTTGAAAACTAGAGACCTAGGGGAACCAAGATGGGGTGACTTGTGGGGCTCTGACCAGGTTCTGTTACCCAGAATCCTTTGCAAACCTCAAAATTTGGCTAAAAAAACAAGTTTTCCTCATATTTCGGTGACAGAAAGTTCTGGAATATGAGAGGAGCCACAAATTTCCTTCCACCCAGCGTTCCCCCAAGTCTCCCAATACAAATGATACCTCACTTGTGTGGGTGGGCCTAGCGCCCGTGACAGGAAATGCCCCAAAACACAACGTGGACACATCACATTTTTTTAAAGAAAACAGAGGTGTTTTTTGCAAAGTGCCTACCTGTAGATTTTGGCCTCTAGCTCAGCAGTCACCTAGGAAAACCTACCAAACCTGTGCCTTTTTGAAAGCTAGAGACCTAGGGGAATCCAAGATGGGGTGACTTGTGGGGCTCTGACCAGGTTCTGTTACCCAGAATCCTTTGCAAACCTCAAACTTTGGCTAAAAAAACAAATTTTCCTCACATTTTGGTGACAGAAAGTTCTGGAATTAGAAAGGAGCCACAAATTTCCTTCCATCCAGCGTTCCCCCAAGTCTCCCGATAAAAATGATTCCTCACTTGTGTGGGTAGGCCTAGCGCCCGCGACAGGAAATGCCCCAAAACGCAACGTGGACACATCACATTTTTTTAAAGAAAACAGGTGTTTTTTGCAAAGTGACTATCTGTAGATTTTGGCCTCTAGCTCAGCCGGCACCTAAGGAAACCTACCAAACCTGTGCATTTGTGAAAACTAGAGACATAGGGGAATCCAAGATGGGGTGACTTGTGGGGCTCTGACCAGGTTCTGTTACCCAGAATCCTTTGCAAACCTCAAAATTTGGCTAAAAAAACAAGTTTTCCTCATATTTCGGTGACAGAAAGTTCTGGAATCTGAGAGGAGCCACAAATTTCCTTCCACCCAGCGTTCCCCCAAGTCTCCCGATACAAATGATACCTCACTTGTGTGGGTGGGCCTAGCGCCCGTGAGAGGAAATGCCCCAAAACACAACGTGGACACATCACATTTTTTTAAAGAAAACAGAGGTGTTTTTTGCAAAGTGCCTACCTGTAGATTTTGGCCTCTAGCTCAGGCGGCACCTAGGGAAACCTACCAAACCTGTGCATTTTTTAAAACTAGAGACCTAGGGGAATCCAAGATGGGGTGACATGTGGGGCTCTGACCAGGTTCTGTTACCCAGAATCCTTTGCAAACCTCAAACTTTGGCTAAAAAAACACATTTTCCTCACGTTTTGGTGACAGATAGTTCTGGAATCAGAGAGGAGCCACGGATTTCCTTCCACCCAGCGTTCCCCCAATTCTCTCGATAAAAATGATACCTCACTTGTGTGGGTAGGCCTAGCGCCCGCGACAGGAAATGCTCCAAAACGCAAAGTGGACCCATCACATTTTTTTAAAGAAAACAGAGGTGTTTTTTGCAAAGTGCCTACCTGTAGATTTTGGCCTCTAGCTCAGCGGGCACCTAGGGAAACCTACCAAACCTGTGCATTTTTGAAAGCTAGAGACCTAGGGGAATCCAAGATGGGGTGACTTGTGGGGCTCTGACCAGGTTCTGTTACCCAGAATGCTTTGCAAACCTCAAAATTTGGCTAAAAAAACACGTTTTCCTCACGTTTTGGAGACAGAAAGTTCTGGAATCAGAGAGGAGCCACGGATTTCCTTCCACCCAGCGTTCCCCCAAGTCTCTCGATAAAAATGATACCTCACTTGTGTGGGTAGGCCTAGCGCCCGCGACAGGAAATGCTCCAAAACGCAACGTGGACCCATCAAATTTTTTTAAAGAAAACAGAGGTGTTTTTTGCAAAGTGCCTACCTGTAGATTTTGGCCTCTAGCTTAGCCGACACCTAGGGAAACCTACCAAACCTGTGCATTTTTTAAAGCTAGAGACCTAGGGGAATCCAAGATGGAGTGACTTGTGGGGCTCTGACCAGGTTCTGTTACCCAGAATGCTTTGCAAACCTCAAAATTTGGCTAAAAAAAACACGTTTTCCTCACATTTTGGTGACAGAAAGTTCTGGAATCAGAGAGGAGGCACAAATTTCCTTCCACCCAGCGTTCCCCCAAGTCTCCTGATAAAAATGATACCTCACTTGTGTGGGTAGGCCTAGCGCCCTCGACAGGAAATGCCCCAAAACGCAATGTGGACACATCACATTTTTTTTAAGAAAAAAGAGGTGTTTTTTGCAAAGTGCCTAGCTGTAGATTTTGGCCTCTAGCTCAGCCGGCACCTATCGAAACCTACCAAACCTGTGCATTTTTTAAAGCTAGAGACCTAGGGGAATCCAAGATGGGGTGACTTGTGGGGCTCTGACCAGGTTCTGTTACCCAGAATGCTTTGCAAACCTCAAAATTTGGCTAAAAAAACACGTTTTCCTCACGTTTTGGTGACAGAAAGTTCTGGAATCAGAGAGGAGCCACGGATTTCCTTCCACCCAACGTTCCTCCAAGTCTCTCGATAAAAATGATACCTCACTTGTGTGGGTAGGCCTAGCGCCCGCGACAGGAAATGCTCCAAAACGCAACGTGGACCCATCACATTTTTTTTAAAGAAAACAGAGGTGTTTTTTGCAAAGTGCCTACCTGTAGATTTTGGCCTCTAGCTCAGCCGACACCTAGGGAAACCTACCAAACCTGTGCATTTTTTAAAGCTAGAGACCTAGGGGAATCCAAAATGGGGTGACTTGTGGGGCTCTGACCAGGTTCTGTTACCCAGAATGCTTTGCAAACCTCAAAATTTGGCTAAAAAAACAAGTTTTCCTCACATTTTGGTGACAGAAAGTTCTGGAATCAGAGAGGAGGCACAAATTTCCTTCCACCCAGCGTTCCCCCAAGTCTCCTGATAAAAATGATACCTCACTTGTGTGGGTAGGCCTAGCGCCCTCGATAGGAAATGCCCCAAAACGCAACGTGGACACATTACATTTTTTTTAAAGAAAAAAGAGGTGTTTTTTGCAAAGTGCCTACCTGTAGATTTTGGCCTCTAGCTCAGCCGGCACCTAGGGAAACCAACCAAACCTGTGCATTTTTTAAAACTAGAGACCTAGGGGAATCCAAGATGGGGTGACTTGTGGAGCTCTGACCAGGTTCTGTTACCCAGAATCCTTTGCAAACCTCAAAATTTGGCTAAAAAAACACGTTTTCCTCACATTTCGGTGACAGAAAGTTCTGGAATCTGAGAGGAGGCACAAATTTACTTCCACCCAGCGTTCCCCAAGTCTCCCAATACAAATGATACCTCACTTGTGTGGGTAGGCCTAGCGCCCGTGACAGGAAATGTCCCAAAACACAACGTGGACACATCACATTTTTTTAAAGAAAACAGAGGTGTTTTTTGCAAAGTGACTACCTGTAGATTTTGGCCTCTAGCTCAGCCGGCACCAAAGGAAACCTACCAAACCTGTGCATTTGTGAAAACTAGAGACCTAGGGGAATCCAAGATGGGGTGACTTGCGGGGCTCTGACCAGGTTCTGTTACCCAGAATCCTTTGCAAACCTCAAACTTTGGCTAAAAAAACAAATTTTCCTCACATTTTGGTGACAGAAAGTTCTGGAATTAGAAAGGAGCCACAAATTTCCTTCCATCCAGCGTTCCCCCAAGTCTCCCGATAAAATCGATACCTTACTTGTGTGGGTAGGCCTAGCGCCCGCGACAGGAAATGCCCCAAAACGCAACGTGGACACATCACATTTTTTTAAAGAAAACAAAGGTGTTTTTTGCAAAGTGACTACCTGTAGATTTTGGCCTCTAGCTCAGCCGGCACCTAGGAAAACCTACCAAACCTGTGCATTTTTTAAAACTAGAGACCTAGGGGAATCCAAGATGGGGTGACTTGTGGGGCTCTGACCAGGTTCTGTTACCCAGAATCCTTTGCAAACCTCAAAATTTGGCTAAAAGAACACGTTTTCCTCACATTTCGGTGACAGAAAGTTCTGGAATCTGAGAGGAGCCACAAATTTCCTACCACCCAGCGTTCCCCCAAGTCTCCCGATAAAAATGATACCTCACTTGTGTGGGTAGGCCTAGCGCCCGTGACAGGAAATGCCCCAAAACACAACGTGGACACATCACATTTTTTTAAAGAAAACAGAGGTGTTTTTTGCAAAGTGCCTACCTATAGATTTTGGCCTCTAGCTCAGCCGGCACCTAGGGAAACCTACCAAACCTGTGCATTTTTTAAAACTAGAGACCTAGAGGAACCAAGATGGGGTGACTTGTGGGGCTCTGACCAGGTTCTGTTACTCAGAATCCTTTTCAAACCTCAAAATTTGGCTAAAAAAACAAGTTTTCCTCATATTTCGGTGACAGAAAGTTCTGGAATCAGAGAGGAGCCACAAATTTCCTTCCACCCAGCCTTCCCCCAAGTCTCCCGATACAAATGATACCTCACTTGTGTGGGTAGGCCTAGCGCCCGTGACAGGAAATGCCCCAAAACACAACGTGAACACATCACATTTTTTTAAAGAAAACAGAGGTGTTTTTTGCAAAGTGCCTACCTGTAGATTTTGGCCTCTAGCTCAGCCGGCACCTAGGGAAACCTACCAAACCTGTGCATTTTTTAAAACTAGAGACCTAGGGGAATCCAAGATGGGGTGACTTGTGGGGCTCTGACCAGGTTCTGTTACCCAGAATCCTTTGCAAACCTCAAACTTTGGCTAAAAAAACACATTTTCCTCACGTTTTGGTGACAGAAAGTTCTGGAATCAGAGAGGAGCCGCGGATTTCCTTCCACCCAGCGTTCCCCCAATTCTCTCGATAAAAATGATACCTCACTTGTGTGGGTAGGCCTAGCGCCCGTGACAGGAAATGCTCCAAAACGCAACGTGGACCCATCACATTTTTTTAAAGAAAACAGAGGTGTTTTTTGCAAAGTGCCTACCTGTAGATTTTGTCCTCTAGCTCAGCCTGCACCTAGGGAAACCTACCAAACCTGTGCATTTTTAAAAGCTAGAGACCTAGGGGAATCCAAGATGGGGTGACTTGTGGGGCTCTGACCAGGTTCTGTTACCCAGAATGCTTTGCAAACCTCAAAATTTGACTAAAAAAACACGTTTTCCTCACGTTTTGGTGACAGAAAGTTCTGGAATCAGAGAGGAGCCACGGATTTCCTTCCACCCAGCGTTCCCCCAAGTCTCTCGATAAAAATGATACCTCACTTGTGTGGGTAGGCCTAGCGCCCGCGACAGGAAGTGCTCCAAAACGCAACGTGGACCCATCACATTTTTTTAAAGAACACAGAGGTGTTTTTTGCAAAGTGCCTACCTGTAGATTTTGGCCTCTAGCTCAGCCGGCACCTAGGGAAACCTACCAAACCTGTGCATTTTTTAAAGCTAGAGACCTAGGGGAATCCAAGATGGGGTGACTTGTGGGGCTCTGACCAGGGTCTGTTACCCAGAATGCTTTGCAAACCTCAAAATTTGGCTAAAAAAACATGTTTTCCTCACGTTTTGGTGACAGAAAGTTCTGGAATCAGAGAGGAGGCACAAATTTCCTTCCACCCAGCGTTCCCCCAAGTCTCCTGATAAAAATGATACCTCACTTGTGTGGGTAGGCCTAGCGCCCTCGATAGGAAATGCCCCAAAACGCAACGTGGACACATTACATTTTTTTAAAGAAAAAAGAGGTGTTTTTTGCAAAGTGCCTACCTGTAGATTTTGGCCTCTAGCTCAGCCGACACCTAGGGAAACCAACCAAACCTGTGCATTTTTTAAAACTAGAGACCTAGGGGAATCCAAGATGGGGTGACTTGTGGAGCTCTGACCAGGTTCTGTTACCCAGAATCCTTTGCAAACCTCAAAATTTGGCTAAAAAAAAACGTTTTCCTCACATTTCGGTGACAGAAAGTTCTGGAATCTGAGAGGAGGCACAAATTTACTTCCACCCAGCGTTCCCCCAAGTCTCCCAATACAAATGATACCTCACTTGTGTGGGTAGGCCTAGCGCCCGTGACAGGAAATGTCCCAAAACACAACGTGGACACATCACATTTTTTTAAAGAAAACAGAGGTGTTTTTTGCTAAGAGCCTACCTGTAGATTTTGGCCTCTAGCTCAGCCGGCACCTAGGGAAACCTACCAAACCTGTGCATTTTTTAAAACTAGAGACCTACGGGAATCCAGGATGGGGTGACTTGTGGGGCTCTGACCAAGTTCTGTTACCCAGAATCCTTTGCAAACCTCAAAATTTGGCCAAAAAAACACGTTTTCCTCACATTTCGGTGACTGAAAGTTCTGGAATCTGAGAGGAGCCACAAATTTCCTTCCACCCAGCGTTCCCCCAAGTCTCCCGATACAAATGATACCTCACTTGTGTGGGTAGGCCTAGCGTCCGCGACAGGAAATGCCCCAAAACGCAACGTGGACACATCACATTTTTTGAAAGAAAATAGAGGTGTTTTTTGCAAAGTGACTACCTGTAGATTTTGGCCTCTAGCTCAGCCGGCACCTAAGGAAACCTACCAAACCTGTGCATTTGTGAAAACTAGAGACCTAGGGGAATCCAAGATGGGGTGACTTGCGGGGCTCTGACCAGGTTCTGTTACCCAGAATCCTTTGCAAACCTCAAACTTTGGCTAAAAAAAACAACTTTTCCTCACATTTTGGTGACAGAAAGTTCTGGAATTAGAAAGGAGCCACAAATTTCCTTCCATCCAGCGTTCCCCCAAGTCTCCCGATAAAATCCATACCTTACTTGTGTGGGTAGGCCTAGCGCCCGCGACAGGAAATGCCCCAAAACGCAACATGGACACATCACATTTTTTTAAAGAAAACAAAGGTGTTTTTTGCAAAGTGACTACCTGTAGATTTTGGCCTCTAGCTCAGCCGGCACCTAGGAAAACCTACCAAACCTGTGCATTTTTTAAAACTAGAGACCTAGGGGAATCCAAGATGGGGTGACTTGTGGGGCTCTGACCAGGTTCTGTTACCCAGAATCCTTTGCAAACCTCAAAATTTGGCTAAAAGAACACGTTTTCCTCACATTTCGGTGACAGAAAGTTCTGGAATCTGAGAGGAGCCACAAATTTCCTACCACCCAGCGTTCCCCCAAGTCTCCCGATAAAAATGATACCTCACTTGTGTGGGTAGGCCTAGCGCCCGTGACAGGAAATGCCCCAAAACACAACGTGGACACATCACATTTTTTTAAAGAAAACAGAGGTGTTTTTTGCAAAGTGCCTACCTATAGATTTTGGCCTCTAGCTCAGCCGGCACCTAGGGAAACCTACCAAACCTGTGCATTTTTTAAAACTAGAGACCTAGAGGAACCAAGATGGGGTGACTTGTGGGGCTCTGACCAGGTTCTGTTACTCAGAATCCTTTTCAAACCTCAAAATTTGGCTAAAAAAACAAGTTTTCCTCATATTTCGGTGACAGAAAGTTCTGGAATCAGAGAGGAGCCACAAATTTCCTTCCACCCAGCGTTCCCCCAAGTCTCCCGATACAAATGATACCTCACTTGTGTGGGTAGGCCTAGCGCCCGTGACAGGAAATGCCCCAAAACACAACGTGGACACATCACATTTTTTTAAAGAAAACAGAGGTGTTTTTTGCAAAGTGCCTACCTGTAGATTTTGGCCTCTAGCTCAGCCGGCACCTAGGGAAACCTACCAAACCTGTGCATTTTTTAAAACTAGAGACCTAGGGGAATCCAAGATGGGGTGACTTGTGGGGCTCTGACCAGGTTCTGTTACCCAGAATCCTTTGCAAACCTCAAACTTTGGCTAAAAAAACACATTTTCCTCACGTTTTGGTGACAGAAAGTTCTGGAATCAGAGAGGAGCCACGGATTTCCTTCCACCCAGCGTTCCCCCAAGTCTCTCGATAAAAATGATACCTCACTTGTGTGGGTAGGCCTAGCGCCCGCGACAGGAAGTGCTCCAAAACGCAACATGGACCCATCACATTTTTTTAAAGAACACAGAGGTGTTTTTTGCAAAGTGCCTACCTGTAGATTTTGGCCTCTAGCTCAGCCGGCACCTAGGGAAACCTACCAAACCTGTGCATTTTTTAAAACTAGAGACCTACGGGAATCCAGGATGGGGTGACTTGTGGGGCTCTGACCAAGTTCTGTTACCCAGAATCCTTTGCAAACCTCAAAATTTGGCCAAAAAAACACGTTTTCCTCTCATTTCGGTGACTGAAAGTTCTGGAATCTGAGAGGAGCCACAAATTTCCTTCCACCCAGCGTTCCCCCAAGTCTCCCGATACAAATGATACCTCACTTGTGTGGGTAGGCCTAGCGCCCGCGACAGGAAATGCCCCAAAACGCAACGTGGACACATCACATTTTTTTAAAGAAAACAAAGGTGTTTTTTGCAAAGTGACTACCTGTAGATTTTGGCCTCTAGCTCAGCCGGCACCTAGGAAAAACCTACCAAACCTGTGCATTTTTTAAAACTAGAGACCTAGGGGAATCCAAGATGGGGTGACTTGTGGGGCTCTGACCAGGTTCTGTTACCCAGAATCCTTTGCAAACCTCAAAATTTGGCTAAAAGAACACGTTTTCCTCACATTTCGGTGACAGAAAGTTCTGGAATCTGAGAGGAGCCACAAATTTCCTACCACCCAGCGTTCCCCCAAGTCTCCCAATAAAAATGATACCTCACTTGTGTGGGTAGGCCTAGCGCCCGTGACAGGAAATGCCCCAAAACACAACGTGGACACATCACATTTTTTTAAAGAAAACAGAGGTGTTTTTTGCAAAGTGCCTACCTATAGATTTTGGCCTCTAGCTCAGCCGGCACCTAGGGAAACCTACCAAACCTGTGCATTTTTTAAAACTAGAGACCTAGAGGAACCAAGATGGGGTGACTTGTGGGGCTCTGACCAGGTTCTGTTACTCAGAATCCTTTTCAAACCTCAAAATTTGGCTAAAAAAACAAGTTTTCCTCATATTTCGGTGACAGAAAGTTCTGGAATCAGAGAGGAGCCACAAATTTCCTTCCACCCAGCGTTCCCCCAAGTCTCCCGATACAAATGATACCTCACTTGTGTGGGTAGGCCTAGCGCCCGTGACAGGAAATGCCCCAAAACACAACGTGGACACATCACATTTTTTTAAAGAAAACAGAGGTGTTTTTTGCAAAGTGCCTACCTGTAGATTTTGGCCTCTAGCTCAGCCGGCACCTAGGGAAACCTACCAAACCTGTGCATTTTTTAAAACTAGAGACCTAGGGGAATCCAAGATGGGGTGACTTGTGGGGCTCTGACCAGGTTCTGTTACCCAGAATCCTTTGCAAACCTCAAACTTTGGCTAAAAAAACACATTTTCCTCACGTTTTGGTGACAGAAAGTTCTGGAATCAGAGAGGAGCCGCGGATTTCCTTCCACCCAGCGTTCCCCCAATTCTCTCGATAAAAATGATACCTCACTTGTGTGGGTAGGCCTAGCGCCCGCGACAGGAAATGCTCCAAAACGCAACGTGGACCCATCACATTTTTTTAAAGAAAACAGAGGTGTTTTTTGCAAAGTGCCTACCTGTAGATTTTGTCCTCTAGCTCAGCCTGCACCTAGGGAAACCTACCAAACCTGTGCATTTTTAAAAGCTAGGGACCTAGGGGAATCCAAGATGGGGTGACTTGTGGGGCTCTGACCAGGTTCTGTTACCCAGAATGCTTTGCAAACCTCAAAATTTGACTAAAAAAACACGTTTTCCTCACGTTTTGGTGACAGAAAGTTCTGGAATCAGAGAGGAGCCACGGATTTCCTTCCACCCAGCGTTCCCCCAAGTCTCTCGATAAAAATGATACCTCACTTGTGTGGGTAGGCCTAGCGCCCGCGACAGGAAGTGCTCCAAAACGCAACATGGACCCATCACATTTTTTTAAAGAACACAGAGGTGTTTTTTGCAAAGTGCCTACCTGTAGATTTTGGCCTCTAGCTCAGCCGGCACCTAGGGAAACCTACCAAACCTGTGCATTTTTTAAAGCTAGAGACCTAGGGGAATCCAAGATGGGGTGACTTGTGGGGCTCTGACCAGGTTCTGTTACCCAGAATGCTTTGCAAACCTCAAAATTTGGCTAAAAAAACACATTTTCCTCACGTTTTGGTGACAGAAAGTTCTGGAATCAGAGAGGAGCCACGGATTTCCTTCCACCCAGCGTTCCCCCAAGTCTCTCGATAAAAATGATACCTCACCTGTGTGGGTAGGCCTAGCGCCCGCGACAGGAAATGCTCCAAAACGCAACGTTGACCCATCACATTTTTTTAAAGAAAACAGAGGTGTTTTTTTCACAGTGCCTACCTGTAGATTTTGGCCTCTAGCTCAGCCGACACCTAGGGAAACCTACCAAACCTGTGCATTTTTTAAAGCTAGAGACCTAGGGGAATCCATGATGGGATGACTTGTGGGGCTCTGACCAGGTTCTGTTACCCAGAATGCTTTGCAAACCTCAAAATTTGGCTAAAAAAACACGTTTTCCTCACATTTTGGTGACAGAAAGTTCTGGAATCAGAGAGGAGGCACAAATTTCCTTCCACCCAGCGTTCCCCCAAGTCTCCTGATAAAAATGATACCTCACTTGTGTGGGTAGGCCTAGCGCCCTCGACAGGAAATGCCCCAAAACGCAACGTGGACACATCACATTTTTTTAAAGAAAAAAGAGGTGTTTTTTGCAAAGTGCCTACCTGTAGATTTTGGCCTCTAGCTCAGCCGGCACCTAGGGAAACCTACCAAACCTGTGCATTTTTTAAAGCTAGAGACCTAGGGGAATCCAAGATGGGGTGACTTGTGGGGCTCTGACCAGGTTCTGTTACCCAGAATGCTTTGCAAACCTCAAAATTTGGCTAAAAAAACACGTTTTCCTCACGTTTTGGTGACAGAAAGTTCTGGAATCAGAGAGGAGCCACGGATTTCCTTCCACCCAGCGTTCCCCCAAGTCTCTTGATAAAAATGATACCTCACCTGTGTGGGTAGGCCTAGCGCCCGCGACAGGAAATGCTCCAAAACGCAACGTGGACCCATCACATTTTTTTAAAGAAAACAGAGGTGTTTTTTGCAAAGTGCCTACCTGTAGATTTTGGCCTCTAGCTCAGCCGACACCTAGGGAAACCTACCAAACCTGTGCATTTTTTAAAGCTAGAGACCTAGGGGAATCCAAGATGGGATGACTTGTGGGGCTCTGACCAGGTTCTGTTACCCAGAATGCTTTGCAAACCTCAAAATTTGGCTAAAAAAACACGTTTTCCTCACATTTTGGTGACAGAAAGTTCTGGAATCAGAGAGGAGGCACAAATTTCCTTCCACCCAGCGTTCCCCCAAGTCTCCTGATAAAAATGATACCTCACTTGTGTGGGTAGGCCTAGCGCCCTCGACAGGAAATGCCCCAAAACGCAACGTAGACACATCACATTTTTTGAAAGAAAACAGAGGTGTTTTTTGCAAAGTGACTATCTGTAGATTTTGGCCTCTTGCTCAGCCGGCACCTAAGGAAACCTACCAAACCTGTGCATTTGTGAAAACTAGAGAACTAGGGGAATCCAAGATGGGGTGACTTGTGGGGCTCTGACCAGGTTCTGTTACCCAGAATCCTTTGCAAACCTCAAACTTTGGCTAAAAAACAAATTTTCCTCACATTTTGGTGACAGAACGTTCTGGAATTAGAAAGGAGCCACAAATTTCCTTCCACCCAGCATTCCCCCATGTCTCCCGATAAAAACGATACCTCACTTGTGTGGGTAGGCCTAGCGCCCGCGACAGGAAATGCCCCAAAACGCAACGTGGACACATCACATTTTTTTAAAGAAAACAGAGGTGTTTTTTGCAAAGAGCCTACCTGTAGATTTTGGCCTCTAGCTCAGCCGGCACCTAGGGAAACCTACCAAACCTGTGCATTTTTTAAAACTAGAGACCTACGGGAATCCAGGATGGGGTGACTTGTGGGGCTCTGACCAAGTTCTGTTACCCAGAATCCTTTGCAAACCTCAAAATTTGGCCAAAAAAACACGTTTTCCTCACATTTCGGTGACTGAAAGTTCTGGAATCTGAGAGGAGCCACAAATTTCCTTCCACCCAGCGTTCCCCCAAGTCTCCCGATACAAATGATACCTCACTTGTGTGGGTAGGCCTAGCGTCCGCGACAGGAAATGCCCCAAAACGCAACGTGGACACATCACATTTTTTGAAAGAAAACAGAGGTGTTTTTTGCAAAGTGACTACCTGTAGATTTTGGCCTCTAGCTCAGCCGGCACCTAAGGAAACCTACCAAACCTGTGCATTTGTGAAAACTAGAGACCTAGGGGAATCCAAGATGGGGTGACTTGCGGGGCTCTGACCAGGTTCTGTTACCCAGAATCCTTTGCAAACCTCAAACTTTGGCTAAAAAAACAAATTTTCCTCACATTTTGGTGACAGAAAGTTCTGGAATTAGAAAGGAGCCACAAATTTCCTTCCATCCAGCGTTCCCCCAAGTCTCCCGATAAAATCCATACCTTACTTGTGTGGGTAGGCCTAGCGCCCGCGACAGGAAATGCCCCAAAACGCAACGTGGACACATCACATTTTTTTAAAGAAAACAAAGGTGTTTTTTGCAAAGTGACTACCTGTAGATTTTGGCCTCTAGCTCAGCCGGCACCTAGGAAAACCTACCAAACCTGTGCATTTTTTAAAACTAGAGACCTAGGGGAATCCAAGATGGGGTGACTTGTGGGGCTCTGACCAGGTTCTGTTACCCAGAATCCTTTGCAAACCTCAAAATTTGGCTAAAAGAACACGTTTTCCTCACATTTCGGTGACAGAAAGTTCTGGAATCTGAGAGGAGCCACAAATTTCCTACCACCCAGCGTTCCCCCAAGTCTCCCGATAAAAATGATACCTCACTTGTGTGGGTAGGCCTAGCGCCCGTGACAGGAAATGCCCCAAAACACAACGTGGACACATAACATTTTTTTAAAGAAAACAGAGGTGTTTTTTGCAAAGTGCCTACCTATAGATTTTGGCCTCTAGCTCAGCCGGCACCTAGGGAAACCTACCAAACCTGTGCATTTTTTAAAACTAGAGACCTAGAGGAACCAAGATGGGGTGACTTGTGGGGCTCTGACCAGGTTCTGTTACTCAGAATCCTTTTCAAACCTCAAAATTTGGCTAAAAAAACAAGTTTTCCTCATATTTCGGTGACAGAAAGTTCTGGAATCAGAGAGGAGCCACAAATTTCCTTCCACCCAGCGTTCCCCCAAGTCTCCCGATACAAATGATACCTCACTTGTGTGGGTAGGCCTAGCGCCCGTGACAGGAAATGCCCCAAAACACAACGTGGACACATCACATTTTTTTAAAGAAAACAGAGGTGTTTTTTGCAAAGTGCCTACCTGTAGATTTTAGCCTCTAGCTCAGCCGGCACCTAGGGAAACCTACCAAACCTGTGCATTTTTAAAAGCTAGAGACCTAGGGGAATCCAAGATGGGGTGACTTGTGGGGCTCTGACCAGGTTCTGTTACCCAGAATGCTTTGCAAACCTCAAAATTTGACTAAAAAACACGTTTTCCTCACGTTTTGGTGACAGAAAGTTCTGGAATCAGAGAGGAGCCATGGATTTCCTTCCACCCAGCGTTCCCCCAAGTCTCTCGATAAAAATGATAGCTCACTTGTGTGGGTAGGCCTAGCGCCCGCGACAGGAAGTGCTCCAAAACGCAACGTGGACCCATCACATTTTTTTAAAGAACACAGAGGTGTTTTTTGCAAAGTGCCTACCTGTAGATTTTGGCCTCTAGCTCAGCCGGCACCTAGGGAAACCTACCAAACCTGTGCATTTTTTAAAGCTAGAGACCTAGGGGAATCCAAGATGGGTTGACTTGTGGGGCTCTGACCAGGTTCTGTTACCCAGAATGCTTTGCAAACCTCAAAATTTGGCTAAAAAAACACGTTTTCCTCTCGTTTTGGTGACAGAAAGTTCTGGAATCAGAGAGGAGCCACGGATTTCCTTCCACCCAGCGTTCCCCCAAGTCTCTCGATAAAAATGATACCTCACCTGTGTGGGTAGGCCCTAGCGCCCGCGACAGGAAATGCTCCAAAACGCAACGTGGACCCATCACATTTTTTTAAAGAAAACAGAGGTGTTTTTTGCACAGTGCCTACCTGTAGATTTTGGCCTCTAGCTCAGCCGACACCTAGGGAAACCTACCAAACCTGTGCATTTTTTAAAGCTAGAGACCTAGGGGAATCCATGATGGGATGACTTGTGGGGCTCTGACCAGGTTCTGTTACCCAGAATGCTTTGCAAACCTCAAAATTTGGCTAAAAAAAACACGTTTTCCTCACATTTTGGTGACAGAAAGTTCTGGAATCAGAGAGGAGGCACAAATTTCCTTCCACCCAGCGTTCCCCCAAGTCTCCTGATAAAAATGATACCTCACTTGTGTGGGTAGGCCTAGCGCCCTCGACAGGAAATGCCCCAAAACGCAACGTGGACACATCACATTTTTTTAAAGAAAAAAGAGGTGTTTTTTGCAAAGTGCCTACCTGTAGATTTTGGCCTCTAGCTCAGCCGGCACCTAGGGAAACCTACCAAACCTGTGCATTTTTTAAAGCTAGAGACCTAGGGGAATCCAAGATGGGGTGACTTGTGGGGCTCTGACCAGGTTCTGTTACCCAGAATGCTTTGCAAACCTCAAAATTTGGCTAAAAAAACACGTTTTCCTCACGTTTTGGTGACAGAAAGTTCTGGAATCAGAGAGGAGCCACGGATTTCCTTCCACCCAGCGTTCCCCCAAGTCTCTTGATAAAAATGATACCTCACCTGTGTGGGTAGGCCTAGCGCCCGCGACAGGAAATGCTCCAAAACGCAACGTGGACCCATCACATTTTTTTAAAGAAAACAGAGGTGTTTTTTGCAAAGTGCCTACCTGTAGATTTTGGCCTCTAGCTCAGCCGACACCTAGGGAAACCTACCAAACCTGTGCATTTTTAAGCTAGAGACCTAGGGGAATCCAAGATGGGATGACTTGTGGGGCTCTGACCAGGTTCTGTTACCCAGAATGCTTTGCAAACCTCAAAATTTGGCTAAAAAAACACGTTTTCCTCACATTTTGGTGACAGAAAGTTCTGGAATCAGAGAGGAGGCACAAATTTCCTTCCACCCAGCGTTCCCCCAAGTCTCCTGATAAAAATGATACCTCACTTGTGTGGGTAGGCCTAGCGCCCTCGACAGGAAATGCCCCAAAACGCAACGTGGACAAATCACATTTTTTGAAAGAAAACAGAGGTGTTTTTTGCAAAGTGACTATCTGTAGATTTTGGCCTCTTGCTCAGCCGGCACCTAAGGAAACCTACCAAACCTGTGCATTTGTGAAAACTAGAGACCTAGGGGAATCCAAGATGGGGTGACTTGTGGGGCTCTGACCAGGTTCTGTTACCCAGAATCCTTTGCAAACCTCAAACTTTGGCTAAAAAACAAATTTTCCTCACATTTTGGTGACAGAACGTTCTGGAATTAGAAAGGAGCCACAAATTTCCTTCCACCCAGCATTCCCCCATGTCTCCCGATAAAAACGATACCTCACTTGTGTGGGTAGGCCTAGCGCCCGCGACAGGAAATGCCCCAAAACGCAACGTGGACACATCACATTTTTTTAAGAAAACAGAGGTGTTTTTTGCAAAGTGACTATCTGTAGATTTTGGCCTCTAGCTCAGCCGGCACCTAAGGAAACCTACCAAACCTGTGCATTTGTGAAAACTAGAGACCTAGGGGAATCCAAGATGGGGTGACTTGTGGGGCTCTGACCAGGTTCTGTTACCCAGAATCCTTTGCAAACCTCAAACTTTGGGTAAAAAAACAAATTTTCCTCACATTTTGGTGACAGAAAGTTCTGGAATCTGAGAGGAGCCACAAATTTCCTACCACCCAGCGTTCCCCCAAGTCTCCCGATAAAAATGATACCTCACTTGTGTGGGTAGGCCTAGCGCCCGTGACAGGAAATGCCCCAAAACTCAACGTGGACACATCACATTTTTTTAAAGAAAACAGAGGTGTTTTTTGCAAAGTGCCTACCTATAGATTTGGCCTCTAGCTCAGCCCGCACCTAGGGAAACCTACCAAACCTGTGCATTTTTGAAAACTAGAGACCTAGGGGAACCAAGATGGGGTGACTTGTGGGGTTCTGACCAGGTTCTGTTACCCAGAATCCATTGCAAACCTCAAAATTTGGCTAAAAAAACAAGTTTTCCTCACATTTCGGTGACAGAAAGTTCTGGAATCTGAGAGGAGCCACAAATTTCCTTCCACCCAGCGTTCCCCCACGTCTCCCGATACAAATGATACCTCACTTGTGTGGGTGGGCCTAGCGCCCGTGACAGGAAATGCCCCAAAACACAACGTGGACACATCACATTTTTTTAAAGAAAACAGAGGTGTTTTTTGCAAAGTGCCTACCTGTAGATTTTGGCCTCTAGCTCAGGCGGCACCTAGGGAAACCTACCAAACCTGTGCATTTTTTAAAACTAGAGACCTAGGGGAATCCAAGATGGGGTGACATGTGGGGCTCTGACCAGGTTCTGTTACCCAGAATCCTTTGCAAACCTCAAACTTTGGCTAAAAAAACACATTTTCCTCACGTTTTGGTGACAGATAGTTCTGGAATCAGAGAGGAGCCACGGATTTCCTTCCACCCAGCGTTCCCCCAATTCTCTCGATAAAAATGATACCTCACTTGTGTGGGTAGGCCTAGCGCCCGCGACAGGAAATGCTCCAAAACGCAAAGTGGACCCATCACATTTTTTTAAAGAAAACAGAGGTGTTTTTTGCAAAGTGCCTACCTGTAGATTTTGGCCTCTAGCTCAGCCGGCACCTAGGGAAACCTACCAAACCTGTGCATTTTTGAAAGCTAGAGACCTAGGGGAATCCAAGATGGGGTGACTTGTGGGGCTCTGACCAGGTTCTGTTACCCAGAATGCTTTGCAAACCTCAAAATTTGGCTAAAAAAACACGTTTTCCTCACGTTTTGGTGACAGAAAGTTCTGGAATCAGAGAGGAGCCACGGATTTCCTTCCACCCAGCATTCCCCCAAGTCTCTCGATAAAAATGATACCTCACTTGTGTGGGTAGGCCTAGCGCCCGCGACAGGAAATGCTCCAAAACGCAACGTGGACCCATCAAATTTTTTTAAAGAAAACAGAGGTGTTTTTTGCAAAGAGCCTACCTGTAGATTTTGGCCTCTAGCTCAGCCGGCACCTAGGGAAACCTACCAAACCTGTGCATTTTTTAAAACTAGAGACCTACGGGAATCCAGGATGGGGTGACTTGTGGGGCTCTGACCAAGTTCTGTTACCCAGAATCCTTTGCAAACCTCAAAATTTGGCCAAAAAAACACGTTTTCCTCACATTTCGGTGACTGAAAGTTCTGGAATCTGAGAGGAGCCACAAATTTCCTTCCACCCAGCGTTCCCCCAAGTCTCCCGATACAAATGATACCTCACTTGTGTGGGTAGGCCTAGCGTCCGCGACAGGAAATGCCCCAAAACGCAACGTGGACACATCACATTTTTTGAAAGAAAACAGAGGTGTTTTTAGCAAAGTGACTACCTGTAGATTTTGGCCTCTAGCTCAGCCGGCACCTAAGGAAACCTACCAAACCTGTGCATTTGTGAAAACTAGAGACCTAGGGGAATCCAAGATGGGGTGACTTGCGGGGCTCTGACCAGGTTCTGTTACCCAGAATCCTTTGCAAACCTCAAACTTTGGCTAAAAAAACAAATTTTCCTCACATTTTGGTGACAGAAAGTTCTGGAATTAGAAAGGAGCCACAAATTTCCTTCCATCCAGCGTTCCCCCAAGTCTCCCGATAAAATCCATACCTTACTTGTGTGGGTAGGCCTAGCGCCCGCGACAGGAAATGCCCCAAAACGCAACGTGGACACATCACATTTTTTTAAAGAAAACAAAGGTGTTTTTTGCAAAGTGACTACCTGTAGATTTTGGCCTCTAGCTCAGCCGGCACCTAGGAAAACCTACCAAACCTGTGCATTTTTTAAAACTAGAGACCTAGGGGAATCCAAGATGGGGTGACTTGTGGGGCTCTGACCAGGTTCTGTTACCCAGAATCCTTTGCAAACCTCAAAATTTGGCTAAAAGAACACGTTTTCCTCACATTTCGGTGACAGAAAGTTCTGGAATCTGAGAGGAGCCACAAATTTCCTTCCACCCAGCGTTCCCCCAAGTCTCCCGATACAAATGATACCTCACTTGTGTGGGTAGGCCTAGCGCCCGTGACAGGAAATGCCCCAAAACACAACGTGGACACATCACATTTTTTTAAAGAAAACAGAGGTGTTTTTTGCAAAGTGCCTACCTGTAGATTTTGGCCTCTAGCTCAGCCGGCACCTAGGGAAACCTACCAAACCTGTGCATTTTTTAAAACTAGAGACCTAGGGGAATCCATGATGGGGTGACTTGTGGGGCTCTGACCAGGTTCTGTTACCCAGAATCCTTTGCAAACCTCAAACTTTGGCTAAAAAAACACATTTTCCTCACGTTTTGGTGACAGAAAGTTCTGGAATCAGAGAGGAGCCACGGATTTCCTTCCACCCAGCGTTCCCCCAATTCTCTCGATAAAAATGATACCTCACTTGTGTGGGTAGGCCTAGCGCCCGCGACAGGAAATGCTCCAAAACGCAACGTGGACCCATCACATTTTTTTAAAGAAAACAGAGGTGTTTTTTGCAAAGTGCCTACCTGTAGATTTTGTCCTCTAGCTCAGCCGGCACCTAGGGAAACCTACCAAACCTGTGCATTTTTAAAAGCTAGAGACCTAGGGGAATCCAAGATGGGGTGACTTGTGGGGCTCTGACCAGGTTCTGTTACCCAGAATGCTTTGCAAACCTCAAAATTTGACTAAAAAACACGTTTTCCTCACGTTTTGGTGACAGAAAGTTCTGGAATCAGAGAGGAGCCACGGATTTCCTTCCACCCAGCGTTCCCCCAAGTCTCTCGATAAAAATGATACCTCACTTGTGTGGGTAGGCCTAGCGCCCGCGACAGGAAGTGCTCCAAAACGCAACGTGGACCCATCACATTTTTTTAAAGAACACAGAGGTGTTTTTTGCAAAGTGCCTACCTGTAGATTTTGGCCTCTAGCTCAGCCGGCACCTAGGGAAACCTACCAAACCTTTGCATTTTTTAAAGCTAGAGACCTAGGGGAATCCAAGATGGGGTGACTTGTGGGACTCTGACCAGGTTCTGTTACCCAGAATGCTTTGCAAACCTCAAAATTTGGCTAAAAAAACACGTTTTCCTCACGTTTTGGTGACAGAAAGTTCTGGAATCAGAGAGGAGCCACGGATTTCCTTCCACCCAGCGTTCCCCCAAGTCTCTCGATAAAAATGATACCTCACCTGTGTGGGTAGGCCTAGCGCCCGCGACAGGAAATGCTCCAAAACGCAACGTGGACCCATCACATTTTTTTAAAGAAAACAGAGGTGTTTTTTGCACAGTGCCTACCTGTAGATTTTGGCCTCTAGCTCAGCCGACACCTAGGGAAACCTACCAAACCTGTGCATTTTTTAAAGCTAGAGACCTAGGGGAATCCATGATGGGATGACTTGTGGGGCTCTGACCAGGTTCTGTTACCCAGAATGCTTTGCAAACCTCAAAATTTGGCTAAAAAAACACGTTTTCCTCACATTTTGGTGACAGAAAGTTCTGGAATCAGAGAGGAGGCACAAATTTCCTTCCACCCAGCGTTCCCCCAAGTCTCCTGATAAAAATGATACCTCACTTGTGTGGGTAGGCCTAGCGCCCGCGACAGGAAATGCCCCAAAAGGCAACGTGGACACATCACATTTTTTTAAAGAAAAAAGAGGTGTTTTTTGCAAAGTGCCTACCTGTAGATTTTGGCCTCTAGCTCAGCCAGCACCTAGGGAAACCTACCAAACCTGTGCATTTTTTAAAGCTAGAGACCTAGGGGAATCCAAGATGGGGTGACTTGTGGGGCTCTGACCAGGTTCTGTTACCCAGAATGCTTTGCAAACCTCAAAATTTGGCTAAAAAAACACGTTTTCCTCACGTTTTGGTGACAGAAAGTTCTGGAATCAGAGAGGAGCCACGGATTTCCTTCCACCCAGCGTTCCCCCAAGTCTCTTGATAAAAATGATACCTCACCTGTGTGGGTAGGCCTAGCGCCCGCGACAGGAAATGCTCCAAAACGCAACGTGGACCCATCACATTTTTTTAAAGAAAACAGAGGTGTTTTTTGCAAAGTGCCTACCTGTAGATTTTGGCCTCTAGCTCAGCCGACACCTAGGGAAACCTACCAAACCTGTGCATTTTTTAAAGCTAGAGACCTAGGGGAATCCAAGATGGGATGACTTGTGGGGCTCTGACCAGGTTCTGTTACCCAGAATGCTTTGCAAACCTCAAAATTTGGCTAAAAAAACACGTTTTCCTCACATTTTGGTGACAGAAAGTTCTGGAATCAGAGAGGAGGCACAAATTTCCTTCCACCCAGCGTTCCCCCAAGTCTCCTGATAAAAATGATACCTCACTTGTGTGGGTAGGCCTAGCGCCCTCGACAGGAAATGCCCCAAAACGCAACGTGGACACATCACATTTTTTGAAAGAAAACAGAGGTGTTTTTTGCAAAGTGACTATCTGTAGATTTTGGCCTCTTGCTCAGCCGGCACCTAAGGAAACCTACCAAACCTGTGCATTTGTGAAAACTAGAGACCTAGGGGAATCCAAGATGGGGTGACTTGTGGGGCTCTGACCAGGTTCTGTTACCCAGAATCCTTTGCAAACCTCAAACTTTTGCTAAAAAACAAATTTTCCTCACATTTTGGTGACAGAACGTTCTGGAATTAGAAAGGAGCCACAAATTTCCTTCCACCCAGCATTCCCCCATGTCTCCCGATAAAAACGATACCTCACTTGTGTGGGTAGGCCTAGCGCCCGCGACAGGAAATGCCCCAAAACGCAACGTGGACACATCACATTTTTTTAAAGAAAACAGAGGTGTTTTTTGCAAAGTGACTATCTGTAGATTTTGGCCTCTAGCTCAGCCGGCACCTAAGGAAACCTACCAAACCTGTGCATTTGTGAAAACTAGAGACCTAGGGGAATCCAAGATGGGGTGACTTGTGGGGCTCTGACCAGGTTCTGTTACCCAGAATCCTTTGCAAACCTCAAACTTTGGGTAAAAAAACAAATTTTCCTCACATTTTGGTGACAGAAAGTTCTGGAATCTGAGAGGAGCCAAAAATTTCCTACCACCCAGCGTTCCCCCAAGTCTCCCGATAAAAATGATACCTCACTTGTGTGGGTAGGCCTAGCGCCCGTGACAGGAAATGCCCCAAAACACAACGTGGACACATCACATTTTTTGAAAGAAAACAGAGGTGTTTTTTGCAAAGTGCCTACCTATAGATTTGGCCTCTAGCTCAGCCCGCACCTAGGGAAACCTACCAAACCTGTGCATTTTTGAAAACTAGAGACCTAGGGGAACCAAGATGGGGTGACTTGTGGGGCTCTGACCAGGTTCTGTTACCCAGAATCCTTTGCAAACCTCAAAATTTGGCTAAAAAAACAAGTTTTCCTCATATTTCGGTGACAGAAAGTTCTGGAATCTGAGAGGAGCCACAAATTTCCTTCCACCCAGCGTTCCCCCAAGTCTCCCGATACAAATGATACCTCACTTGTGTGGGTGGGCCTAGCGCCCGTGACAGGAAATGCCCCAAAACACAACGTGGACACATCACATTTTTTTAAAGAAAACAGAGGTGTTTTTTGCAAAGTGCCTACCTGTAGATTTTGGCCTCTAGCTCAGGCGGCACCTAGGGAAACCTACCAAACCTGTGCATTTTTTAAAACTAGAGACCTAGGGGAATCCAAGATGGGGTGACATGTGGGGCTCTGACCAGGTTCTGTTACCCAGAATCCTTTGCAAACCTCAAACTTTGGCTAAAAAAACACATTTTCCTCACGTTTTGGTGACAGATAGTTCTGGAATCAGAGAGGAGCCACGGATTTCCTTCCACCCAGCGTTCCCCCAATTCTCTCGATAAAAATGATACCTCACTTGTGTGGGTAGGCCTAGCGCCCGCGACAGGAAATGCTCCAAAACGCAAAGTGGACCCATCACATTTTTTTAAAGAAAACAGAGGTGTTTTTTGCAAAGTGCCTACCTGTAGATTTTGGCCTCTAGCTCAGCCGGCACCTAGGGAAACCTACCAAACCTGTGCATTTTTGAAAGCTAGAGACCTAGGGGAATCCAAGATGGGGTGACTTGTGGGGCTCTGACCAGGTTCTGTTACCCAGAATGCTTTGCAAACCTCAAAATTTGGCTAAAAAAACACGTTTTCCTCACGTTTTGGTGACAGAAAGTTCTGGAATCAGAGAGGAGCCACGGATTTCCTTCCACCCAGCGTTCCCCCAAGTCTCTCGATAAAAATGATACCTCACTTGTGTGGGTAGGCCTAGCGCCCGCGACAGGAAATGCTCCAAAACGCAACGTGGACCCATCAAATTTATTTAAAGAAAACAGAGGTGTTTTTTGCAAAGTGCCTACCTGTAGATTTTGGCCTCTAGCTCAGCCGGCACCTAGGGAAATCTACCAAACCTGTGCATTTTTTAAAGCTAGAGACCTAGGGGAATCCAAGATGGAGTGACTTGTGGGGCTCTGACCAGGTTCTGTTACCCAGAATGCTTTGCAAACCTCAAAATTTGGCTAAAAAAAACACGTTTTCCTCACGTTTTGGTGACAGAAAGTTCTGGAATCAGAGAGGAGCCACGGATTTCCTTCCACCCAACGTTCCTCCAAGTCTCTCGATAAAAATGATACCTCACTTGTGTGGGTAGGCCTAGCGCCCGCGACAGGAAATGCTCCAAAACGCAACGTGGACCCATCACATTTTTTTAAAGAAAACAGAGGTGTTTTTTGCAAAGTGCCTACCTGTAGATTTTGGCCTCTAGCTCAGCCGGCACCTAGGGAAAACAACCAAACCTGTGCATTTTTTAAAACTAGAGACCTTGGGGAATCCAAGATGGGGTGACTTGTGGAGCTCTGACCAGGTTCTGTTACCCAGAATCCTTTGCAAACCTCAAAATTTGGCTAAAAAAACACGTTTTCCTCACATTTCGGTGACAGAAAGTTCTGGAATCTGAGAGGAGGCACAAATTTACTTCCACCCAGCGTTCCCCCAAGTCTCCCAATACAAATGATACCTCACTTGTGTGGGTAGGCCTAGCGCCCGTGACAGGAAATGTCCCAAAACACAACGTGGACACATCACATTTTTTTAAAGAAAACAGAGGTGTTTTTTGCAAAGAGCCTACCTGTAGATTTTGGCCTCTAGCTCAGCCGGCACCTAAGGAAACCTACCAAACCTGTGCATTTGTGAAAACTAGAGACCTAGGGGAATCCAAGATGGGGTGACTTGCGGGGCTCTGACCAGGTTCTGTTACCCAGAATCCTTTGCAAACCTCAAACTTTGGGTAAAAAAACAAATTTTCCTCACATTTTGGTGACAGAAAGTTCTGGAATTAGAAAGGAGCCACAAATTTCCTTCCATCCAGCGTTCCCCCAAGTCTCCCGATAAAATCGATACCTTACTTGTGTGGGTAGGCCTAGCGCCCGCGACAGGAAATGCCCCAAAACGCAACGTGGACACATCACATTTTTTTAAAGAAAACAAAGGTGTTTTTTGCAAAGTGACTACCTGTAGATTTTGGCCTCTAGCTCAGCCGGCACCTAGGAAAACCTACCAAACCTGTGCATTTTTTAAAACTAGAGACCTAGGGGAATCCAAGATGGGGTGACTTGTGGGGCTCTGACCAGGTTCTGTTACCCAGAATCCTTTGCAAACCTCAAAATTTGGCTAAAAGAACACGTTTTCCTCACATTTCGGTGACAGAAAGTTCTGGAATCTGAGAGGAGCCACAAATTTCCTACCACCCAGCGTTCCCCCAAGTCTCCCGATAAAAATGATACCTCACTTGTGTGGGTAGGCCTAGCGCCCGTGACAGGAAATGCCCCAAAACACAACGTGGACACATCACATTTTTTTAAAGAAAACAGAGGTGTTTTTTGCAAAGTGCCTACCTATAGATTTTGGCCTCTAGCTCAGCCGGCACCTAGGGAAACCTACCAAACCTGTGCATTTTTTAAAACTAGAGACCTAGAGGAACCAAGATGGGGTGACTTGTGGGGCTCTGACCAGGTTCTGTTACTCAGAATCCTTTTCAAACCTCAAAATTTGGCTAAAAAAACAAGTTGTCCTCATATTTCGGTGACAGAAAGTTCTGGAATCAGAGAGGAGCCACAAATTTCCTTCCACCCAGCGTTCCCCCAAGTCTCCCGATACAAATGATACCTCACTTGTGTGGGTAGGCCTAGCGCCCGTGACAGGAAATGCCCCAAAACACAACGTGGACACATCACATTTTTTTAAAGAAAACAGAGGTGTTTTTTGCAAAGTGCCTACCTGTAGATTTTGGCCTCTAGCTCAGCCGGCACCTAGGGAAACCTACCAAACCTGTGCATTTTTTAAAACTAGAGACCTAGGGGAATCCAAGATGGGGTGACTTGTGGGGCTCTGACCAGGTTCTGTTACCCAGAATCCTTTGCAAACCTCAAACTTTGGCAAAAAAAACACATTTTCCTCACGTTTTGGTGACAGAAAGTTCTGGAATCAGAGAGGAGCCGCGGATTTCCTTCCACCCAGCGTTCCCCCAATTCTCTCGATAAAAATGATACCTCACTTGTGTGGGTAGGCCTAGCGCCCGCGACAGGAAATGCTCCAAAACGCAACGTGGACCCATCACATTTTTTAAAAGAAAACAGAGGTGTTTTTTGCAAAGTGCCTACCTGTAGATTTTGTCCTCTAGCTCAGCCTGCACCTAGGGAAACCTACCAAACCTGTGCATTTTTAAAAGCTAGAGACCTAGGGGAATCCAAGATGGGGTGACTTGTGGGGCTCTGACCAGGTTCTGTTACCCAGAATGCTTTGCAAACCTCAAAATTTGACTAAAAAAAACACGTTTTCCTCACGTTTTGGTGACAGAAAGTTCTGGAATCAGAGAGGAGCCACGGATTTCCTTCCACCCAGCGTTCCCCCAAGTCTCTCGATAAAAATGATACCTCACTTGTGTGGGTAGGCCTAGCGCCCGCGACAGGAAGTGCTCCAAAACGCAAAGTGGACCCATCACATTTTTTTAAAGAACACAGAGGTGTTTTTTGCAAAGTGCCTACCTGTAGATTTTGGCCTCTAGCTCAGCCGGCACCTAGGGAAACCTACCAAACCTGTGCATTTTTTAAAGCTAGAGACCTAGGGGAATCCAAGATGGGGTGACTTGTGGGGCTCTGACCAGGGTCTGTTACCCAGAATGCTTTGCAAACCTCAAAATTTGGCTAAAAAAACACGTTTTCCTCACGTTTTGGTGACAGAAAGTTCTGGAATCAGAGAGGAGGCACAAATTTCCTTCCACCCAGCGTTCCCCCAAGTCTCCTGATAAAAATGATACCTCACTTGTGTGGGTAGGCCTAGCGCCCGTGACAGGAAATGTCCCAAAACACAACGTGGACACATCACATTTTTTTAAAGAAAACAGAGGTGTTTTTTGCAAAGAGCCTACCTGTAGATTTTGGCCTCTAGCTCAGCCGGCACCTAGGGAAACCTACCAAACCTGTGCATTTTTTAAAACTAGAGACCTACGGGAATCCAGGATGGGGTGACTTGTGGGGCTCTGACCAGGTTCTGTTACCCAGAATCCTATGCAAACCTTAAAATTTGGCCAAAAAAACACGTTTTCCTCACATTTCGGTGACAGAAAGTTCTGGAATCTGAGAGGAGCCACAAATTTCCTTCCACCCAGCGTTCCCCCAATTCTCTCGATAAAAATGATACCTCACTTGTGTGGGTAGGCCTAGCGCCCGCGACAGGAAATGCTCCAAAACGCAACGTGGACCCATCACATTTTTTTAAAGAAAACAGAGGTGTTTTTTGCAAAGTGCCTACCTGTAGATTTTGTCCTCTAGCTCAGCCGGCACCTAGGGAAACCTACCAAACCTGTGCATTTTTAAAAGCTAGAGACCTAGGGGAATCCAAGATGGGGTGACTTGTGGGGCTCTGACCAGGTTCTGTTACCCAGAATGCTTTGCAAACCTCAAAATTTGACTAAAAAACACGTTTTCCTCACGTTTTGGTGACAGAAAGTTCTGGAATCAGAGAGGAGCCACGGATTTCCTTCCACCCAGCGTTCCCCCAAGTCTCTCGATAAAAATGATACCTCACTTGTGTGGGTAGGCCTAGCGCCCGCGACAGGAAGTGCTCCAAAACGCAACGTGGACCCATCACATTTTTTTAAAGAACACAGAGGTGTTTTTTGCAAAGTGCCTACCTGTAGATTTTGGCCTCTAGCTCAGCCGGCACCTAGGGAAACCTACCAAACCTGTGCATTTTTTAAAGCTAGAGACCTAGGGGAATCCAAGATGGGGTGACTTGTGGGGCTCTGACCAGGTTCTGTTACCCAGAATGCTTTGCAAACCTCAAAATTTGGCTAAAAAAACACGTTTTCCTCACGTTTTGGTGACAGAAAGTTCTGGAATCAGAGAGGAGCCACGGATTTCCTTCCACCCAGCGTTCCCCCAAGTCTCTCGATAAAAATGATACCTCACCTGTGTGGGTAGGCCTAGCGCCCGCGACAGGAAATGCTCCAAAACGCAACGTGGACCCATCACATTTTTTTAAAGAAAACAGAGGTGTTTTTTGCACAGTGCCTACCTGTAGATTTTGGCCTCTAGCTCAGCCGACACCTAGGGAAACCTACCAAACCTGTGCATTTTTTAAAGCTAGAGACCTAGGGGAATCCAAGATGGGATGACTTGTGGGGCTCTGACCAGGTTCTGTTACCCAGAATGCTTTGCAAACCTCAAAATTTGGCTAAATAAACACGTTTTCCTCACATTTTGGTGACAGAAAGTTCTGGAATCAGAGAGGAGGCACAAATTTCCTTCCACCCAGCGTTCCCCCAAGTCTCCTGATAAAAATGATACCTCACTTGTGTGGGTAGGCCTAGCGCCCTCGACAGGAAATGCCCCAAAACGCAACATGGACACATCACATTTTTTTAAAGAAAACAGAGGTGTTTTTTGAAAAGTGACTATCTGTAGATTTTGGCCTCTAGCTCAGCCGGCACCTAGGGAAACCTACCAAACCTGTGCATTTTTTAAAGCTAGAGACCTACGGGAATCCAGGATGGGGTGACTTGTGGGGCTCTGACCAGGTTCTGTTACCCAGAATCCTATGCAAACCTTAAAATTTGGCCAAAAAAACACGTTTTCCTCACATTTCGGTGACAGAAAGTTCTGGAATCTGAGAGGAGCCACAAATTTCCTTCCACCCAGCGTTCCCCCAATTCTCTCGATAAAAATGATACCTCACTTGTGTGGGTAGGCCTAGCGCCCGCGACAGGAAATGCTCCAAAACGCAACGTGGACCCATCACATTTTTTTAAAGAAAACAGAGGTGTTTTTTGCAAAGTGCCTACCTGTAGATTTTGTCCTCTAGCTCAGCCGGCACCTAGGGAAACCTACCAAACCTGTGCATTTTTAAAAGCTAGAGACCTAGGGGAATCCAAGATGGGGTGACTTGTGGGGCTCTGACCAGGTTCTGTTACCCAGAATGCTTTGCAAACCTCAAAATTTGACTAAAAAACACGTTTTCCTCACGTTTTGGTGACAGAAAGTTCTGGAATCAGAGAGGAGCCACGGATTTCCTTCCACCCAGCGTTCCCCCAAGTCTCTCGATAAAAATGATACCTCACTTGTGTGGGTAGGCCTAGCGCCCGCGACAGGAAGTGCTCCAAAACGCAACGTGGACCCATCACATTTTTTTAAAGAACACAGAGGTGTTTTTTGCAAAGTGCCTACCTGTAGATTTTGGCCTCTAGCTCAGCCGGCACCTAGGGAAACCTACCAAACCTGTGCATTTTTTAAAGCTAGAGACCTAGGGGAATCCAAGATGGGGTGACTTGTGGGGCTCTGACCAGGTTCTGTTACCCAGAATGCTTTGCAAACCTCAAAATTTGGCTAAAAAAACACGTTTTCCTCACGTTTTGGTGACAGAAAGTTCTGGAATCAGAGAGGAGCCACGGATTTCCTTCCACCCAGCGTTCCCCCAAGTCTCTTGATAAAAATGATACCTCACCTGTGTGGGTAGGCCTAGCGCCCGCGACAGGAAATGCTCCAAAACGCAACGTGGACCCATCACATTTTTTTAAAGAAAACAGAGGTGTTTTTTGCAAAGTGCCTACCTGTAGATTTTGGCCTCTAGCTCAGCCGACACCTAGGGAAACCTACCAAACCTGTGCATTTTTTAAAGCTAGAGACCTAGGGGAATCCAAGATGGGATGACTTGTGGGGCTCTGACCAGGTTCTGTTACCCAGAATGCTTTGCAAACCTCAAAATTTGGCTAAAAAAACACGTTTTCCTCACATTTTGGTGACAGAAAGTTCTGGAATCAGAGAGGAGGCACAAATTTCCTTCCACCCAGCGTTCCCCCAAGTCTCCTGATAAAAATGATACCTCACTTGTGTGGGTAGGCCTAGCGCCCTCAACAGGAAATGCCCCAAAACGCAACGTGGACACATCACATTTTTTGAAAGAAAACAGAGGTGTTTTTTGCAAAGTGACTATCTGTAGATTTTGGCCTCTTGCTCAGCCGGCACCTAAGGAAACCTACCAAACCTGTGCATTTGTGAAAACTAGAGACCTATGGGAATCCAAGATGGGGTGACTTGTGGGGCTCTGACCAGGTTCTGTTACCCAGAATCCTTTGCAAACCTCAAACTTTGGCTTAAAAACAAATTTTCCTCACATTTTGGTGACAGAACGTTCTGGAATTTGAAAGGAGCCACAAATTTCCTTCCACCCAGCATTCCCCCATGTCTCCCGATAAAAACGATACCTCACTTGTGTGAGTAGGCCTAGCGTCCGCGACAGGAAATGCCCCAAAACGCAACGTGGACACATCACATTTTTTTAAAGAAAACAGAGGTGTTTTTTGCAAAGTGACTACCTGTAGATTTTGGCCTCTAGCTCAGCCGGCACCTAGGAAAACCTACCAAACCTGTGCATTTTTTAAAACTAGAGTCCTACGGGAATCCAAGATGGGGTGACTTGTGGGGCTCTGACCAGGTTCTGTTACCCAGAATCCTTTGCAAACCTCAAAATTTGGCTAAAAGAACACGTTTTCCTCACATTTCGGTGACAGAAGGTTCTGGAATCTGAGAGGAGCCACAAATTTCCTACCACCCAGCGTTCCCCCAAGTCTCCTGATAAAAATGATACCTCACTTGTGTGGGTAGGACTAGCGCCCTCGACAGGAAATGCCCCAAAACGCAACGTGGACACATCACATTTTTTTAAAGAAAAAAGAGGTGTTTTTTGCAAAGTGCCTACCTGTAGATTTTGGCCTCTAGCTCAGCCGGCACCTAGGGAAACCTACCAAACCTGTGCATTTTTTTGAAACTAGAGACCTAGGGGAATCCAAGATGGGGTGACTTGTGGAGCTCTGACCAGGTTCTGTTACCCAGAATCCTTTGCAAACCTCAAAATTTGGCTAAAAAAACACGTTTTCCTCACATTTCGGTGACAGAAAGTTCTGGAATCTGAGAGGAGGCACAAATTTCCTTCCACCCAGCGTTCCCCCAAGTCTCCCAATACAAATGATACCTCACTTGTGTGGGTAGGCCTAGCGCCCGTGACAGGAAATGTCCCAAAACACAACGTGGACACATCACATTTTTTTAAAGAAAACAGAGTTGTTTTTTGCAAAGAGCCTACCTGTAGATTTTGGCCTCTAGCTCAGCCGGCACCTAGGGAAACCTACCAAAACTGTGCATTTTTGAAAACTAGAGACCTACGGGAATCCAGGAAGGGGTGACTTGTGGGGCTCTGACCAGGTTCTGTTACCCAGAATCCTTTGCAAACCTCAAAATTTGGCTAAAAAAACACATTTTCCTCAAATTTCGGTGACAGAAAGTTCTGGAATCTGAGAGGAGCCACAAATTTCCTTCCACCCAGCGTTCCCCCAAGTCTCCCGATACAAATGATACCTCACTTGTGTGGGTAGGCCTAGCGCCCGCGACAGGAAATGCCCCAAAACGCAACGTGGACACATCACATTTTTTGAAAGAAAACAGAGGTGTTTTTTGCAAAGTGACTACCTGTAGATTTTGGCCTCTAGCTCAGCCGGCACCTAAGGAAACCTACCAAACCTGTGCATTTGTGAAAACTAGAGACCTAGGGGAATCCAAGATGGGGTGACTTGCGGGGCTCTGACCAGGTTCTGTTACCCAGAATCCTTTGCAAACCTCAAACTTTGGGTAAAAAAACAAATTTTCCTCACATTTTGGTGACAGAAAGTTCTGGAATTAGAAAGGAGCCACAAATTTCCTTCCATCCAGCGTTCCCCCAAGTCTCCCGATAAAATCGATACCTTACTTGTGTGGGTAGGCCTAGCGCCCGCGACAGGAAATGCCCCAAAACGCAACGTGGACACATCACATTTTTTTAAAGAAAACAAAGGTGTTTTTTGCAAAGTGACTACCTGTAGATTTTGGCCTCTAGCTCAGCCGGCACCTAGGAAAACCTACCAAACCTGTGCATTTTTTAAAACTAGAGACCTAGGGGAATCCAAGATGGGGTGACTTGTGGGGCTCTGACCAGGTTCTGTTACCCAGAATCCTTTGCAAACCTCAAAATTTGGCTAAAAGAACACGTTTTCCTCACATTTCGGTGACAGAAAGTTCTGGAATCTGAGAGGAGCCACAAATTTCCTACCACCCAGCGTTCCCCCAAGTCTCCCGATAAAAATGATACCTCACTTGTGTGGGTAGGCCTAGCGCCCGTGACAGGAAATGCCCCAAAACACAACGTGGACACATCACATTTTTTTAAAGAAAACAGAGGTGTTTTTTGCAAAGTGCCTACCTATAGATTTTGGCCTCTAGCTCAGCCGGCACCTAGGGAAACCTACCAAACCTGTGCATTTTTTAAAACTAGAGACCTAGAGGAACCAAGATGGGGTGACTTGTGGGGCTCTGACCAGGTTCTGTTACTCAGAATCCTTTTCAAACCTCAAAATTTGGCTAAAAAAACAAGTTTTCCTCATATTTCGGTGACAGAAAGTTCTGGAATCAGAGAGGAGCCACAAATTTCCTTCCACCCAGCGTTCCCCCAAGTCTCCCGATACAAATGATACCTCACTTGTGTGGGTAGGCCTAGCGCCCGTGACAGGAAATGCCCCAAAACACAACGTGGACACATCACATTTTTTTAAAGAAAACAGAGGTGTTTTTTGCAAAGTGCCTACCTGTAGATTTTGGCCTCTAGCTCAGCCGGCACCTAGGGAAACCTACCAAACCTGTGCATTTTTTAAAACTAGAGACCTAGGGGAATCCAAGATGGGGTGACTTGTGGGGCTCTGACCAGGTTCTGTTACCCAGAATCCTTTGCAAACCTCAAACTTTGGCTAAAAAAACACATTTTCCTCACGTTTTGGTGACAGAAAGTTCTGGAATCAGAGAGGAGCCGCGGATTTCCTTCCACCCAGCGTTCCCCCAATTCTCTCGATAAAAATGATACCTCACTTGTGTGGGTAGGCCTAGCGCCCGCGACAGGAAATGCTCCAAAACGCAACGTGGACCCATCACATTTTTTAAAAGAAAACAGAGGTGTTTTTTGCAAAGTGCCTACCTGTAGATTTTGTCCTCTAGCTCAGCCTGCACCTAGGGAAACCTACCAAACCTGTGCATTTTTAAAAGCTAGAGACCTAGGGGAATCCAAGATGGGGTGACTTGTGGGGCTCTGACCAGGTTCTGTTACCCAGAATGCTTTGCAAACCTCAAAATTTGACTAAAAAAACACGTTTTCCTCACGTTTTGGTGACAGAAAGTTCTGGAATCAGAGAGGAGCCACGGATTTCCTTCCACCCAGCGTTCCCCCAAGTCTCTCGATAAAAATGATACCTCACTTGTGTGGGTAGGCCTAGCGCCCGCGACAGGAAGTGCTCCAAAACGCAAAGTGGACCCATCACATTTTTTTAAAGAACACAGAGGTGTTTTTTGCAAAGTGCCTACCTGTAGATTTTGGCCTCTAGCTCAGCGGCACCTAGGGAAACCTACCAAACCTGTGCATTTTTTAAAGCTAGAGACCTAGGGGAATCCACGATGGGGTGACTTGTGGGGCTCTGACCAGGGTCTGTTACCCAGAATGCTTTGCAAACCTCAAAATTTGGCTAAAAAAACACGTTTTCCTCACGTTTTGGTGACAGAAAGTTCTGGAATCAGAGAGGAGGCACAAATTTCCTTCCACCCAGCGTTCCCCCAAGTCTCCTGATAAAAATGATACCTCACTTGTGTGGGTAACCTAGCGCCCGTGACAGGAAATGTCCCAAAACACAACGTGGACACATCACATTTTTTTAAAGAAAACAGAGGTGTTTTTTGCAAAGAGCCTACCTGTAGATTTTGGCCTCTAGCTCAGCCGGCACCTAGGGAAACCTACCAAACCTGTGCATTTTTTAAAACTAGAGACCTACGGGAATCCAGGATGGGGTGACTTGTGGGGCTCTGACCAGGTTCTGTTACCCAGAATCCTATGCAAACCTTAAAATTTGGCCAAAAAAACACGTTTTCCTCACATTTCGGTGACAGAAAGTTCTGGAATCTGAGAGGAGCCACAAATTTCCTTCCACCCAGCGTTCCCCCAAGTCTCCCGATACAAATGATACCTCACTTGTGTGGGTAGGCCTAGCGCCCGCGACAGGAAATGCCCCAAAACGCAACGTGGACACATCACATTTTTTGAAAGAAAACAGAGGTGTTTTTTGCAAAGTGACTACCTGTAGATTTTGGCCTCTAGCTCAGCCGGCACCTAAGGAAACCTACCAAACCTGTGCATTTGTGAAAACTAGAGACCTAGGGGAATCCAAGATGGGGTGACTTGCGGGGCTCTGACCAGGTTCTGTTACCCAGAATCCTTTGCAAACCTCAAACTTTGGCTAAAAAAACAAATTTTCCTCACATTTTGGTGACAGAAAGTTCTGGAATTAGAAAGGAGCCACAAATTTCCTTCCATCCAGCGTTCCCCCGAGTCTCCCGATAAAATCCATACCTTACTTGTGTGGGTAGGCCTAGCGCCCGCGACAGGAAATGCCCCAAAACGCAACGTGGACACATCACATTTTTTGAAAGAAAACAGAGGTGTTTTTTGCAAAGTGACTACCTGTAGATTTTGGCCTCTAGCTCAGCCGGCACCTAGGAAAACCTACCAAACCTGTGCATTTTTTAAAACTAGAGACCTAGGGGAATCCAAGATGGGGTGACTTGTGGGGCTCTGACCAGGTTCTGTTACCCAGAATCCTTTGCAAACCTCAAAATTTAGCTAAAAGAACACGTTTTCCTCACATTTCGGTGACAGAAAGTTCTGGAATCTGAGAGGAGCCACAAATTTCCTACCACCCAGCGTTCCCCCAAGTCTCCCGATAAAAATGATACCTCACTAGTGTGGGTAGGCCTAGCGCCCGTGACAGGAAATGCCCCAAAACACAACGTGGACACATCACATTTTTTTAAAGAAAACAGAGGTGTTTTTTGCAAAGTGCCTACCTATAGATTTTGGCCTCTAGCTCAGCCGGCACCTAGGGAAACCTACCAAACCTGTGCATTTTTTAAAACTAGAGACCTAGAGGAACCAAGATGGGGTGACTTGTGGGGCTCTGACCAGGTTCTGTTACTCAGAATCCTTTTCAAACCTCAAAATTTGGCTAAAAAAACAAGTTTTCCTCATATTTCGGTGACAGAAAGTTCTGGAATCAGAGAGGAGCCACGGATTTCCTTCCACCCAGCGTTCCCCCAATTCTCTCGATAAAAATGATACCTCACTTGTGTGGGTAGGCCTAGCGCCCGCGACAGGAAATGCTCCAAAACGCAACGTGGACCCATCACATTTTTTTAAAGAAAACAGAGGTGTTTTTTGCAAAGTGCCTACCTGTAGATTTTGTCCTCTAGCTCAGCCGGCACCTAGGGAAACCTACCAAACCTCTGCATTTTTAAAAGCTAGAGACCTAGGGGAATCCAAGATGGGGTGACTTGTGGGGCTCTGACCAGGTTCTGTTACCCAGAATGCTTTGCAAACCTCAAAATTTGACTAAAAAACACGTTTTCCTCACATTTCGGTGACAGAAAGTTCTGGAATCTGAGAGGAGGCACAAATTTCCTTCCACCCAGCGTTCCCCCAAGTCTCCCAATACAAATGATACCTCACTTGTGTGGGTAGGCCTAGCGCCCGTGACAGGAAATGTCCCAAAACACAACGTGGACACATCACATTTTTTTAAAGAAAACAGAGGTGTTTTTTGCAAAGAGCCTACCTGTAGATTTTGGCCTCTAGCTCAGCCGGCACCTAGGGAAACCTACCAAACCTGTGCATTTTTTAAAACTAGAGACCTACGGGAATCCAGGATGGGGTGACTTGTGGGGCTCTGACCAGGTTCTGTTACCCAGAATCCTATGCAAACCTTAAAATTTGGCCAAAAAAACACGTTTTCCTCACATTTCGGTGACAGAAAGTTCTGGAATCTGAGAGGAGCCACAAATTTCCTTCCACCCAGCGTTCCCCCAAGTCTCCCGATACAAATGATACCTCACTTGTGTGGGTAGGCCTAGCGCCCGCGACAGGAAATGCCCCAAAACGCAACGTGGACACATCACATTTTTTGAAAGAAAACAGAGGTGTTTTTTGCAAAGTGACTACCTGTAGATTTTGGCCTCTAGCTCAGCCGGCACCTAAGGAAACCTACCAAACCTGTGCATTTGTGAAAACTAGAGACCTAGGGGAATCCAAGATGGGGTGACTTGCGGGGCTCTGACCAGGTTCTGTTACCCAGAATCCTTTGCAAACCTCAAACTTTGGCTAAAAAAACAAATTTTCCTCACATTTTGGTGACAGAAAGTTCTGGAATTAGAAAGGAGCCACAAATTTCCTTCCATCCAGCGTTCCCCCGAGTCTCCCGATAAAATCCATACCTTACTTGTGTGGGTAGGCCTAGCGCCCGCGACAGGAAATGCCCCAAAACGCAACGTGGACACATCACATTTTTTGAAAGAAAACAGAGGTGTTTTTTGCACAGTGCCTACCTGTAGATTTTGGCCTCTAGCTCAGCCGACACCTAGGGAAACCTACCAAACCTGTGCATTTTTTAAAGCTAGAGACCTAGGGGAATCCAAGATGGGATGACTTGTGGGGCTCTGACCAGGTTCTGTTACCCAGAATGCTTTGCAAACCTCAAAATTTGGCTAAATAAACACGTTTTCCTCACATTTTGGTGACAGAAAGTTCTGGAATCAGAGAGGAGGCACAAATTTCCTTCCACCCAGCGTTCCCCCAAGTCTCCTGATAAAAATGATACCTCACTTGTGTGGGTAGGCCTAGCGCCCTCGACAGGAAATGCCCCAAAACGCAACATGGACACATCACATTTTTTTAAAGAAAAAAGAGGTGTTTTTTGCAAAGTGCCTACCTGTAGATTTTGGCCTCTAGCTCAGCCGGCACCTAGGGAAACCTACCAAACCTGTGCATTTTTTAAAGCTAGAGACCTAGGGGAATCCAAGATGGGGTGACTTGTGGGGCTCTGACCAGGTTCTGTTACCCAGAATGCTTTGCAAACCTCAAAATTTGGCTAAAAAAACACGTTTTCCTCACGTTTTGGTGACAGAAAGTTCTGGAATCAGAGAGGAGCCACGGATTTCCTTCCACCCAGCGTTCCCCCAAGTCTCTTGATAAAAATGATACCTCACCTGTGTGGGTAGGCCTAGCGCCCGCGACAGGAAATGCTCCAAAACGCAACGTGGACCCATCACATTTTTTTAAAGAAAACAGAGGTGTTTTTTGCAAAGTGCCTACCTGTAGATTTTGGCCTCTAGCTCAGCCGACACCTAGGGAAACCTACCAAACCTGTGCATTTTTTAAAGCTAGAGACCTAGGGGAATCCAAGATGGGATGACTTGTGGGGCTCTGACCAGGTTCTGTTACCCAGAATGCTTTGCAAACCTCAAAATTTGGCTAAAAAAACACGTTTTCCTCACATTTTGGTGACAGAAAGTTCTGGAATCAGAGAGGAGGCACAAATTTCCTTCCACCCAGCGTTCCCCCAAGTCTCCTGATAAAAATGATACCTCACTTGTGTGGGTAGGCCTAGCGCCCTCGACAGGAAATGCCCCAAAACGCAACGTGGACACATCACATTTTTTGAAAGAAAACAGAGGTGTTTTTTGCAAAGTGACTATCTGTAGATTTTGGCCTCTTGCTCAGCCGGCACCTAAGGAAACCTACCAAACCTGTGCATTTGTGAAAACTAGAGACCTAGGGGAATCCAAGATGGGGTGACTTGTGGGGCTCTGACCAGGTTCTGTTACCCAGAATCCTTTGCAAACCTCAAACTTTGGCTAAAAAACAAATTTTCCTCACATTTTGGTGACAGAACGTTCTGGAATTTGAAAGGAGCCACAAATTTCCTTCCACCCAGCATTCCCCCATGTCTCCCGATAAAAACGATACCTCACTTGTGTGAGTAGGCCTAGCGTCCGCGACAGGAAATGCCCCAAAACGCAACGTGGACACATCACATTTTTTTAAAGAAAACAGAGGTGTTTTTTGCAAAGTGACTACCTGTAGATTTTGGCCTCTAGCTCAGCCGGCACCTAGGAAAACCTACCAAACCTGTGCATTTTTTAAAACTAGAGTCCTACGGGAATCCAAGATGGGGTGACTTGTGGGGCTCTGACCAGGTTCTGTTACCCAGAATCCTTTGCAAACCTCAAAATTTGGCTAAAAGAACACGTTTTCCTCACATTTCGGTGACAGAAGGTTCTGGAATCTGAGAGGAGCCACAAATTTCCTACCACCCAGCGTTCCCCCAAGTCTCCTGATAAAAATGATACCTCACTTGTGTGGGTAGGACTAGCGCCCTCGACAGGAAATGCCCCAAAACGCAACGTGGACACATCACATTTTTTTAAAGAAAAAAGAGGTGTTTTTTGCAAAGTGCCTACCTGTAGATTTTGGCCTCTAGCTCAGCCGGCACCTAGGGAAACCTACCAAACCTGTGCATTTTTTTGAAACTAGAGACCTAGGGGAATCCAAGATGGGGTGACTTGTGGAGCTCTGACCAGGTTCTGTTACCCAGAATCCTTTGCAAACCTCAAAATTTGGCTAAAAAAACACGTTTTCCTCACATTTCGGTGACAGAAAGTTCTGGAATCTGAGAGGAGGCACAAATTTCCTTCCACCCAGCGTTCCCCCAAGTCTCCCAATACAAATGATACCTCACTTGTGTGGGTAGGCCTAGCGCCCGTGACAGGAAATGTCCCAAAACACAACGTGGACACATCACATTTTTTTAAAGAAAACAGAGTTGTTTTTTGCAAAGAGCCTACCTGTAGATTTTGGCCTCTAGCTCAGCCGGCACCTAGGGAAACCTACCAAACCTGTGCATTTTTGAAAACTAGAGACCTACGGGAATCCAGGAAGGGGTGACTTGTGGGGCTCTGACCAGGTTCTGTTACCCAGAATCCTTTGCAAACCTCAAAATTTGGCTAAAAAAACACATTTTCCTCACATTTCGGTGACAGAAAGTTCTGGAATCTGAGAGGAGCCACAAATTTCCTTCCACCCAGCGTTCCCCCAAGTCTCCCGATACAAATGATACCTCACTTGTGTGGGTAGGCCTAGCGCCCGCGACAGGAAATGCCCCAAAACGCAACGTGGACACATCACATTTTTTGAAAGAAAACAGAGGTGTTTTTTGCAAAGTGACTACCTGTAGATTTTGGCCTCTAGCTCAGCCGGCACCTAAGGAAACCTACCAAACCTGTGCATTTGTGAAAACTAGAGACCTAGGGGAATCCAAGATGGGGTGACTTGCGGGGCTCTGACCAGGTTCTGTTACCCAGAATCCTTTGCAAACCTCAAACTTTGGCTAAAAAAACAAATTTTCCTCACATTTTGGTGACAGAAAGTTCTGGAATTAGAAAGGAGCCACAAATTTCCTTCCATCCAGCGTTCCCCCGAGTCTCCCGATAAAATCCATACCTTACTTGTGTGGGTAGGCCTAGCGCCCGCGACCGGAAATGCCCCAAAACGCAACGTGGACACATCACATTTTTTTAAAGAAAACAAAGGTGTTTTTTGCAAAGTGACTACCTGTAGATTTTGGCCTCTAGCTCAGCCGGCACCTAGGAAAACCTACCAAACCTGTGCATTTTTTAAAACTAGAGACCTAGGGGAATCCAAGATGGGGTGACTTGTGGGGCTCTGACCAGGTTCTGTTACCCAGAATCCTTTGCAAACCTCAAAATTTAGCTAAAAGAACACGTTTTCCTCACATTTCGGTGACAGAAAGTTCTGGAATCTGAGAGGAGCCACAAATTTCCTACCACCCAGCGTTCCCCCAAGTCTCCCGATACAAATGATACCTCACTTGTGTGGGTAGGCCTAGCGCCCGTGACAGGAAATGCCCCAAAACACAACGTGGACACATCAAATTTTTTTAAAGAAAACAGAGGTGTTTTTTGCAAAGTGCCTACCTGTAGATTTTGGCCTCTAGCTCAGCCGGCACCTAGGGAAACCTACCAAACCTGTGCATTTTTTAAAACTAGAGACCTAGGGGAATCCAAGATGGGGTGACTTGTGGGGCTCTGACCAGGTTCTGTTACCCAGAATCCTTTGCAAACCTCAAACTTTGGCTAAAAAAACACATTTTCCTCACGTTTTGGTGACAGAAAGTTCTGGAATCAGAGAGGAGCCACGGATTTCCTTCCACCCAGCGTTCCCCCAATTCTCTCGATAAAAATGATACCTCACTTGTGTGGGTAGGCCTAGCGCCCGCGACAGGAAATGCTCCAAAACGCAACGTGGACCCATCACATTTTTTTAAAGAAAACAGAGGTGTTTTTTGCAAAGTGCCTACCTGTAGATTTTGTCCTCTAGCTCAGCCGGCACCTAGGGAAACCTACCAAACCTGTGCATTTTTAAAAGCTAGAGACCTAGGGGAATCCAAGATGGGGTGACTTGTGGGGCTCTGACCAGGTTCTGTTACCCAGAATGCTTTGCAAACCTCAAAATTGGACTAAAAAACACGTTTTCCTCACGTTTTGGTGACAGAAAGTTCTGGAATCAGAGAGGAGCCACGGATTTCCTTCCACCCAGCGTTCCCCCAAGTCTCTCGATAAAAATGATACCTCACTTGTGTGGGTAGGCCTAGCGCCCGCGACAGGAAGTGCTCCAAAACGCAACGTGGACCCATCACATTTTTTTAAAGAACACAGAGGTGTTTTTTGCAAAGTGCCTACCTGTAGATTTTGGCCTCTAGCTCAGCCGGCACCTAGGGAAACCTACCAAACCTGTGCATTTTTTAAAGCTAGAGACCTAGGGGAATCCAAGATGGGGTGACTTGTGGGGCTCTGACCAGGTTCTGTTACCCAGAATGCTTTGCAAACCTCAAAATTTGGCTAAAAAAACACGTTTTCCTCACGTTTTGGTGACAGAAAGTTCTGGAATCAGAGAGGAGCCACGGATTTCCTTCCACCCAGCGTTCCCCCAAGTCTCTCGATAAAAATGATACCTCACCTGTGTGGGTAGGCCTAGCGCCCGCGACAGGAAATGCTCCAAAACGCAACGTGGACCCATCACATTTTTTTAAAGAAAACAGAGGTGTTTTTTGCACAGTGCCTACCTGTAGATTTTGGCCTCTAGCTCAGCCGACACCTAGGGAAACCTACCAAACCTGTGCATTTTTTAAAGCTAGAGACCTAGGGGAATCCAAGATGGGATGACTTGTGGGGCTCTGACCAGGTTCTGTTACCCAGAATGCTTTGCAAACCTCAAAATTTGGCTAAAAAAACACGTTTTCCTCACATTTTGGTGACAGAAAGTTCTGGAATCAGAGAGGAGGCACAAATTTCCTTCCACCCAGCGTTCAACCAAGTCTCCTGATAAAAATGATACCTCACTTGTGTGGGTAGGCCTAGCGCCCTCGACAGGAAATGCCCCAAAACGCAACATGGACACATCACATTTTTTTAAAGAAAAAAGAGGTGTTTTTTGCAAAGTGCCTACCTGTAGATTTTGGCCTCTAGCTCAGCCGGCACCTAGGGAAACCTACCAAACCTGTGCATTTTTTAAAGCTAGAGACCTAGGGGAATCCAAGATGGGGTGACTTGTGGGGCTCTGACCAGGTTCTGTTACCCAGAATGCTTTGCAAACCTCAAAATTTGGCTAAAAAAACACGTTTTCCTCACGTTTTGGTGACAGAAAGTTCTGGAATCAGAGAGGAGCCACGGATTTCCTTCCACCCAGCGTTCCCCCAAGTCTCTTGATAAAAATGATACCTCACCTGTGTGGGTAGGCCTAGCGCCCGCGACAGGAAATGCTCCAAAACGCAACGTGGACCCATCACATTTTTTTAAAGAAAACAGAGGTGTTTTTTGCAAAGTGCCTACCTGTAGATTTTGGCCTCTAGCTCAGCCGACACCTAGGGAAACCTACCAAACCTGTGCATTTTTTAAAGCTAGAGACCTAGGGGAATCCAAGATGGGATGACTTGTGGGGCTCTGACCAGGTTCTGTTACCCAGAATGCTTTGCAAACCTCAAAATGTGGCTAAAAAAACACGTTTTCCTCACATTTTGGTGACAGAAAGTTCTGGAATCAGAGAGGAGGCACAAATTTCCTTCCACCCAGCGTTCCCCCAAGTCTCCTGATAAAAATGATACCTCACTTGTGTGGGTAGGCCTAGCGCCCTCGACAGGAAATGCCCCAAAACGCAACGTGGACACATCACATTTTTTGAAAGAAAACAGAGGTGTTTTTTGCAAAGTGACTATCTGTAGATTTTGGCCTCTTGCTCAGCCGGCACCTAAGGAAACCTACCAAACCTGTGCATTTGTGAAAACTAGAGACCTAGGGGAATCCAAGATGGGGTGACTTGTGGGGCTCTGACCAGGTTCTGTTACCCAGAATCCTTTGCAAACCTCAAACTTTGGCTAAAAAACAAATTTTCCTCACATTTTGGTGACAGAACGTTCTGGAATTTGAAAGGAGCCACAAATTTCCTTCCACCCAGCATTCCCCCATGTCTCCCGATAAAAACGATACCTCACTTGTGTGAGTAGGCCTAGCGTCCGCGACAGGAAATGCCCCAAAACGCAACGTGGACACATCACATTTTTTTAAAGAAAACAGAGGTGTTTTTTGCAAAGTGACTACCTGTAGATTTTGGCCTCTAGCTCAGCCGGCACCTAGGAAAACCTACCAAACCTGTGCATTTTTTAAAACTAGAGTCCTACGGGAATCCAAGATGGGGTGACTTGTGGGGCTCTGACCAGGTTCTGTTACCCAGAATCCTTTGCAAACCTCAAAATTTGGCTAAAAGAACACGTTTTCCTCACATTTCGGTGACAGAAGGTTCTGGAATCTGAGAGGAGCCACAAATTTCCTACCACCCAGCGTTCCCCCAAGTCTCCTGATAAAAATGATACCTCACTTGTGTGGGTAGGACTAGCGCCCTCGACAGGAAATGCCCCAAAACGCAACGTGGACACATCACATTTTTTTAAAGAAAAAAGAGGTGTTTTTTGCAAAGTGCCTACCTGTAGATTTTGGCCTCTAGCTCAGCCGGCACCTAGGGAAACCTACCAAACCTGTGCATTTTTTTGAAACTAGAGACCTAGGGGAATCCAAGATGGGGTGACTTGTGGAGCTCTGACCAGGTTCTGTTACCCAGAATCCTTTGCAAACCTCAAAATTTGGCTAAAAAAACACGTTTTCCTCACATTTCGGTGACAGAAAGTTCTGGAATCTGAGAGGAGGCACAAATTTCCTTCCACCCAGCGTTCCCCCAAGTCTCCCAATACAAATGATACCTCACTTGTGTGGGTAGGCCTAGCGCCCGTGACAGGAAATGTCCCAAAACACAACGTGGACACATCACATTTTTTTAAAGAAAACAGAGTTGTTTTTTGCAAAGAGCCTACCTGTAGATTTTGGCCTCTAGCTCAGCCGGCACCTAGGGAAACCTACCAAACCTGTGCATTTTTGAAAACTAGAGACCTACGGGAATCCAGGAAGGGGTGACTTGTGGGGCTCTGACCAGGTTCTGTTACCCAGAATCCTTTGCAAACCTCAAAATTTGGCTAAAAAAACACATTTTCCTCACATTTCGGTGACAGAAAGTTCTGGAATCTGAGAGGAGCCACAAATTTCCTTCCACCCAGCGTTCCCCCAAGTCTCCCGATACAAATGATACCTCACTTGTGTGGGTAGGCCTAGCGCCCGCGACAGGAAATGCCCCAAAACGCAACGTGGACACATCACATTTTTTGAAAGAAAACAGAGGTGTTTTTTGCAAAGTGACTACCTGTAGATTTTGGCCTCTAGCTCAGCCGGCACCTAAGGAAACCTACCAAACCTGTGCATTTGTGAAAACTAGAGACCTAGGGGAATCCAAGATGGGGTGACTTGCGGGGCTCTGACCAGGTTCTGTTACCCAGAATCCTTTGCAAACCTCAAACTTTGGCTAAAAAAACAAATTTTCCTCACATTTTGGTGACAGAAAGTTCTGGAATTAGAAAGGAGCCACAAATTTCCTTCCATCCAGCGTTCCCCCGAGTCTCCCGATAAAATCCATACCTTACTTGTGTGGGTAGGCCTAGCGCCCGCGACAGGAAATGCCCCAAAACGCAACGTGGACACATCACATTTTTTTAAAGAAAACAAAGGTGTTTTTTGCAAAGTGACTACCTGTAGATTTTGGCCTCTAGCTCAGCCGGCACCTAGGAAAACCTACCAAACCTGTGCATTTTTTAAAACTAGAGACCTAGGGGAATCCAAGATGGGGTGACTTGTGGGGCTCTGACCAGGTTCTGTTACCCAGAATCCTTTGCAAACCTCAAAATTTAGCTAAAAGAACACGTTTTCCTCACATTTCGGTGACAGAAAGTTCTGGAATCTGAGAGGAGCCACAAATTTCCTACCACCCAGCGTTCCCCCAAGTCTCCCGATACAAATGATACCTCACTTGTGTGGGTAGGCCTAGCGCCCGTGACAGGAAATGCCCCAAAACACAACGTGGACACATCAAATTTTTTTAAAGAAAACAGAGGTGTTTTTTGCAAAGTGCCTACCTGTAGATTTTGGCCTCTAGCTCAGCCGGCACCTAGGGAAACCTACCAAACCTGTGCATTTTTTAAAACTAGAGACCTAGGGGAATCCAAGATGGGGTGACTTGTGGGGCTCTGACCAGGTTCTGTTACCCAGAATCCTTTGCAAACCTCAAACTTTGGCTAAAAAAACACATTTTCCTCACGTTTTGGTGACAGAAAGTTCTGGAATCAGAGAGGAGCCACGGATTTCCTTCCACCCAGCGTTCCCCCAATTCTCTCGATAAAAATGATACCTCACTTGTGTGGGTAGGCCTAGCGCCCGCGACAGGAAATGCTCCAAAACGCAACGTGGACCCATCACATTTTTTTAAAGAAAACAGAGGTGTTTTTTGCAAAGTGCCTACCTGTAGATTTTGTCCTCTAGCTCAGCCGGCACCTAGGGAAACCTACCAAACCTGTGCATTTTTAAAAGCTAGAGACCTAGGGGAATCCAAGATGGGGTGACTTGTGGGGCTCTGACCAGGTTCTGTTACCCAGAATGCTTTGCAAACCTCAAAATTGGACTAAAAAACACGTTTTCCTCACGTTTTGGTGACAGAAAGTTCTGGAATCAGAGAGGAGCCACGGATTTCCTTCCACCCAGCGTTCCCCCAAGTCTCTCGATAAAAATGATACCTCACTTGTGTGGGTAGGCCTAGCGCCCGCGACAGGAAGTGCTCCAAAACGCAACGTGGACCCATCACATTTTTTTAAAGAACACAGAGGTGTTTTTTGCAAAGTGCCTACCTGTAGATTTTGGCCTCTAGCTCAGCCGGCACCTAGGGAAACCTACCAAACCTGTGCATTTTTTAAAGCTAGAGACCTAGGGGAATCCAAGATGGGGTGACTTGTGGGGCTCTGACCAGGTTCTGTTACCCAGAATGCTTTGCAAACCTCAAAATTTGGCTAAAAAAACACGTTTTCCTCACGTTTTGGTGACAGAAAGTTCTGGAATCAGAGAGGAGCCACGGATTTCCTTCCACCCAGCGTTCCCCCAAGTCTCTCGATAAAAATGATACCTCACCTGTGTGGGTAGGCCTAGCGCCCGCGACAGGAAATGCTCCAAAACGCAACGTGGACCCATCACATTTTTTTAAAGAAAACAGAGGTGTTTTTTGCACAGTGCCTACCTGTAGATTTTGGCCTCTAGCTCAGCCGACACCTAGGGAAACCTACCAAACCTGTGCATTTTTTAAAGCTAGAGACCTAGGGGAATCCAAGATGGGATGACTTGTGGGGCTCTGACCAGGTTCTGTTACCCAGAATGCTTTGCAAACCTCAAAATTTGGCTAAAAAAACACGTTTTCCTCACATTTTGGTGACAGAAAGTTCTGGAATCAGAGAGGAGGCACAAATTTCCTTCCACCCAGCGTTCAACCAAGTCTCCTGATAAAAATGATACCTCACTTGTGTGGGTAGGCCTAGCGCCCTCGACAGGAAATGCCCCAAAACGCAACATGGACACATCACATTTTTTTAAAGAAAAAAGAGGTGTTTTTTGCAAAGTGCCTACCTGTAGATTTTGGCCTCTAGCTCAGCCGGCACCTAGGGAAACCTACCAAACCTGTGCATTTTTTAAAGCTAGAGACCTAGGGGAATCCAAGATGGGGTGACTTGTGGGGCTCTGACCAGGTTCTGTTACCCAGAATGCTTTGCAAACCTCAAAATTTGGCTAAAAAAACACGTTTTCCTCACGTTTTGGTGACAGAAAGTTCTGGAATCAGAGAGGAGCCACGGATTTCCTTCCACCCAGCGTTCCCCCAAGTCTCTTGATAAAAATGATACCTCACCTGTGTGGGTAGGCCTAGCGCCCGCGACAGGAAATGCTCCAAAACGCAACGTGGACCCATCACATTTTTTTAAAGAAAACAGAGGTGTTTTTTGCAAAGTGCCTACCTGTAGATTTTGGCCTCTAGCTCAGCCGACACCTAGGGAAACCTACCAAACCTGTGCATTTTTTAAAGCTAGAGACCTAGGGGAATCCAAGATGGGATGACTTGTGGGGCTCTGACCAGGTTCTGTTACCCAGAATGCTTTGCAAACCTCAAAATGTGGCTAAAAAAACACGTTTTCCTCACATTTTGGTGACAGAAAGTTCTGGAATCAGAGAGGAGGCACAAATTTCCTTCCACCCAGCGTTCCCCCAAGTCTCCTGATAAAAATGATACCTCACTTGTGTGGGTAGGCCTAGCGCCCTCGACAGGAAATGCCCCAAAACGCAACGTGGACACATCACATTTTTTGAAAGAAAACAGAGGTGTTTTTTGCAAAGTGACTATCTGTAGATTTTGGCCTCTTGCTCAGCCGGCACCTAAGGAAACCTACCAAACCTGTGCATTTGTGAAAACTAGAGACCTAGGGGAATCCAAGATGGGGTGACTTGTGGGGCTCTGACCAGGTTCTGTTACCCAGAATCCTTTGCAAACCTCAAACTTTGGCTAAAAAACAAATTTTCCTCACATTTTGGTGACAGAACGTTCTGGAATTTGAAAGGAGCCACAAATTTCCTTCCACCCAGCATTCCCCCATGTCTCCCGATAAAAACGATACCTCACTTGTGTGGGTAGGCCTAGCGTCCGCGACAGGAAATGCCCCAAAACGCAACGTGGACACATCACATTTTTTTAAAGAAAACAGAGGTGTTTTTTGCAAAGTGACTACCTGTAGATTTTGGCCTCTAGCTCAGCCGGCACCTAGGAAAACCTACCAAACCTGTGCATTTTTTAAAACTAGAGTCCTACGGGAATCCAAGATGGGGTGACTTGTGGGGCTCTGACCAGGTTCTGTTACCCAGAATCCTTTGCAAACCTCAAAATTTGGCTAAAAGAACACGTTTTCCTCACATTTCGGTGACAGAAGGTTCTGGAATCTGAGAGGAGCCACAAATTTCCTACCACCCAGCGTTCCCAGAAGTCTCCTGATAAAAATGATACCTCACTTGTGTGGGTAGGACTAGCGCCCTCGACAGGAAATGCCCCAAAACGCAACGTGGACACATCACATTTTTTTAAAGAAAAAAGAGGTGTTTTTTGCAAAGTGCCTACCTGTAGATTTTGGCCTCTAGCTCAGCCGGCACCTAGGGAAACCTACCAAACCTGTGCATTTTTTTGAAACTAGAGACCTAGGGGAATCCAAGATGGGGTGACTTGTGGAGCTCTGACCAGGTTCTGTTACCCAGAATCCTTTGCAAACCTCAAAATTTGGCTAAAAAAACACGTTTTCCTCACATTTCGGTGACAGAAAGTTCTGGAATCTGAGAGGAGGCACAAATTTCCTTCCACCCAGCGTTCCCCCAAGTCTCCCAATGCAAATGATACCTCACTTGTGTGGGTAGGCCTAGCGCCCGTGACAGGAAATGTCCCAAAACACAACGTGGACATATCACATTTTTTTAAAGAAAACAGAGTTGTTTTTTGCAAAGAGCCTACCTGTAGATTTTGGCCTCTAGCTCAGCCGGCACCTAGGGAAACCTACCAAACCTGTGCATTTTTGAAAACTAGAGACCTACGGGAATCCAGGAAGGGGTGACTTGTGGGGCTCTGACCAGGTTCTGTTACCCAGAATCCTTTGCAAACCTCAAAATTTGGCTAAAAAAACACGTTTTCCTCACATTTCGGTGACAGAAAGTTCTGGAATCTGAGAGGAGCCACAAATTTCCTTCCACCCAGCGTTCCCCCAAGTCTCCCGATACAAATGATACCTCACTTGTGTGGGTAGGCCTAGCGCCCGCGACAGGAAATGCCCCAAAGCGCAACGTGGACACATCACATTTTTTGAAAGAAAACAGAGGTGTTTTTTGCAAAGTGACTACCTGTAGATTTTGGCCTCTAGCTCAGCCGGCACCTAAGGAAACCTACCAAACCTGTGCACTTGTGAAAACTAGAGACCTAGGGGAATCCAAGATGGGGTGACTTGTGGGGCTCTGACCAGGTTCTGTTACCCAGAATCCGTTGCAAACCTCAAACTTTGGCTAAAAAAACAAATTTTCCTCACATTTTGGTGACAGAAAGTTCTGGAATTAGAAAGGAGCCACAAATTTCCTTCCATCCAGCGTTCCCCCAAGTCTCCCGATAAAAATGATTCCTCACTTGTGTGGGTAGGCCTAGCGCCCGCGACAGGAAATGCCCCAAAACGCAACGTGGACACATCACATTTTTTGAAAGAAAACAGAGGTGTTTTTTGCAAAGTGACTATCTGTAGATTTTGGCCTCTTGCTCAGCCGGCACCTAAGGAAACCTACCAAACCTGTGCATTTGTGAAAACTAGAGACCTAGGGGAATCCAAGATGGGGTGACTTGTGGGGCTCTGACCAGGTTCTGTTACCCAGAATCCTTTGCAAACCTCAAACTTTGGCTAAAAAAACAAATTTTCCTCACATTTTGGTGACAGAACGTTCTGGAATTAGAAAGGAGCCACAAATTTCCTTCCACCCAGCATTCCCCCATGTCTCCCGATAAAAACGATACCTCACTTGTGTGGGTAGGCCTAGCGTCCGCGACAGGAAATGCCCCAAAACGCAACGTGGAAACATCACATTTTTTTAAAGAAAACAGAGGTGTTTTTTGCAAAGTGACTACCTGTAGATTTTGGCCTCTAGCTCAGCCGGCACCTAGGAAAACCTACCAAACCTGTGCATTTTTTAAAACTAGAGACCTACGGGAATCCAAGATGGGGTGACTTGTGGGGCTCTGACCAGGTTCTGTTACCCAGAATCCTTTGCAAACCTCAAAATTTGGCTAAAAGAACACGTTTTCCTCACATTTCGGTGACAGAAGGTTCTGGAATCAGAGAGGAGCCACGGATTTCCTTCCACCCAGCGTTCCCCCAATTCTCTCGATAAAAATGATACCTCACTTGTGTGGGTAGGCCTAGCGCCCGCGACAGTAAATGCTCCAAAACGCAACGTGGACCCATCACATTTTTTTAAAGAACACAGAGGTGTTTTTTGCAAAGTGCCTACCTGTAGATTTTGGCCTCTAGCTCAGCCGGCACCTAGGGAAACCTACCAAACCTGTGCATTTTTTAAAGCTAGAGACCTAGGGGAATCCAAGATGGGGTGACTTGTGGGGCTCTGACCAGGTTCTGTTACCCAGAATGCTTTGCAAACCTCAAAATTTGGCTAAAAAAACACGTTTTCCTCACATTTTGGTGACAGAGAGTTCTGGAATCAGAGAGGAGGCACAAATTTCCTTCCACCCAGCGTTCCCCCAAGTCTCCTGATAAAAATGATACCTCACTTGTGTGGGTAGGCCTAGCGCCCTCGACAGGAAATGCCCCAAAACGCAACGTGGACACATCACATTTTTTAAAAGAAAAAAGAGGTGTTTTTTGCAAAGTGCCTACCTGTAGATTTTGGCCTCTAGCTCAGCCGGCACCTAGGGAAACCTACCAAACCTGTGCATTTTTTAAAACTAGAGACCTTGGGGAATCCAAGATGGGGTGACTTGTGGAGCTCTGACCAGGTTCTGTTACCCAGAATCCTTTGCAAACCTCAAAATTTGGCTAAAACAACACGTTTTCCTCACATTTCGGTGACAGAAAGTTCTGGAATCTGAGAGGAGGCACAAATTTCCTTCCACCCAGCGTTCCCCCAAGTCTCCCAATACAAATGATACCTCACTTGTGTGGGTAGGCTTAGCGCCCGTGACAGGAAATGTCCCAAAACACAACGTGGACACATCACATTTTTTTAAAGAAAACAGAGGTGTTTTTTGCTAAGAGCCTACCTGTAGATTTTGGCCTCTTGCTCAGCCGGCACCTAAGGAAACCTACCAAACCTGTGCATTTGAGAAAACTAGAGACCTAGGGGAATCCAAGATGGGGTGACTTGTGGGGCTCTGACCAGGTTCTGTTACCCAGAATCCTTTGCAAACCTCAAACTTTGGCTAAAAAAACAAATTTTCCTCACATTTTGGTGACAGAACGTTCTGGAATTAGAAAGGAGCCACAAATTTCCTTCCACCCAGCATTCCCCCATGTCTCCCGATAACAACGATACCTCACTTGTGTGGGTAGGCCTAGCGTCCGCGACAGGAAATGCCCCAAAACGCAACGTGGAAACATCACATTTTTTTAAAGAAAACAGAGGTGTTTTTTGCAAAGTGACTACCTGTAGATTTTGGCCTCTAGCTCAGCCGGCACCTAGGAAAACCTACCAAACCTGTGCATTTTTTAAAACTAGAGACCTACGGGAATCCAAGATGGGGTGACTTGTGGGGCTCTGACCAGGTTCTGTTACCCAGAATCCTTTGCAAACCTCAAAATTTGGCTAAAAGAACACGTTTTCCTCACATTTCGGTGACAGAAGGTTCTGGAGTCTGAGAGGAGCCACAAATTTCCTACCACCCAGCGTTCCCCCAAGTCTCCCGATAAAAATGATACCTCACTTGTGTGGGTAGGCCTAGCGCCCGTGACAGGAAATGCCCCAAAACACAACGTGGACACATCACATTTTTTGAAAGAAAACAGAGGTGTTTTTTGCAAAGTGCCTACCTATAGATTTTGGCCTCTAGCTCAGCCGGCACCTAGGGAAACCTACCCAACCTGTGCATTTTTTAAAACTAGAGACCTAGAGGAACCAAGATGGGGTGACTTGTGGGGCTCTGACCAGGTTCTGTTACCCAGAATCCTTTTCAAACCTCAAAATTTGGCTAAAAAAACAAGTTTTCCTCATATTTCAGTGACAGAAAGTTCTGGAATCTGAGAGGAGGCACAAATTTCCTTCCACCCAGCGTTCCCCCAAGTCTCCCGATACAAATGATACCTCACTTGTGTGGGTAGGCCTAGCGCCCGTGACAGGAAATGCCCCAAAACACAACGTGGACACATCACATTTTTTTAAAGAAAACAGAGGTGTTTTTTGCAAAGTGCCTACCTGTAGATTTTGGCCTCTAGCTCAGCCGGCACCTAGGGAAACCTACCAAACCTGTGCATTTTTTAAAACTAGAGACCTAGGGGAATCCAAGATGGGGTGACTTGTGGGGCTCTGACCAGGTTCTGTTACCCAGAATCCTTTGCAAACCTCAAACTTTGGCTAAAAAAACACATTTTCCTCACGTTTTGGTGACAGAAAGTTCTGGAATCAGAGAGGAGCCACGGATTTCCTTCCACCCAGCGTTCCCCCAATTCTCTCGATAAAAATGATACCTCACTTGTGTGGGTAGGCCTAGCGCCCGCGACAGTAAATGCTCCAAAACGCAACGTGGACCCATCACATTTTTTTAAAGAACACAGAGGTGTTTTTTGCAAAGTGCCTACCTGTAGATTTTGGCCTCTAGCTCTGCCGGCACCTAGGGAAACCAACCAAACCTGTGCATTTTTTAAAGCTAGAGACCTAGGGGAATCCAAGATGGGGTGACTTGTGGGGCTCTGACCAGGTTCTGTTACCCAGAATGCTTTGCAAACCTCAAAATTTGGCTAAAAAAACACGTTTTCCTCACATTTTGGTGACAGAGAGTTCTGGAATCAGAGAGGAGGCACAAATTTCCTTCCACCCAGCGTTCCCCCAAGTCTCCTGATAAAAATGATACCTCACTTGTGTGGGTAGGCCTAGAGCCCTCGACAGGAAATGCCCCAAAACGCAACGTGGACACATCACATTTTTTAAAAGAAAAAAGAGGTGTTTTTTGCAAAGTGCCTACCTGTAGATTTTGGCCTCTAGCTCAGCCGGCACCTAGGGAAACCTACCAAACCTGTGCATTTTTTAAAACTAGAGACCTAGGGGAATCCAAGATGGGGTGACTTGTGGAGCTCTGACCAGGTTCTGTTACCCAGAATCCTTTGCAAACCTCAAAATTTGGCTAAAACAACACGTTTTCCTCACATTTCGGTGACAGAAAGTTCTGGAATCTGAGAGGAGGCACAAATTTCCTTCCACCCAGCGTTCCCCCAAGTCTCCCAATACAAATGATACCTCACTTGTGTGGGTAGGCCTAGCGCCCGTGAGAGGAAATGTCCCAAAACACAACGTGGACACATCACATTTTTTTAAAGAAAACAGAGGTGTTTTTTGCAAAGAGCCTACCTGTAGATTTTGGCCTCTAGCTCAGCCGGCACCTAGGAAAACCTACCAAACCTGTGCATTTTTTAAAACTAGAGACCTACGGGAATCCAAGATGGGGTGACTTGTGGGGCTCTGACCAGGTTCTGTTACCCAGAATCCTTTGCAAACCTCAAAATTTGGCTAAAAGAACACGTTTTCCTCACATTTCGGTGACAGAAAGTTCTGGAATCTGAGAGGAGCCACAAATTTCCTACCACCCAGCGTTCCCCCAAGTCTCCCGATAAAATGATACCTCACTTGTGTGGGTAGGCCTAGCGCCCGTGACAGGAAATGCCGCAAAACACAACATGGACACATCACATTTTTTGAAAGAAAACAGAGGTGTTTTTTGCAAAGTGCCTACCTATAGATTTTGGCCTCTAGCTCAGCCGGCACCTAGGGAAACCTACCAAACCTGTGCATTTTTTAAAACTAGAGACCTAGAGGAACCAAGATGGGGTGACTTGTGGGGCTCTGACCAGGTTCTGTTACCCAGAATCCTTTTCAAACCTCAAAATTTGGCTAAAAAAACAAGTTTTCCTCATATTTCGGTGACAGAAAGTTCTGGAATCTGAGAGGAGGCACAAATTTCCTTCCACCCAGCATTCCCCCAAGTCTCCCGATACAAATGATACCTCACTTGTGTGGGTAGGCCTAGCGCCCGTGACAGGAAATGCCCCAAAACACAACGTGGACACATCACATTTTTTTAAAGAAAACAGAGGTGTTTTTTGCAAAGTGCCTACCTGTAGATTTTGGCCTCTAGCTCAGCCGGCACCTAGGGAAACCTACCAAACCTGTGCATTTTTTAAAACTAGAGACCTAGGTGAATCCAAGATGGGGTGACTTGTGGGGCTCTGACTAGGTTCTGTTACCCAGAATCCTTTTCAAACCTCAAAATTTGGCTAAAAAAACACGTTTTCCTCACATTTTGGTGACAGAGAGTTCTGGAATCAGAGAGGAGGCACAAATTTCCTTCCACCCAGCGTTCCCCCAAGTCTCCTGATAAAAATGATACCTCACTTGTGTGGGTAGGCCTAGAGCCCTCGACAGGAAATGCCCCAAAACGCAACGTGGACACATCACATTTTTTAAAAGAAAAAAGAGGTGTTTTTTGCAAAGTGCCTACCTGTAGATTTTGGCCTCTAGCTCAGCCGGCACCTAGGGAAACCTACCAAACCTGTGCATTTTTTAAAACTAGAGACCTAGGGGAATCCAAGATGGGGTGACTTGTGGAGCTCTGACCAGGTTCTGTTACCCAGAATCCTTTGCAAACCTCAAAATTTGGCTAAAACAACACGTTTTCCTCACATTTCGGTGACAGAAAGTTCTGGAATCTGAGAGGAGGCACAAATTTCCTTCCACCCAGCGTTCCCCCAAGTCTCCCAATACAAATGATACCTCACTTGTGTGGGTAGGCCTAGCGCCCGTGACAGGAAATGTCCCAAAACACAACGTGGACACATCACATTTTTTTAAAGAAAACAGAGGTGTTTTTTGCAAAGAGCCTACCTGTAGATTTTGGCCTCTAGCTCAGCCGGCACCTAGGAAAACCTACCAAACCTGTGCATTTTTTAAAACTAGAGACCTACGGGAATCCAAGATGGGGTGACTTGTGGGGCTCTGACCAGGTTCTGTTACCCAGAATCCTTTGCAAACCTCAAAATTTGGCTAAAAGAACACGTTTTCCTCACATTTCGGTGACAGAAAGTTCTGGAATCTGAGAGGAGGCACAAATTTCCTTCCACCCAGCATTCCCCCAAGTCTCCCGATACAAATGATACCTCACTTGTGTGGGTAGGCCTAGCGCCCGTGACAGGAAATGCCCCAAAACACAACGTGGACACATCACATTTTTTTAAAGAAAACAGAGGTGTTTTTTGCAAAGTGCCTACCTGTAGATTTTGGCCTCTAGCTCAGCCGGCACCTAGGGAAACCTACCAAACCTGTGCATTTTTTAAAACTAGAGACCTAGGTGAATCCAAGATGGGGTGACTTGTGGGGCTCTGACTAGGTTCTGTTACCCAGAATCCTTTGCAAACCTCAAACTTTGGCTAAAAAAACACATTTTCCTCACGTTTTGGTGACAGAAAGTTCTGGAATCAGAGAGGAGCCACGGATTTCCTTCCACCCAGCGTTCCCCCAATTCTCTCGATAAAAATTATATCTCACTTGTGTGGGTAGGCCTAGTGCCCGCGACAGGTAATGCTCCAAAACGCAACGTGGACCCATCACATTTTTTTAAAGAAAACAGAGGTGTTTTTTGCAAAGTGCCTACCTGTAGATTTTGGCCTCTAGCTCAGCCGGCACCTAGGGAAACCTACCAAACCTGTGCATTTTTAAAAGCTAGAGACCTAGGGGAATCCAAGATGGGGTGACTTGTGGGGCTCTGACCAGGTTCTCTTACCCAGATTGCTTTGCAAACCTCAAAATTTGACTAAAAAAACACGTTTTCCTCACGTTTTGGTGACAGAAAGTTCTGGAATCAGAGAGGAGCCACGGATTTCCTTCCACCCAGCGTTCCCCCAAGTCTCTCGATAAAAATGATACCTCACTTGTGTGGGTAGGCCTAGCGCCCGCGACAGGAAATGCTCCAAAACTGCAACGTGGACCCATCACATTTTTTTAAAGAACACAGAGGTGTTTTTTGCAAAGTGCCTACCTGTAGATTTTGGCCTCTAGCTCAGCGGCACCTAGGGAAACCTACCAAACCTGTGCATTTTTTAAAGCTAGAGACCTAGGGGAATCCAAGATGGGGTGACTTGTGGGGCTCTGACCAGGTTCTGTTACCCTGAATGCTTTGCAAACCTCAAAATTTGGCTAAAAAAACACGTTTTCCTCACGTTTTGGTGACAGAAAGTTCTGGAATCAGAGAGGAGCCACGGATTTCCTTCCACCCAGCGTTCCCCCAAGTCTCTCGATAAAAATGATACCTCACCTGTGTGGGTAGGCCTAGCGCCCGCGACAGGAAATGCTCCAAAACGCAACGTGGACCCATCACATTTTTTTAAAGAAAACAGAGGTGTTTTTTGCAAAGTGCCTACCTGTAGATTTTGGCCTCTAGCTCAGCCGGCACCTAGGGAAACCTACCAAACCTGTGCATTTTTTAAAGCTAGAGACCTTGGGGAATCCAAGATGGGGTGACTTGTGGGGCTCTGACCAGGTTCTGTTACCCAGAATTCTTTGCAAACCTCAAAATTTGGCTAAAAAAACACGTTTTCCACACATTTCGGTGACAGAAAGTTCTGGAATCTGAGAGGAGGCACAAATTTACTTCCACCCAGCGTTCCCCCAAGTCTCCCAATACAAATGATACCTCACTTGTGTGGGTAGGCCTAGCGCCCGTGACAGGAAATGTCCCAAAACACAACGTGGACACATCACATTTTTTTTAAGAAAACAGAGGTGTTTTTTGCAAAGAGCCTACCTGTAGATTTTGGCCTCTAGCTCAGCCGGCACCTAGGGAAACCTACCAAACCTGTTCATTTTTGAAAACTATAGACCTACGGGAATCCAGGAAGGGGTGACTTGTGGGGCTCTGACCAGGTTCTGTTACCCAGAATCCTTTGCAAACCTCAAAATTTGGCTAAAAAAACACGTTTTCCTCACATTTCGGTGACAGAAAGTTCTGGAATCTGAGAGGAGCCACAAATTTCCTTCCACCCAGCGTTCCCCCAAGTCTCCCGATACAAATGATACCTCACTTGTGTGGGTAGGCCTAGCGCCCGCGACAGGTAATGCCCCAAAACGCAACGTGGACACATCACATTTTTTGAAAGAAAACAGAGGTGTTTTTTGCAAAGTGACTACCTGTAGATTTTGGCCTCTAGCTCAGCCGGCACCTAAGGAAACCTACCAAACCTGTGCATTTGTGAAAAATAGAGACCTAGGGGAATCCAAGATGGGGTGACTTGCGGGGCTCTGACCAGGTTCTGTTACCCAGAATCCTTTGCAAACCTCAAACTTTGGCTAAAAAAACAAATTTTCCTCACATTTTGGTGACAGAAAGTTCTGGAATCAGAGAGGAGCCACGGATTTCCTTCCACCCAGCGTTCCCCCAAGTCTCTCGATAAAAATGATACCTCACTTGTGTGGGTAGGCCTAGCGCCCGCGACAGGAAATGCTCCAAAACTGCAACGTGGACCCATCACATTTTTTTAAAGAACACAGAGGTGTTTTTTGCAAAGTGCCTACCTGTAGATTTTGGCCTCTAGCTCAGCCGGCACCTAGGGAAACCTACCAAACCTGTGCATTTTTTAAAGCTAGAGACCTAGGGGAATCCAAGATGGGGTGACTTGTGGGGCTCTGACCAGGTTCTGTTACCCAGAATCCGTTGCAAACCTCACACTTTGGCTAAAAAAAACAAATTTTCCTCACATTTTGGTGACAGAAAGTTCTGGAATCAGAGAGGAGGCACAAATTTCCTTCCACCCAGCGTTCCCCCAAGTCTCCTGATAAAAATGATACCTCACTTCTGTGGGTAGGCCTAGCGCCCTCGACAGGAAATGCCCCAAAACGCAACGTGGACACATCACATTTTTTTAAAGAAAAAAGAGGTGTTTTTTGCAAAGTGCCTACCTGTAGATTTTGGCCTCTAGCTCAGCCGGCACCTAGGGAAACCTACCAAACCTGTGCATTTTTTAAAACTAGAGACCTAGGGGAATCCAAGATGGGGTGACTTGTGGAGCTCTGACCAGGTTCTGTTACCCAGAATCCTTTGCAAACCTCAAAATTTGGCTAAAAAAACACGTTTTCCTCACATTTCGGTGACAGAAAGTTCTGGAATCTGAGAGGAGGCACAAATTTCCTTCCACCCAGCGTTCCCCCAAGTCTCCCAATACAAATGATACCTCACTTGTGTGGGTAGGCCTAGCGCCCGTGACAGGAAATGTCCCAAAACACAACGTGGACACATCACATTTTTTTAAAGAAAACAGAGGTGTTTTTTGCAAAGAGCCTACCTGTAGATTTTGGCCTCTAGCTCAGCCGGCACCTAGGAAAACCTACCAAACCTGTGCATTTTTTAAAACTAGAGACCTACGGGAATCCAAGATGGGGTGACTTGTGGGGCTCTGACCAGGTTCTGTTACCCAGAATCCTTTGCAAACCTCAAAATTTGGCTAAAAGAACACGTTTTCCTCACATTTCGGTGACAGAAAGTTCTGGAATCTGAGAGGAGCCACAAATTTCCTACCACCCAGCGTTCCCCCAAGTCTCCCGATTAAAATGATACCTCACTTGTGTGGGTAGGCCTAGCGCCCGTGACAGGAAATGCCGCAAAACACAACATGGACACATCACATTTTTTGAAAGAAAACAGAGGTGTTTTTTGCAAAGTGCCTACCTATAGATTTTGGCCTCTAGCTCAGCCGGCACCTAGGGAAACCTACCAAACCTGTGCATTTTTTAAAACTAGAGACCTAGAGGAACCAAGATGGGGTGACTTGTGGGGCTCTGACCAGGTTCTGTTACCCAGAATCCTTTTCAAACCTCAAAATTTGGCTAAAAAAACAAGTTTTCCTCATATTTCGGTGACAGAAAGTTCTGGAATCTGAGAGGAGGCACAAATTTCCTTCCACCCAGCATTCCCCCAAGTCTCCCGATACAAATGATACCTCACTTGTGTGGGTAGGCCTAGCGCCCGTGACAGGAAATGCCCCAAAACACAACGTGGACACATCACATTTTTTTAAAGAAAACAGAGGTGTTTTTTGCAAAGTGCCTACCTGTAGATTTTGGCCTCTAGCTCAGCCGGCACCTAGGGAAACCTACCAAACCTGTGCATTTTTTAAAACTAGAGACCTAGGGGAATCCAAGATGGGGTGACTTGTGGGGCTCTGACTAGGTTCTGTTACCCAGAATCCTTTGCAAACCTCAAACCTTGGCTAAAAAAACACATTTTCCTCACGTTTTGGTGACAGAAAGTTCTGGAATCAGAGAGGAGCCACGGATTTCCTTCCACCCAGCGTTCCCCCAATTCTCTCGATAAAAATGATACCTCACTTGTGTGGGTAGGCCTAGTGCCCGCGACAGGTAATGCTCCAAAACGCAACGTGGACCCATCACATTTTTTTAAAGAAAACAGAGGTGTTTTTTGCAAAGTGCCTACCTGTAGATTTTGGCCTCTAGCTCAGCCGGCACCTAGGGAAACCTACCAAACCTGTGCATTTTTAAAAGCTAGAGACCTAGGGGAATCCAAGATGGGGTGACTTGTGGGGCTCTGACCAGGTTCTCTTACCCAGATTGCTTTGCAAACCTCAAAATTTGACTAAAAAATCACGTTTTCCTCACGTTTTGGTGACAGAAAGTTCTGGAATCAGAGAGGAGACACGGATTTCCTTCCACCCAGCGTTCCCCCAAGTCTCTCGATAAAAATGATACCTCACTTGTGTGGGTAGGCCTAGCGCCCGCGACAGGAAATGCTCCAAAACTGCAACGTGGACCCATCACATTTTTTTAAAGAACACAGAGGTGTTTTTTGCAAAGTGCCTACCTGTAGATTTTGGCCTCTAGCTCAGCCGGCACCTAGGGAAACCTACCAAACCTGTGCATTTTTTAAAGCTAGAGACCTAGGGGAATCCAAGATGGGGTGACTTGTGGGGCTCTGACCAGGTTCTGTTACCCTGAATGCTTTGCAAACCTCAAAATTTGGCTAAAAAAACACGTTTTCCTCACGTTTTGGTGACAGAAAGTTCTGGAATCAGAGAAGAGCCACGGATTTCCTTCCACCCAGCGTTCCCCCAAGTCTCTCGATAAAAATGATACCTCACCTGTGTGGGTAGGCCTAGCGCCCGCGACAGGAAATGCTCCAAAACGCAACGTGGACCCATCACATTTTTTTAAAGAAAACAGAGGTGTTTTTTGCAAAGTGCCTACCTGTAGATTTTGGCCTCTAGCTCAGCCGGCACCTAGGGAAACCTACCAAACCTGTGCATTTTTTAAAGCTAGAGACCTTGGGGAATCCAAGATGGGGTGACTTGTGGGGCTCTGACCAGGTTCTGTTACCCAGAATTCTTTGCAAACCTCAAAATTTGGCTAAAAAAACACGTTTTCCTCACATTTCGGTGACAGAAAGTTCTGGAATCTGAGAGGAGGCACAAATTTACTTCCACCCAGCGTTCCCCCAAGTCTCCCAATACAAATGATACCTCACTTGTGTGGGTAGGCCTAGCGCCCGTGACAGGAAATGTCCCAAAACACAACGTGGACACATCACATTTTTTTTAAGAAAACAGAGGTGTTTTTTGCAAAGAGCCTACCTGTAGATTTTGTCCTCTAGCTCAGCCGGCACCTAGGGAAACCTACCAAACCTGTTCATTTTTTAAAACTATAGACCTACGGGAATCCAGGAAGGGGTGACTTGTGGGGCTCTGACCAGGTTCTGTTACCCAGAATCCTTTGCAAACCTCAAAATTTGGCTAAAAAAACACATTTTCCTCACATTTCGGTGACAGAAAGTTCTGGAATCTGAGAGGAGCCACAAATTTCCTTCCACCCAGCGTTCCCCCAAGTCTCCCGATACAAATGATACCTCACTTGTGTGGGTAGGCCTAGCGCCCGCGACAGGAAATGCCCCAAAACGCAACGTGGACACATCACATTTTTTGAAAGAAAACAGAGGTGTTTTTTGCAAAGTGACTACCTGTAGATTTTGGCCTCTAGCTCAGCCGGCACCTAAGGAAACCTACCAAACCTGTGCATTTGTGAAAACTAGAGACCTAGGGGAATCCAAGATGGGGTGACTTGCGGGGCTCTGACCAGGTTCTGTTACCCAGAATCCTTTGCAAACCTCAAACTTTGGCTAAAAAAACAAATTTTCCTCACATTTTGGTGACAGAAAGTTCTGGAATCAGAGAGGAGCCACGGATTTCCTTCCACCCAGCGTTCCCCCAATTCTCTCGATAAAAATGATACCTCACTTGTGTGGGTAGGCCTAGTGCCCGCGACAGGTAATGCTCCAAAACGCAACGTGGACCCATCACATTTTTTTAAAGAAAACAGAGGTGTTTTTTGCAAAGTGCCTACCTGTAGATTTTGGCCTCTAGCTCAGCCGGCACCTAGGGAAACCTACCAAACCTGTGCATTTTTAAAAGCTAGAGACCTAGGGGAATCCAAGATGGGGTGACTTGTGGGGCTCTGACCAGGTTCTCTTACCCAGATTGCTTTGCAAACCTCAAAATTTGACTAAAAAAACACATTTTCCTCACGTTTTGGTGACAGAAAGTTCTGGAATCAGAGAGGAGCCACGGATTTCCTTCCACCCAGCGTTCCCCCAAGTCTCTCGATAAAAATGATACCTCACTTGTGTGGGTAGGCCTAGCGCCCGCGACAGGAAATGCTCCAAAACTGCAACGTGGACCAATCACATTTTTTTAAAGAACACAGAGGTGTTTTTTGCAAAGTGCCTACCTGTAGATTTTGGCCTCTAGCTCAGCCGGCACCTAGGGAAACCTACCAAACCTGTGCATTTTTTAAAGCTAGAGACCTAGGGGAATCCAAGATGGGGTGACTTGTGGGGCTCTGACCAGGTTCTGTTACCCAGAATGCTTTGCAAACCTCAAAATTTGGCTAAAAAAACACGTTTTCCTCACGTTTTGGTGACAGAAAGTTCTGGAATCAGAGAGGAGCCACAGATTTCCTTCCACCCAGCGTTCCCCCAAGTCTCTCGATAAAAATGATACCTCACCTGTGTGGGTAGGCCTAGCGCCCGCGACAGGAAATGCTCCAAAACGCAACGTGGACCCATCACATTTTTTTAAAGAAAACAGAGGTGTTTTTTGCAAAGTGCCTACCTGTAGATTTTGGCCTCTAGCTCAGCCGGCACCTAGGGAAACCTACCAAACCTGTGCATTTTTTAAAGCTAGAGACCTTGGGGAATCCAAGATGGGGTGACTTGTGGGGCTCTGACCAGGTTCTGTTACCCAGAATTCTTTGCAAACCTCAAAATTTGGCTAAAAAAACACGTTTTCCTCACATTTCGGTGACAGAAAGTTCTGGAATCTGAGAGGAGGCACAAATTTACTTCCACCCAGCGTTCCCCCAAGTCTCCCAATACAAATGATACCTCACTTGTGTGGGTAGGCCTAGCGCTCGTGACAGGAAATGTCCCAAAACACAACGTGGACACATCACATTTTTTTTAAGAAAACAGAGGTGTTTTTTGCAAAGAGCCTACCTGTAGATTTTGGCCTCTAGCTCAGCCGGCACCTAGGGAAACCTACCAAACCTGTTCATTTTTGAAAACTATAGACCTACGGGAATCCAGGAAGGGGTGACTTGTGGGGCTCTGACCAGGTTCTGTTACCCAGAATCCTTTGCAAACCTCAAAATTTGGCTAAAAAAACACGTTTTCCTCACATTTCGGTGACAGAAAGTTCTGGAATCTGAGAGGAGCCACAAATTTCCTTCCACCCAGCGTTCCCCCAAGTCTGCCGATACAAATGATACCTCACTTGTGTGGGTAGGCCTAGCGCCCGCGACAGGAAATGCCCCAAAACGCAACGTGGACACATCACATTTTTTGAAAGAAAACAGAGGTGTTTTTTGCAAAGTGACTACCTGTAGATTTTGGCCTCTAGCTCAGCCGGCACCTAAGGAAACCTACCAAACCTGTGCATTTGTGAAAACTAGAGACCTAGGGGAATCCAAGATGGGGTGACTTGCGGGGCTCTGACCAGGTTCTGTTACCCAGAATCCTTTGCAAACCTCAAACTTTGGCTAAAAAAACAAATTTTCCTCACATTTTGGTGACAGAAAGTTCTGGAATTAGAAAGGAGCCACAAATTTCCTTCCATCCAGCGTTCCCCCAAGTCTCCCGATAAAATCGATACCTTACTTGTGTGGGTAGGCCTAGCGCCCGCGACAGGAAATGCCCCAAAACGCAACGTGGACACATCACATTTTTTTAAAGAAAACAGAGGTGTTTTTTGCAAAGTGACTACCTGTAGATTTTGGCCTCTAGCTCAGCCGGCACCTAGGAAAACCTACCAAAACTGTGCATTTTTTAAAACTAGAGACCTAGGGGAATCCAAGATGGGGTGACTTGTGGGGCTCTGACCAGGTTCTGTTACCCAGAATCCTTTGCAAACCTCAAAATTTGGCTAAAAGAACACGTTTTCCTCACATTTCGGTGACAGAAAGTTCTGGAATCTGAGAGGAGCCACAAATTTCCTACCACCCAGCGTTCCCCCAAGTCTCTCGATAAAAATGATACCTCACTTGTGTGGGTAGGCCTAGCGCCCGTGACAGGAAATGCCCCAAAACACAACGTGGACACATCAAATTTTTTTAAAGAAAACAGAGGTGTTTTTTGCAAAGTGCCTACCTATAGATTTTGGCCTCTAGCTCAGCCGGCACCTAGGGAAACCTACCAAACCTGTGCATTTTTTAAAACTAGAGACCTAGAGGAACCAAGATGGGGTGACTTGTGGGGCTCTGACCAGGTTCTGTTACCCAGAATCCTTTGCAAACCTCAAACTTTGGCTAAAAAAACAAGTTTTCCTCATATTTCGGTGACAGAAAGTTCTGGAATTAGAAAGGAGCCACAAATTTCCTTCCACCCAGCGTTCCCCCAAGTCTCCTGATACAAATGATACCTCACTTGTGTGGGTAGGCCTAGCGCCCGCGACAGGAAATGCCCCAAAACGCAACGTGGACACATCACATTTTTTTAAAGAAAACAGAGGTGTTTTTTGCAAAGTGACTACCTGTAGATTTTGGCCTCTAGCTCAGCCGGCACCTAGGAAAACCTACCAACCCTGTGCATTTATTAAAACTAGAGACCTAGGGGAATCCAAGATGGGGTGACTTGTGGGGCTCTGACCAGGTTCTGTTACCCAGAATCCTTTGCAAACCTCAAAATTTGGATAAAAGAACACGTTTTCCTCACATTTCGGTGACAGAAAGTTCTGGAATCTGAGAGGAGCCACAAATTTCCTACCACCCAGCGTTCCCCCAAGTCTCTCGATAAAAATGATACCTCACTTGTGTGGGTAGGCCTAGCGCCCGTGACAGGAAATGCCCCAAAACACAACGTGGACACATCACATTTTTTTAAAGAAAACAGAGGTGTTTTTTGCAAAGTGCCTACCTATAGATTTTGGCCTCTAGCTCAGCCGGCACCTAGGGAAACCTACCAAACCTGTGCATTTTTTAAAACTAGAGACCTAGAGGAACCAAGATGGGGTGACTTGTGGGGCTCTGACCAGGTTCTGTTACCCAGAATCCTTTGCAAACCTCAAACTTTGGCTAAAAAAACAAGTTTTCCTCATATTTCGGTGACAGAAAGTTCTGGAATTAGAAAGGAGCCACAAATTTCCTTCCACCCAGCGTTCCCCCAAGTCTCCCGATACAAATGATACCTCACTTGTGTGGGTAGGCCTAGCGCCCGCGACAGGAGATGCCCCAAAACGCAACGTGGACACATCACATTTTTTTAAAGAAAACAGAGGTGTTTTTTGCAAAGTGACTACCTGTAGATTTTGGCCTCTAGCTCAGCCGGTACCTAGGAAAACCTACCAAACCTGTGCATTTTTTAAAACTAGAGACCTAGGGGAATCCAAGATGGGGTGACTTGTGGGGCTCTGACCAGGTTCTGTTACCCAGAATCCTTTGCAAACCTCAAAATTTGGCTAAAAGAACACGTTTTCCTCACATTTCGGTGACAGAAAGTTCTGGAATCTGAGAGGAGCCACAAATTTCCTACCACCCAGCGTTCCCCCAAGTCTCCCGATAAAAATGATACCTCACTTGTGTGGGTAGGCCTAGCGCCCGTGACAGGAAATGCCCCAAAACACAACGTGGACACATCACATTTTTTTAAAGAAAACAGAGGTGTTTTTTGCAAAGTGCCTACCTATAGATTTTGGCCTCTAGCTCAGCCGGCACCTAGGGAAACCTACCAAACCTGTGCATTTTTTAAAACTAGAGACCTAGAGGAACCAAGATGGGGTGACTTGTGGGGCTCTGACCAGGTTCTGTTACTCAGAATCCTTTTCAAACCTCAAAATTTGGCTAAAAAAACAAGTTTTCCTCATATTTCGGTGACAGAAAGTTCTGGAATCAGAGAGGAGCCACAAATTTCCTTCCACCCAGCGTTCCCCCAAGTCTCCCGATACAAATGATACCTCACTTGTGTGGGTAGGCCTAGCGCCCGTGACAGGAAATGCCCCAAAACACAACGTGGACACATCACATTTTTTAAAAGAAAACAGAGGTGTTTTTTGCAAAGTGCCTACCTGTAGATTTTGGCCTCTAGCTCAGCCGGCACCTAGGGAAACCTACCAAACCTGTGCATTTTTTAAAACTAGAGACCTAGGGGAATCCAAGATGGGGTGACTTGTGGGGCTCTGACCAGGTTCTGTTACCCAGAATCCTTTGCAAACCTCAAACTTTGGCTAAAAAAACACATTTTCCTCACGTTTTGGTGACAGAAAGTTCTGGAATCAGAGAGGAGCCACGGATTTCCTTACACCCAGCGTTCCCCCAATTCTCTCGATAAAAATGAGACCTCACTTGTGTGGGTAGGCCTAGCGCCCGCGACAGGAAATGCTCCAAAACGCAACGTGGACCCATCACATTTTTTTAAAGAAAACAGAGGTGTTTTTTGCAAAGTGCCTACCTGTAGATTTTGGCCTCTAGCTCAGCCGGCACCTAGGGAAACCTACCAAACCTGTGCATTTTTAAAAGCTAGAGACCTATGGGAATCCAGGAAGGGGTGACTTGTGGGGCTCTGACCAGGTTCTGTTACCCAGAATGCTTTGCAAACCTCAAAATTTGGCTAAAAAAACACGTTTTCCTCACATTTTGGTGACAGAGAGTTCTGGAATCAGAGAGGAGGCACAAATTTCCTTCCACCCAGTGTTCCCCCAAGTCTCCTGATAAAAATGATACCTCACTTGTGTGGGTAGGCCTAGCGCCCTCGACAGGAAATGCCCCAAAACGCAACGTGGACACATCACATTTTTTAAAAGAAAAAAAGAGGTGTTTTTTGCAAAGTGCCTACCTGTAGATTTTGTCCTCTAGCTCAGCCGGCACCTAGGGAAACCTACCAAACCTGTGCATTTTTTAAAACTAGAGACCTAGGGGAATCCAAGATGGGGTGACTTGTGGAGCTCTGACCAGGTTCTGTTACCCAGAATCCTTTGCAAACCTCAAAATTTGGCTAAAACAACACGTTTTCCTCACATTTCGGTGACAGAAAGTTCTGGAATCTGAGAGGAGGCACAAATTTCCTTCCACCCAGCGTTCCCCCAAGTCTCCCAATACAAATGATACCTCACTTGTGTGGGTAGGCTTAGCGCCCGTGACAGGAAATGTCCCAAAACACAACGTGGACACATCACATTTTTTTAAAGAAAACAGAGGTGTTTTCTGCTAAGAGCCTACCTGTAGATTTTGGCCTCTAGCTCAGCCGGCACCTAAGGAAACCTACCAAACCTGTGCACTTGTGAAAACTAGAGACCTAGGGGAATCCAAGATGGGGTGACTTGTGGGGCTCTGACCAGGTTCTGTTACCCAGAATCTGTTGCAAACCTCAAACTTTGGCTAAAAAAACAAATTTTCCTCACATTTTGGTGACAGAAAGTTCAGGAATTAGAAAGGAGCCACAAATTTCCTTCCATCCAGCGTTCCCCCAAGTCTCCCGATAAAAATGATTCCTCACTTGTGTGGGTAGGCCTAGCGCCCGCGGCAGGAAATGCCCCAAAACGCAACGTGGACACATCACATTTTTTGAAAGAAAACAGAGGTGTTTTTTGCAAAGTGACTATCTGTAGATTTCGGCCTCTTGCTCAGCCGGCACCTAAGGAAACCTACCAAACCTGTGCATTTGTGAAAACTAGAGACCTAGGGGAATCCAAGATGGGGTGACTTGTGGGGCTCTGACCAGGTTCTGTTACCCAGAATCCTTTACAAACCTCAAACTTTGGCTAAAAAAACAAATTTTCCTCACATTTTGGTGACAGAACGTTCTGGAATTAGAAAGGAGCCACAAATTTCCTTCCACCCAGCATTCCCCCATGTCTCCCGATAAAAACGATACCTCACTTGTGTGGGTAGGCCTAGCGCCCGTGACAGGAAATGCCCCAAAACACAACGTGGACACATCACATTTTTTGAAAGAAAACAGAGGTGTTTTTTGCAAAGTGCCTACCTATAGATTTTGGCCTCTAGCTCAGCGGGCACCTAGGGAAACCTACCCAACCTGCGCATTTTTTAAAACTAGAGACCTAGAGGAACCAAGATGGGGTGACTTGTGGGGCTCTGACCAGGTTCTGTTACCCAGAATCCTTTTCAAACCTCAAAATTTGGCTAAAAAAACAAGTTTTCCTCATATTTCAGTGACAGAAAGTTCTGGAATCTGAGAGGAGGCACAAATTTCCTTCCACCCAGCGTTCCCCCAAGACTCCCGATACAAATGATACCTCACTTGTGTGGGTAGGCCTAGTGCCCGTGACAGGAAATGCCCCAAAACACAACGTGGACACATCACTTTTTTTTAAAGAAAACAGAGGTGTTTTTTGCAAAGTGCCTACCTGTAGATTTTGGCCTCTAGCTCAGCCGGCACCTAGGGAAACCTACCAAACCTGTGCATTTTTTAAAACTAGAGACCTAGGGGAATCCAAGATGGGGTGACTTGTGGGGCTCTGACCAGGTGCTGTTACCCAGAATCCTTTGCAAACCTCAAACTTTGGCTAAAAAAACACATTTTCCTCACGTTTTGGTGACAGAAAGTTCTGGAATCAGAGAGGAGCCACGGATTTCCTTCCACCCAGCGTTCCCCCAATTCTCTCGATAAAAATGATACCTCACTTGTGTGGGTAGGCCTAGCGCCCGCGACAGGAAATGCTCCAAAACGCAACGTGGACCCATCAAACTTTTTTTAAAGAACACAGAGGTGTTTTTTGCAAAGTGCCTACCTGTAGATTTTGGCCTCTAGCTCAGCCGACACCTAGGGAAACCTACCAAACCTGTGCATTTTTTAAAGCTAGAGACCTAGGGGAATCCAAGATGGGGTGACTTGTGGGGCTCTGACCAGGTTCTGTTACCCAGAATGCTTTGCAAACCTCAAAATTTGGCTAAAAAAACACGTTTTCCTCACGTTTTGGTGACAGAAAGTTCTGGAATCAGAGAGGAGCCACGGATTTCCTTCCACCCAGCGTTCCCCCAAGTCTCTCGATAAAAATTATACCTCACCTGTGTGGGTAGGCCTAGCGCCCGCGACAGGAAATGCTCCAAAACGCAACGTGGACCCATCACATTTTTTTAAAGAAAACAGAGGTGTTTTTTGCAAAGTGCCTACCTGTAGATTTTGGCCTCTAGCTCAGCCGGCACCTAGGGAAACCTACCAAACCTGTGCATTTTTTAAAGCTAGAGACCTAGGGGAATCCAAGATGGGGTGACTTGTGGGGCTCTGACCAGGCTCTGTTACCCAGAATGCTTTGCAAACCTCAAAATTTGGCTAAAAAAACACGTTTTCCTCACATTTTGGTGACAGAGAGTTCTGGAATCAGAGAGGAGGCACAAATTTCCTTCCACCCAGTGTTCCCCCAAGTCTCCTGATAAAAATGATACCTCACTTGTGTGGGTAGGCCTAGCGCCCTCGACAGGAAATGCCCCAAAACGCAACGTGGACACATCACATTTTTTAAAAGAAAAAAGAGGTGTTTTTTGCAAAGTGCCTACCTGTAGATTTTGTCCTCTAGCTCAGCCGGCACCTAGGGAAACCTACCAAACCTGTGCATTTTTTTGAAACTAGAGACCTAGGAGACCTAGGGGAATCCAAGATGGGGTGACTTGTGGAGCTCTGACCAGGTTCTGTTACCCAGAATCCTTTGCAAGCCTCAAAATTTGGCTAAAAAAACACGTTTTCCTCACATTTCGGTGACAGAAAGTTCTGGAATCTGAGAGGAGGCACAAATTTCCTTCCACCCAGCGTTCCCCCAAGTCTCCCAATACAAATGATACCTCACTTGTGTGGGTAGGCTTAGCGCCCGTGACAGGAAATGTACCCAAAACACAACGTGGACACATCACATTTTTTTAAAGAAAACAGAGGTGTTTTTTGCTAAGAGCCTACCTGTAGATTTTGGCCTCTAGCTCAGCCGGCACCTAGGGAAACCTACCAAACCTGTGCATTTTTTTGAAACTAGAGACCTAGGGGAATCCAAGATGGGGTGACTTGTGGGGCTCTGACCAGGTTCTGTTACCCAGAATGCTTTGCAAACCTCAAAATTTGGCTAAAAAAACACGTTTTCCTCACGTTTTGGTGACAGAAAGTTCTGGAATCAGAGAGGAGCCACGGATTTCCTTCCACCCAGCGTTCCCCCAGTCTCTCGATAAAAATGATACCTCACCTGTGTGGGTAGGCCTAGCGCCCGCGACAGGAAATGCTCCAAAACGCAACGTGGACCCATCACATTTTTTTAAAGAAAACAGAGGTGTTTTTTGCAAAGTGTCTACCTGTAGATTTTGGCCTCTAGCTCAGCCGGCACCTAGGGAAACCTACCAAACCTGTGCATTTTTTAAAGCTAGAGACCTAGGGGAATCCAAGATGGGGTGACTTGTGGGGCTCTGACCAGGTTCTGTTACCCAGAATGCTTTGCAAACCTCAAAATTTGGCTAAAAAAACACGTTTTCCTCACATTTTGGTGACAGAGAGTTCTGGAATCAGAGAGGAGGCACAAATTTCCTTCCACCCAGCGTTCCCCCAAGTCTCCTGATAAAAATGATACCTCACTTGTGTGGGTAGGCCTAGCGCCCTCGACAGGAAATGTCCCAAAACGCAACGTGGACACATCACATTTTTTAAAAGAAAAAAGAGGTGTTTTTTGCAAAGTGCCTACCTGTAGATTTTGGCCTCTAGCTCAGCCGGCACCTAGGGAAACCTACCAAACCTGTGCATTTTTTAAAACTAGAGACCTAGGGGAATCCAAGATGGGGTGACTTGTGGAGCTCTGACCAGGTTCTGTTACCCAGAATCCTTTGCAAACCTCAAAATTTGGCTAAAACAACACGTTTTCCTCACATTTCGGTGACAGAAAGTTCTGGAATCTGAGAGGAGGCACAAATTTCCTTCCACCCAGCGTTCCCCCAAGTCTCCCAATACAAATGATACCTCACTTGTGTGGGTAGGCTTAGCGCCCGTGACAGGAAATGTCCCAAAACACAACGTGGACACATCACATTTTTTTAAAGAAAACAGAGGTGTTTTTTGCTAAGAGCCTACCTGTAGATTTTGGCCTCTAGCTCAGCCGGCACCTAGGGAAACCTACCAAACCTGTGCATTTTTTTGAAACTAGAGACCTAGGGGAATCCAAGATGGGGTGACTTGTGGAGCTCTGACCAGGTTCTGTTACCCAGAATCCTTTGCAAACCTCAAAATTTGGCTAAAAAAACACGTTTTCCTCACATTTCGGTGACAGAAAGTTCTGGAATCTGAGAGGAGGCACAAATTTCCTTCCACCCAGCGTTCCCCCAAGTCTCCCAATACAAATGATACCTCACTTGTGTGGGTAGGCCTAGCGCCCGTGACAGGAAATGTCCCAAAACACAACGTGGACACATCACATTTTTTTAAAGAAAACAGAGTTGTTTTTTGCAAAGAGCCTACCTGTAGATTTTGGCCTCTAGCTCAGCCGGCACCTAGGGAAACCTACCAAACCTGTGCATTTTTTAAAACTAGAGACCTACGGGAATCCAGGAAGGGGTGACTTGTGGGGCTCTGACCAGGTTCTGTTACCCAGAATCCTTTGCAAACCTCAAAATTTGGCTAAAAAAACACGTTTTCCTCACATTTCGGTGACAGAAAGTTCTGGAATCTGAGAGGAGGCACAAATTTCCTTCCACCCAGCGTTCCCCTAAGTCTCCCAATACAAATGATACCACACTTGTGTGGGTAGGTCTAGCGCCCGTGACAGGAAATGTCCCAAAACACAACGTGGACACATCACATTTTTTTAAAGAAAACAGAGTTGTTTTTTGCAAAGAGCCTACCTGTAGATTTTGGCCTCTAGCTCAGCCGGCACCTAGGGAAACCTACCAAACCTGTGCATTTTTGAAAACTAGAGACCTACGGGAATCCAGGAAGGGGTGACTTGTGGGGCTCTGACCAGGTTCTGTTACCCAGAATCCTTTGCAAACCTCAAAATTTGGCTAAAAAAACACGTTTTCCTCACATTTCGGTGACAGAAAGTTCTGGAATCTGAGAGGAGCCACAAATTTCCTTCCACCCAGCGTTCCCCCAAGTCTCCCGATACAAATGATACCTCACTTGTGTGGGTAGGCCTAGCGCCCGCGACAGGAAATGCCCCAAAACTCAACGTGGACACATCACATTTTTTGAAAGAAAACAGAGGTGTTTTTTGCAAAGTGACTACCTGTAGATTTTGGCCTCTAGCTCAGCCGGCACCTAAGGAAACCTACCAAACCTGTGCACTTGTGAAAACTAGAGACCTAGGGGAATCCAAGATGGGGTGACTTGTGGGGCTCTGACCAGGTTCTGTTACCCAGAATCCGTTGCAAACCTCAAACTTTGGCTAAAAAAACAAATTTTCCTCATATTTTGGTGACAGAAAGTTCTGGAATTAGAAAGGAGCCACAAATTTCCTTCCATCCAGCGTTCCCCCAAGTCTCCCGATAAAAATGATTCCTCACTTGTGTGGGTAGGCCTAGCGCCCACGACAGGAAATGCCCCAAAACGGAACGTGGACACATCACATTTTTTGAAAGAAAACAGAGGTGTTTTTTGCAAAGTGACTACCTGTAGATTTTGGCCTCTAGCTCAGCCGGCACCTAAGGAAACCTACCAAACCTGTGCACTTGTGAAAACTAGAGACCTAGGGGAATCCAAGATGGGGTGACTTGTGGGGCTCTGACCAGGTTCTGTTACCCAGAATCCTTTGCAAACCTCAAACTTTGGCTAAAAAAACAAATTTTCCTCACATTTTGGTGACAGAACGTTCTGGAATTAGAAAGGAGCCACAAATTTCCTTCCACCCAGCATTCCCCCATGTCTCCCGATAAAAACGATACCTCACTTGTGTGGGTAGGCCTAGCGTCCGCGACAGGAAATGCCCCAAAACGCAACGTGGACACATCACATTTTTTTAAAGAAAACAGAGGTGTTTTTTGCAAAGTGACTACCTGTAGATTTTGGCCTCTAGCTCAGCCGGCACCTAGGAAAACCTACCAAACCTGTGCATTTTTTAAAACTAGAGACCTACGGGAATCCAAGATGGGGTGACTTGTGGGGCTCTGACCAGGTTCTGTTACCCAGAATCCTTTGCAAACCTCAAAATTTGGCTAAAAGAACACGTTTTCCTCACATTTCGGTGACAGAAGGTTCTGGAATCTGAGAGGAGCCACAAATTTCCTACCACCCAGCGTTCCCCCAAGTCTCCCGATAAAAATGATACCTCACTTGTGTGGGTAGGCCTAGCGCCCATGACAGGAAATGCCCCAAAACACAACGTGGACACATCACATTTTTTGAAAGAAAACAGAGGTGTTTTTTGCAAAGTGCCTACCTATAGATTTTGGCCTCTAGCTCAGCCGGCACCTAGGGAAACCTACCCAACCTGTGCATTTTTTAAAACTAGAGACCTAGAGGAACCAAGATGGGGTGACTTGTGGGGCTCTGACCAGGTTCTGTTACCCAGAATCCTTTTCAAACCTCAAAATTTGGCTAAAAAAACAAGTTTTCCTCATATTTCAGTGACAGAAAGTTCTGGAATCTGAGAGGAGGCACAAATTTCCTTCCACCCAGCGTTCCCCCAAGTCTCCCGATACAAATGATACCTCACTTGTGTGGGTAGGCCTAGCGCCCGTGACAGGAAATGCCCCAAAACACAACGTGGACACATCACATTTTTTTAAAGAAAACAGAGGTGTTTTTTGCAAAGTGACTACCTGTAGATTTTGGCCTCTAGCTCAGCCGGCACCTAGGGAAACCTACCAAACCTGTGCATTTTTTAAAACTAGAGACCTAGGGGAATCCAAGATGGGGTGACTTGTGGGGCTCTGACCAGGTTCTGTTACCCAGAATCCTTTGCAAACCTCAAACTTTGGCTAAAAAAACCCATTTTCCTCACGTTTTGGTGACAGAAAGTTCTGGAATCAGAGAGGAGCCACGGATTTCCTTCCACCCAGCGTTCCCCCAATTCTCTCGATAAAAATGATACCTCACTTGTGTGGGTAGGCCTAGCGCCCGCGACAGGAAATGCTCCAAAACGCAACGTGGACCCATCACATTTTTTTAAAGAACACAGAGGTGTTTTTTGCAAAGTGCCTACCTGTAGATTTTGGCCTCTAGCTCAGCCGGCACCTAGGGAAACCTACCAAACCTGTGCATTTTTTAAAGCTAGAGACCTAGGGGAATCCAGGATGGGGTGACTTGTGGGGCTCTGACCAGGTTCTGTTACCCAGAATGCTTTGCAAACCTCAAAATTTGGCTAAAAAAACACATTTTCCTCACGTTTTGGTGACAGAAAGTTCTGGAATCAGAGAGGAGCCACGGATTTCCTTCCACCCAGCGTTCCCCCAAGTCTCTCGATAAAAATGATACCTCACCTGTGTGGGTAGGCCTAGCGCCCGCGCCAGGAAATGCTCCAAAACGCAACGTGGACCCATCACATTTTTTTAAAGAAAACAGAGGTGTTTTTTGCAAAGTGCCTACCTGTAGATTTTGGCCTCTAGCTCAGCCGGCACCTAGGGAAACCTACCAAACCTGTGCATTTTTTAAAGCTAGAGACCTAGGGGAATCCAAGATGGGGTGACTTGTGGGGCTCTGACCAGGTTCTGTTACCCAGAATCCGTTGCAAACCTCAAACTTTGGCTAAAAAAACAAATTTTCCTCATATTTTGGTGACAGAAAGTTCTGGAATTAGAAAGGAGCCACAAATTTCCTTCCATCCAGCGTTCCCCCAAGTCTCCCGATAAAAATGATTCCTCACTTGTGTGGGTAGGCCTAGCGCCCACGACAGGAAATGCCCCAAAACGCAACGTGGACACATCACATTTTTTGAAAGAAAACAGAGGTGTTTTTTGCAAAGTGACTATCTGTAGATTTTGGCCTCTTGCTCAGCCGGCACCTAAGGAAACCTACCAAACCTGTGCATTTGTGAAAACTAGAGACCTAGGGGAATCCAAGATGGGGTGACTTGTGGGGCTCTGACCAGGTTCTGTTACCCAGAATCCTTTGCAAACCTCAAACTTTGGCTAAAAAAACAAATTTTCCTCACATTTTGGTGACAGAACGTTCTGGAATTAGAAAGGAGCCACAAATTTCCTTCCACCCAGCATTCCCCCATGTCTCCCGATAAAAACGATACCTCACTTGTGTGGGTAGGCCTAGCGTCCGCGACAGGAAATGCCCCAAAACGCAACGTGGACACATCACATTTTTTTAAAGAAAACAGAGGTGTTTTTTGCAAAGTGACTACCTGTAGATTTTGGCCTCTAGCTCAGCCGGCACCTAGGAAAACCTACCAAACCTGTGCATTTTTTAAAACTAGAGACCTACGGGAATCCAAGATGGGGTGACTTGTGGGGCTCTGACCAGGTTCTGTTACCCAGAATCCTTTGCAAACCTCAAAATTTGGCTAAAAGAACACGTTTTCCTCACATTTCGGTGACAGAAGGTTCTGGAATCTGAGAGGAGCCACAAATTTCCTACCACCCAGCGTTCCCCCAAGTCTCCCGATAAAAATGATACCTCACTTGTGTGGGTAGGCCTAGCGCCCATGACAGGAAATGCCCCAAAACACAACGTGGACACATCACATTTTTTGAAAGAAAACAGAGGTGTTTTTTGCAAAGTGCCTACCTATAGATTTTGGCCTCTAGCTCAGCCGGCACCTAGGGAAACCTACCCAACCTGTGCATTTTTTTAAACTAGAGACCTAGAGGAACCAAGATGGGGTGACTTGTGGGGCTCTGACCAGGTTCTGTTACCCAGAATCCTTTTCAAACCTCAAAATTTGGCTAAAAAAACAAGTTTTCCTCATATTTCAGTGACAGAAAGTTCTGGAATCTGAGAGGAGGCACAAATTTCCTTCCACCCAGCGTTCCCCCAAGTCTCCCGATACAAATGATACCTCACTTGTGTGGGTAGGCCTAGCGCCCGTGACAGGAAATGCCCCAAAACACAACGTGGACACATCACATTTTTTTAAAGAAAACAGAGGTGTTTTTTGCAAAGTGACTACCTGTAGATTTTGGCCTCTAGCTCAGCCGGCACCTAGGGAAACCTACCAAACCTGTGCATTTTTTAAAACTAGAGACCTAGGGGAATCCAAGATGGGGTGACTTGTGGGGCTCTGACCAGGTTCTGTTACCCAGAATCCTTTGCAAACCTCAAACTTTGGCTAAAAAAACAAATTTTCCTCATATTTTGGTGACAGAAAGTTCTGGAATTAGAAAGGAGCCACAAATTTCCTTCCATCCAGCGTTCCCCCAAGTCTCCCGATAAAAATGATTCCTCACTTGTGTGGGTAGGCCTAGCGCCCACGACAGGAAATGCCCCAAAACGCAACTTGAACACATCACATTTTTTGAAAGAAAACAGAGGTGTTTTTTGCAAAGTGACTATCTGTAGATTTTGGCCTCTTGCTCAGCCGGCACCTAAGGAAACCTACCAAACCTGTGCATTTGTGAAAACTAGAGACCTAGGGGAATCCAAGATGGGGTGACTTGTGGGGCTCTGACCAGGTTCTGTTACCCAGAATCCTTTGCAAACCTCAAACTTTGGCTAAAAAAACAAATTTTCCTCACATTTTGGTGACAGAACGTTCTGGAATTAGAAAGGAGCCACAAATTTCCTTCCACCCAGCATTCCCCCATGTCTCCCGATAAAAACGATACCTCACTTGTGTGGGTAGGCCTAGCGTCCGCGACAGGAAATGCCCCAAAACGCAACGTGGACACATCACATTTTTTTAAAGAAAACAGAGGTGTTTTTTGCAAAGTGACTACCTGTAGATTTTGGCCTCTAGCTCAGCCGGCACCTAGGAAAACCTACCAAACCTGTGCATTTTTTAAAACTAGAGACCTACGGGAATCCAAGATGGGGTGACTTGTGGGGCTCTGACCAGGTTCTGTTACCCAGAATCCTTTGCAAACCTCAAAATTTGTCTAAAAGAACACGTTTTCCTCACATTTCGGTGACAGAAGGTTCTGGAATCTGAGAGGAGCCACAAATTTCCTACCACCCAGCGTTCCCCCAAGTCTCCCGATAAAAATGATACCTCACTTGTGTGGGTAGGCCTAGCGCCCATGACAGGAAATGCCCCAAAACACAACGTGGACACATCACATTTTTTGAAAGAAAACAGAGGTGTTTTTTGCAAAGTGCCTACCTATAGATTTTGGCCTCTAGCTCAGCCGGCACCTAGGGAAACCTACCCAACCTGTGCATTTTTTAAAACTAGAGACCTAGAGGAACCAAGATGGGGTGACTTGTGGGGCTCTGACCAGGTTCTGTTACCCAGAATCCTTTTCAAACCTCAAAATTTGGCTAAAAAAACAAGTTTTCCTCATATTTCAGTGACAGAAAGTTCTGGAATCTGAGAGGAGGCACAAATTTCCTTCCACCCAGCGTTCCCCCAAGTCTCCCGATACAAATGATACCTCACTTGTGTGGGTAGGCCTAGCGCCCGTGACAGGAAATGCCCCAAAACACAACGTGGACACATCACATTTTTTTAAAGAAAACAGAGGTGTTTTTTGCAAAGTGACTACCTGTAGATTTTGGCCTCTAGCTCAGCCGGCACCTAGGGAAACCTACCAAACCTGTGCATTTTTTAAAACTAGAGACCTAGGGGAATCCAAGATGGGGTGACTTGTGGGGCTCTGACCAGGTTCTGTTACCCAGAATCCTTTGCAAACCTCAAACTTTGGCTAAAAAAAACCATTTTCCTCACGTTTTGGTGACAGAAAGTTCTGGAATCAGAGAGGAGCCACGGATTTCCTTCCACCCAGCGTTCCCCCAATTCTCTCGATAAAAATGATACCTCACTTGTGTGGGTAGGCCTAGCGCCCGGGACAGGAAATGCTCCAAAACGCAACGTGGACCCATCACATTTTTTTAAAGAACACAGAGGTGTTTTTTGCAAAGTGCCTACCTGTAGATTTTGGCCTCTAGCTCAGCCGGCACCTAGGGAAACCTACCAAACCTGTGCATTTTTTAAAGCTAGAGACCTAGGGGAATCCAGGATGGGGTGACTTGTGGGGCTCTGACCAGGTTCTGTTACCCAGAATGCTTTGCAAACCTCAAAATTTGGCTAAAAAAACACATTTTCCTCACGTTTTGGTGACAGAGAGTTCTGGAATCAGAGAGGAGGCACAAATTTCCTTCCACCCAGCGTTCCCCCAAGTCTCCTGATAAAAATGATACCTCACTTGTGTGGGTAGGCCTAGCGCCCTCGACAGGAAATGCCCCAAAACGCAACGTGGACACATCACATTTTTTAAAAGAAAAAAGAGGTGTTTTTTGCAAAGTGCCTACCTGTAGATTTTGGCCTCTAGCTCAGCCGGCACCTAGGGAAACCTACCAAACCTGTGCATTTTTTAAAACTAGAGACCTAGGGGAATCCAAGATGGGGTGACTTGTGGAGCTCTGACCAGGTTCTGTTACCCAGAATCCTTTGCAAACCTCAAAATTTGGCTAAAACAACACGTTTTCCTCACATTTCGGTGACAGAAAGTTCTGGAATCTGAGAGGAGGCACAAATTTCCTTCCACCCAGCGTTCCCCCAAGTCTCCCAATACAAATGATACCTCACTTGTGTGGGTAGGCTTAGCGCCCGTGACAGGAAATGTCCCAAAACACAACGTGGACACATCACATTTTTTTAAAGAAAACAGAGGTGTTTTTTGCTAAGAGCCTACCTGTAGATTTTGGCCTCTAGCTCAGCCGGCACCTAGGGAAACCTACCAAACCTGTGCATTTTTTTGAAACTAGAGACCTAGGGGAATCCAAGATGGGGTGACTTGTGGAGCTCTGACCAGGTTCTGTTACCCAGAATCCTTTGCAAACCTCAAAATTTGGCTAAAAAAACACGTTTTCCTCACATTTCGGTGACAGAAAGTTCTGGAATCTGAGAGGAGGCACAAATTTCCTTCCACCCAGCGTTCCCCCAAGTCTCCCAATACAAATGATACCTCACTTGTGTGGGTAGGCCTAGCGCCCGTGACAGGAAATGTCCCAAAACACAACGTGGACACATCACATTTTTTTAAAGAAAACAGAGTTGTTTTTTGCAAAGAGCCTACCTGTAGATTTTGGCCTCTAGCTCAGCCGGCACCTAGGGAAACCTACCAAACCTGTGCATTTTTGAAAACTAGAGACCTACGGGAATCCAGGAAGGGGTGACTTGTGGGGCTCTGACCAGGTTCTGTTACCCAGAATCCTTTGCAAACCTCAAAATTTGGCTAAAAAAACACGTTTTCCTCACATTTCGGTGACAGAAAGTTCTGGAATCTGAGAAGAGCCACAAATTTCCTTCCACCCAGCGTTCCCCCAAGTCTCCCGATACAAATGATACCTCACTTGTGTGGGTAGGCCTAGCGCCCGCGACAGGAAATGCCCCAAAACGCAACGTGGACACATCACATTTTTTGAAAGAAAACAGAGGTGTTTTTTGCAAAGTGACTACCTGTAGATTTTGGCCTCTAGCTCAGCCGGCACCTAAGGAAACCTACCAAACCTGTGCACTTGTGAAAACTAGAGACCTAGGGGAATCCAAGATGGGGTGACTTGTGGGGCTCTGACCAGGTTCTGTTACCCAGAATCCGTTGCAAACCTCAAACTTTGGCTAAAAAAACAAATTTTCCTCACATTTTGGTGACAGAAAGTTCTGGAATTAGAAAGGAGCCACAAATTTCCTTCCATCCAGCGTTCCCCCAAGTCTCCCGATAAAAATGATTCCTCACTTGTGTGGGTAGGCCTAGCGCCCGCGGCAGGAAATGCCCCAAAACGCAACGTGGACACATCACATTTTTTGAAAGAAAACAGAGGTGTTTTTTGCAAAGTGACTATCTGTAGATTTCGGCCTCTTGCTCAGCCGGCACCTAAGGAAACCTACCAAACCTGTGCATTTGTGAAAACTAGAGACCTAGGGGAATCCAAGATGGGGTGACTTGTGGGGCTCTGACCAGGTTCTGTTACCCAGAATCCTTTACAAACCTCAAACTTTGGCTAAAAAACAAATTTTCCTCACATTTTGGTGACAGAACGTTCTGGAATTAGAAAGGAGCCACAAATTTCCTTCCACCCAGCATTCCCCCATGTCTCCCGATAAAAACGATACCTCACTTGTGTGGGTAGGCCTAGCGTCCGCGACAGGAAATGCCCCAAAACGCAACGTGGACACATCACATTTTTTTAAAGAAAACAGAGGTGTTTTTTGCAAAGTGACTACCTGTAGATTTTGGCCTCTAGCTCAGCCGGCACCTAGGAAAACCTACCAAACCTGTGCATTTTTTAAAACTAGAGACCTACGGGAATCCAAGATGGGGTGACTTGTGGGGCTCTGACCAGGTTCTGTTACCCAGAATCCTTTGCAAACCTCAAAATTTGGCTACAAAAAAAAAATTTCCTCACATTTTGGTGACAGAAAGTTCTGGAATCTGAGAGGAGCCACAAATTTCCTACCACCCAGCGTTCCCCCAAGTCTCCCGATAAAAATGATACCTCACTTGTGTGGGTAGGCCTAGCGCCCGTGACAGGAAATGCCCCAAAACACAACGTGGACACATCACATTTTTTGAAAGAAAACAGAGGTGTTTTTTGCAAAGTGCCTACCTATAGATTTTGGCCTCTAGCTCAGCGGGCACCTAGGGAAACCTACCCAACCTGCGCATTTTTTAAAACTAGAGACCTAGAGGAACCAAGATGGGGTGACTTGTGGGGCTCTGACCAGGTTCTGTTACCCAGAATCCTTTTCAAACCTCAAAATTTGGCTAAAAAAACAAGTTTTCCTCATATTTCAGTGACAGAAAGTTCTGGAATCAGAGAGGAGGCACAAATTTCCTTCCACCCAGCGTTCCCCCAAGTCTCCTGATAAAAATGATACCTCACTTGTGTGGGTAGGCCTAGCGCCCTCGACAGGAAATGCCCCAAAACGCAACGTGGACACATCACATTTTTTAAAAGAAAAAAGAGGTGTTTTTTGCAAAGTGCCTACCTGTAGATTTTGGCCTCTAGCTCAGCCGGCACCTAGGGAAACCTACCAAACCTGTGCATTTTTTAAAACTAGAGACCTAGGGGAATCCAAGATGGGGTGACTTGTGGAGCTCTGACCAGGTTCTGTTACCCAGAATCCTTTGCAAACCTCAAAATTTGGCTAAAACAACACGTTTTCCTCACATTTTGGTGACAGAAAGTTCTGGAATTAGAAAGGAGCCACAAATTTCCTTCCATCCAGCGTTCCCCCAAGTCTCCCGATAAAAATGATTCCTCACTTGTGTGGGTAGGCCTAGCGCCCACGACAGGAAATGCCCCAAAACGCAACTTGAACACATCACATTTTTTGAAAGAAAACAGAGGTGTTTTTTGCAAAGTGACTATCTGTAGATTTTGGCCTCTTGCTCAGCCGGCACCTAAGGAAACCTACCAAACCTGTGCATTTGTGAAAACTAGAGACCTAGGGGAATCCAAGATGGGGTGACTTGTGGGGCTCTGACCAGGTTCTGTTACCCAGAATCCTTTGCAAACCTCAAACTTTGGCTAAAAAAACAAATTTTCCTCACATTTTGGTGACAGAACGTTCTGGAATTAGAAAGGAGCCACAAATTTCCTTCCACCCAGCATTCCCCCATGTCTCCCGATAAAAACGATACCTCACTTGTGTGGGTAGGCCTAGCGTCCGCGACAGGAAATGCCCCAAAACGCAACGTGGACACATCACATTTTTTTAAAGAAAACAGAGGTGTTTTTTGCAAAGTGACTACCTGTAGATTTTGGCCTCTAGCTCAGCCGGCACCTAGGAAAACCTACCAAACCTGTGCATTTTTTAAAACTAGAGACCTACGGGAATCCAAGATGGGGTGACTTGTGGGGCTCTGACCAGGTTCTGTTACCCAGAATCCTTTGCAAACCTCAAAATTTGTCTAAAAGAACACGTTTTCCTCACATTTCGGTGACAGAAGGTTCTGGAATCTGAGAGGAGCCACAAATTTCCTACCACCCAGCGTTCCCCCAAGTCTCCCGATAAAAATGATACCTCACTTGTGTGGGTAGGCCTAGCGCCCATGACAGGAAATGCCCCAAAACACAACGTGGACACATCACATTTTTTGAAAGAAAACAGAGGTGTTTTTTGCAAAGTGCCTACCTATAGATTTTGGCCTCTAGCTCAGCCGGCACCTAGGGAAACCTACCCAACCTGTGCATTTTTTAAAACTAGAGACCTAGAGGAACCAAGATGGGGTGACTTGTGGGGCTCTGACCAGGTTCTGTTACCCAGAATCCTTTTCAAACCTCAAAATTTGGCTAAAAAAACAAGTTTTCCTCATATTTCAGTGACAGAAAGTTCTGGAATCTGAGAGGAGGCACAAATTTCCTTCCACCCAGCGTTCCCCCAAGTCTCCCGATACAAATGATACCTCACTTGTGTGGGTAGGCCTAGCGCCCGTGACAGGAAATGCCCCAAAACACAACGTGGACACATCACATTTTTTTAAAGAAAACAGAGGTGTTTTTTGCAAAGTGACTACCTGTAGATTTTGGCCTCTAGCTCAGCCGGCACCTAGGGAAACCTACCAAACCTGTGCATTTTTTAAAACTAGAGACCTAGGGGAATCCAAGATGGGGTGACTTGTGGGGCTCTGACCAGGTTCTGTTACCCAGAATCCTTTGCAAACCTCAAACTTTGGCTAAAAAAAACCATTTTCCTCACGTTTTGGTGACAGAAAGTTCTGGAATCAGAGAGGAGCCACGGATTTCCTTCCACCCAGCGTTCCCCCAATTCTCTCGATAAAAATGATACCTCACTTGTGTGGGTAGGCCTAGCGCCCGGGACAGGAAATGCTCCAAAACGCAACGTGGACCCATCACATTTTTTTAAAGAACACAGAGGTGTTTTTTGCAAAGTGCCTACCTGTAGATTTTGGCCTCTAGCTCAGCCGGCACCTAGGGAAACCTACCAAACCTGTGCATTTTTTAAAGCTAGAGACCTAGGGGAATCCAGGATGGGGTGACTTGTGGGGCTCTGACCAGGTTCTGTTACCCAGAATGCTTTGCAAACCTCAAAATTTGGCTAAAAAAACACATTTTCCTCACGTTTTGGTGACAGAGAGTTCTGGAATCAGAGAGGAGGCACAAATTTCCTTCCACCCAGCGTTCCCCCAAGTCTCCTGATAAAAATGATACCTCACTTGTGTGGGTAGGCCTAGCGCCCTCGACAGGAAATGCCCCAAAACGCAACGTGGACACATCACATTTTTTAAAAGAAAAAAGAGGTGTTTTTTGCAAAGTGCCTACCTGTAGATTTTGGCCTCTAGCTCAGCCGGCACCTAGGGAAACCTACCAAACCTGTGCATTTTTTAAAACTAGAGACCTAGGGGAATCCAAGATGGGGTGACTTGTGGAGCTCTGACCAGGTTCTGTTACCCAGAATCCTTTGCAAACCTCAAAATTTGGCTAAAACAACACGTTTTCCTCACATTTCGGTGACAGAAAGTTCTGGAATCTGAGAGGAGGCACAAATTTCCTTCCACCCAGCGTTCCCCCAAGTCTCCCAATACAAATGATACCTCACTTGTGTGGGTAGGCTTAGCGCCCGTGACAGGAAATGTCCCAAAACACAACGTGGACACATCACATTTTTTTAAAGAAAACAGAGGTGTTTTTTGCTAAGAGCCTACCTGTAGATTTTGGCCTCTAGCTCAGCCGGCACCTAGGGAAACCTACCAAACCTGTGCATTTTTTTGAAACTAGAGACCTAGGGGAATCCAAGATGGGGTGACTTGTGGAGCTCTGACCAGGTTCTGTTACCCAGAATCCTTTGCAAACCTCAAAATTTGGCTAAAAAAACACGTTTTCCTCACATTTCGGTGACAGAAAGTTCTGGAATCTGAGAGGAGGCACAAATTTCCTTCCACCCAGCGTTCCCCCAAGTCTCCCAATACAAATGATACCTCACTTGTGTGGGTAGGCCTAGCGCCCGTGACAGGAAATGTCCCAAAACACAACGTGGACACATCACATTTTTTTAAAGAAAACAGAGTTGTTTTTTGCAAAGAGCCTACCTGTAGATTTTGGCCTCTAGCTCAGCCGGCACCTAGGGAAACCTACCAAACCTGTGCATTTTTGAAAACTAGAGACCTACGGGAATCCAGGAAGGGGTGACTTGTGGGGCTCTGACCAGGTTCTGTTACCCAGAATCCTTTGCAAACCTCAAAATTTGGCTAAAAAAACACGTTTTCCTCACATTTCGGTGACAGAAAGTTCTGGAATCTGAGAAGAGCCACAAATTTCCTTCCACCCAGCGTTCCCCCAAGTCTCCCGATACAAATGATACCTCACTTGTGTGGGTAGGCCTAGCGCCCGCGACAGGAAATGCCCCAAAACGCAACGTGGACACATCACATTTTTTGAAAGAAAACAGAGGTGTTTTTTGCAAAGTGACTACCTGTAGATTTTGGCCTCTAGCTCAGCCGGCACCTAAGGAAACCTACCAAACCTGTGCACTTGTGAAAACTAGAGACCTAGGGGAATCCAAGATGGGGTGACTTGTGGGGCTCTGACCAGGTTCTGTTACCCAGAATCCGTTGCAAACCTCAAACTTTGGCTAAAAAAACAAATTTTCCTCACATTTTGGTGACAGAAAGTTCTGGAATTAGAAAGGAGCCACAAATTTCCTTCCATCCAGCGTTCCCCCAAGTCTCCCGATAAAAATGATTCCTCACTTGTGTGGGTAGGCCTAGCGCCCGCGGCAGGAAATGCCCCAAAACGCAACGTGGACACATCACATTTTTTGAAAGAAAACAGAGGTGTTTTTTGCAAAGTGACTATCTGTAGATTTCGGCCTCTTGCTCAGCCGGCACCTAAGGAAACCTACCAAACCTGTGCATTTGTGAAAACTAGAGACCTAGGGGAATCCAAGATGGGGTGACTTGTGGGGCTCTGACCAGGTTCTGTTACCCAGAATCCTTTACAAACCTCAAACTTTGGCTAAAAAACAAATTTTCCTCACATTTTGGTGACAGAACGTTCTGGAATTAGAAAGGAGCCACAAATTTCCTTCCACCCAGCATTCCCCCATGTCTCCCGATAAAAACGATACCTCACTTGTGTGGGTAGGCCTAGCGTCCGCGACAGGAAATGCCCCAAAACGCAACATGGACACATCACATTTTTTTAAAGAAAACAGAGGTGTTTTTTGCAAAGTGACTACCTGTAGATTTTGGCCTCTAGCTCAGCCGGCACCTAGGAAAACCTACCAAACCTGTGCATTTTTTAAAACTAGAGACCTACGGGAATCCAAGATGGGGTGACTTGTGGGGCTCTGACCAGGTTCTGTTACCCAGAATCCTTTGCAAACCTCAAAATTTGGCTAAAAGAACACGTTTTCCTCACATTTCGGTGACAGAAGGTTCTGGAATCTGAGAGGAGCCACAAATTTCCTACCACCCAGCGTTCCCCCAAGTCTCCCGATAAAAATGATACCTCACTTGTGTGGGTAGGCCTAGCGCCCGTGACAGGAAATGCCCCAAAACACAACGTGGACACATCACATTTTTTGAAAGAAAACAGAGGTGTTTTTTGCAAAGTGCCTACCTATAGATTTTGGCCTCTAGCTCAGCGGGCACCTAGGGAAACCTACCCAACCTGCGCATTTTTTAAAACTAGAGACCTAGAGGAACCAAGATGGGGTGACTTGTGGGGCTCTGACCAGGTTCTGTTACCCAGAATCCTTTTCAAACCTCAAAATTTGGCTAAAAAAACAAGTTTTCCTCATATTTCAGTGACAGAAAGTTCTGGAATCAGAGAGGAGGCACAAATTTCCTTCCACCCAGCGTTCCCCCAAGTCTCCTGATAAAAATGATACCTCACTTGTGTGGGTAGGCCTAGCGCCCTCGACAGGAAATGCCCCAAAACGCAACGTGGACACATCACATTCTTTAAAAGAAAAAAGAGGTGTTTTTTGCAAAGTGCCTACCTGTAGATTTTGGCCTCTAGCTCAGCCGGCACCTAGGGAAACCTACCAAACCTGTGCATTTTTTAAAACTAGAGACCTAGGGGAATCCAAGATGGGGTGACTTGTGGAGCTCTGACCAGGTTCTGTTACCCAGAATCCTTTGCAAACCTCAAAATTTGGCTAAAACAACACGTTTTCCTCACATTTCGGTGACAGAAAGTTCTGGAATCTGAGAGGAGGCACAAATTTCCTTCCACCCAGCGTTCCCCCAAGTCTCCCAATACAAATGATACCTCACTTGTGTGGGTAGGCTTAGCGCCCGTGACAGGAAATGTCCCAAAACACAACGTGGACACATCACATTTTTTTAAAGAAAACAGAGGTGTTTTTTGCTAAGAGCCTACCTGTAGATTTTGGCCTCTAGCTCAGCCGGCACCTAGGGAAACCTACCAAACCTGTGCATTTTTTTGAAACTAGAGACCTAGGGGAATCCAAGATGGGGTGACTTGTGGAGCTCTGACCAGGTTCTGTTACCCAGAATCCTTTGCAAACCTCAAAATTTGGCTAAAAAAACACGTTTTCGTCACATTTCGGTGACAGAAAGTTCTGGAATCTGAGAGGAGGCACAAATTTCCTTCCACCCAGCGTTCCCCCAAGTCTCCCAATACAAATGATACCTCACTTGTGTGGGTAGGCCTAGCGCCCGTGACAGGAAATGTCCCAAAACACAACGTGGACACATCACATTTTTTTAAAGAAAACAGAGTTGTTTTTTGCAAAGAGCCTACCTGTAGATTTTGGCCTCTAGCTCAGCCGGCACCTAGGGAAACCTACCAAACCTGTGCATTTTTGAAAACGAGAGACCTACGGGAATCCAGGAAGGGGTGACTTGTGGGGCTCTGACCAGGTTCTGTTACCCAGAATCCTTTGCAAACCTCAAAATTTGGCTAAAAAAACACGTTTTCCTCACATTTCGGTGACAGAAAGTTCTGGAATCTGAGAAGAGCCACAAATTTCCTTCCACCCAGCGTTCCCCCAAGTCTCCCGATACAAATGATACCTCACTTGTGTGGGTAGGCCTAGCGCCCGCGACAGGAAATGCCCCAAAACGCAACGTGGACACATCACATTTTTTGAAAGAAAACAGAGGTGTTTTTTGCAAAGTGACTACCTGTAGATTTTGGCCTCTAGCTCAGCCGGCACCTAAGGAAACCTACCAAACCTGTGCACTTGTGAAAACTAGAGACCTAGGGGAATCCAAGATGGGGTGACTTGTGGGGCTCTGACCAGGTTCTGTTACCCAGAATCCGTTGCAAACCTCAAACTTTGGCTAAAAAAACAAATTTTCCTCACATTTTGGTGACAGAAAGTTCTGGAATTAGAAAGGAGCCACAAATTTCCTTCCATCCAGCGTTCCCCCAAGTCTCCCGATAAAAATGATTCCTCACTTGTGTGGGTAGGCCTAGCGCCCGCGGCAGGAAATGCCCCAAAACGCAACGTGGACACATCACATTTTTTGAAAGAAAACAGAGGTGTTTTTTGCAAAGTGACTATCTGTAGATTTCGGCCTCTTGCTCAGCCGGCACCTAAGGAAACCTACCAAACCTGTGCATTTGTGAAAACTAGAGACCTAGGGGAATCCAAGATGGGGTGACTTGTGGGGCTCTGACCAGGTTCTGTTACCCAGAATCCTTTACAAACCTCAAACTTTGGCTAAAAAAACAAATTTTCCTCACATTTTGGTGACAGAACGTTCTGGAATTAGAAAGGAGCCAAAAAATTTCCTTCCACCCAGCATTCCCCCATGTCTCCCGATAAAAACGATACCTCACTTGTGTGGGTAGGCCTAGCGTCCGCGACAGGAAATGCCCCAAAACGCAACGTGGACACATCACATTTTTTTAAAGAAAACAGAGGTGTTTTTTGCAAAGTGACTACCTGTAGATTTTGGCCTCTAGCTCAGCCGGCACCTAAGAAAACCTACCAAACCTGTGCATTTTTTAAAACTAGAGACCTACGGGAATCCAAGATGGGGTGACTTGTGGGGCTCTGACCAGGTTCTGTTACCCAGAATCCTTTGCAAACCTCAAAATTTGGCTAAAAGAACACGTTTTCCTCACATTTCGGTGACAGAAGGTTCTGGAATCTGAGAGGAGCCACAAATTTCCTACCACCCAGCGTTCCCCCAAGTCTCCCGATAAAAATGATACCTCACTTGTGTGGGTAGGCCTAGCGCCCGTGACAGGAAATGCCCCAAAACACAACGTGGACACATCACATTTTTTGAAAGAAAACAGAGGTGTTTTTTGCAAAGTGCCTACCTATAGATTTTGGCCTCTAGCTCAGCGGGCACCTAGGGAAACCTACCCAACCTGCGCATTTTTTAAAACTAGAGACCTAGAGGAACCAAGATGGGGTGACTTGTGGGGCTCTGACCAGGTTCTGTTACCCAGAATCCTTTTCAAACCTCAAAATTTGGCTAAAAAAACAAGTTTTCCTCATATTTCAGTGACAGAAAGTTCTGGAATCTGAGAGGAGGCACAAATTTCCTTCCACCCAGCGTTCCCCCAAGACTCCCGATACAAATGATACCTCACTTGTGTGGGTAGGCCTAGCGCCCGTGACAGGAAATGCCCCAAAACACAACGTGGACACATCACTTTTTTTTAAAGAAAACAGAGGTGTTTTTTGCAAAGTGCCTACCTGTAGATTTTGGCCTCTAGCTCAGCCGGCACCTAGGGAAACCTACCAAACCTGTGCATTTTTTAAAACTAGAGACCTAGGGGAATCCAAGATGGGGTGACTTGTGGGGCTCTGACCAGGTTCTGTTACCCAGAATCCTTTGCAAACCTCAAACTTTGGCTAAAAAAACACATTTTCCTCACGTTTTGGTGACAGAAAGTTCTGGAATCAGAGAGGAGCCACGGATTTCCTTCCACCCAGCGTTCCCCCAATTCTCTCGATAAAAATGATACCTCACTTGTGTGGGTAGGCCTAGCGCCCGCGACAGGAAATGCTCCAAAACGCAACGTGGACCCATCACATTTTTTTAAAGAACACAGAGGTGTTTTTTGCAAAGTGCCTACCTGTAGATTTTGGCCTCTAGCTCAGCCGACACCTAGGGAAACCTACCAAACCTGTGCATTTTTTAAAGCTAGAGACCTAGGGGAATCCAAGATGGGGTGACTTGTGGGGCTCTGACCAGGTTCTGTTACCCAGAATGCTTTGCAAACCTCAATATTTGGCTAAAAAAACACGTTTTCCTCACGTTTTGGTGACAGAAAGTTCTGGAATCAGAGAGGAGCCACGGATTTCCTTCCACCCAGCGTTCCCCCAAGTCTCTCGATAAAAATGATACCTCACCTGTGTGGGTAGGCCTAGCGCCCGCGACAGGAAATGCTCCAAAACGCAACGTGGACCCATCACATTTTTTTAAAGAAAACAGAGGTGTTTTTTGCAAAGTGCCTACCTGTAGATTTTGGCCTCTAGCTCAGCCGGCACCTAGGGAAACCTACCAAACCTGTGCATTTTTTAAAGCTAGAGACCTAGGGGAATCCAAGATGGGGTGACTTGTGGGGCTCTGACCAGGTTCTGTTACCCAGAATGCTTTGCAAACCTCAAAATTTGGCTAAAAAAACACGTTTTCCTCACATTTTGGTGACAGAGAGTTCTGGAATCAGAGAGGAGGCACAAATTTCCTTCCACCCAGTGTTCCCCCAAGTCTCCTGATAAAAATGATACCTCACTTGTGTGGGTAGGCCTAGCGCCCTCGACAGGAAATGCCCCAAAACGCAACGTGGACACATCACATTTTTTAAAAGAAAAAAGAGGTGTTTTTTGCAAAGTGCCTACCTGTAGATTTTGTCCTCTAGCTCAGCCGGCACCTAGGGAAACCTACCAAACCTGTGCATTTTTTAAAACTAGAGACCTAGGGGAATCCAAGATGGGGTGACTTGTGGAGCTCTGACCAGGTTCTGTTACCCAGAATCCTTTGCAAACCTCAAAATTTGGCTAAAACAACACGTTTTCCTCACATTTCGGTGACAGAAAGTTCTGGAATCTGAGAGGAGGCACAAATTTCCTTCCACCCAGCGTTCCCCCAAGTCTCCCAATACAAATGATACCTCACTTGTGTGGGTAGGCTTAGAGCCCGTGACAGGAAATGTCCCAAAACACAACGTGGACACATCACATTTTTTTAAAGAAAACAGAGGTGTTTTCTGCTAAGAGCCTACCTGTAGATTTTGGCCTCTAGCTCAGCCGGCACCTAGGGAAACCTACCAAACCTGTGCATTTTTTTGAAACTAGAGACCTAGGAGACCTAGGGGAATCCAAGATGGGGTGACTTGTGGAGCTCTGACCAGGTTCTGTTACCCAGAATCCTTTGCAAGCCTCAAAATTTGGCTAAAAAAACACGTTTTCCTCACATTTCGGTGACAGAAAGTTCTGGAATCTGAGAGGAGGCACAAATTTCCTTCCACCCAGCGTTCCCCCAAGTCTCCCAATACAAATGATACCTCACTTGTGTGGGTAGGCTTAGCGCCCGTGACAGGAAATGTACCCAAAACACAACGTGGACACATCACATTTTTTTAAAGAAAACAGAGGTGTTTTTTGCTAAGAGCCTACCTGTAGATTTTGGCCTCTAGCTCAGCCGGCACCTAGGGAAACCTACCAAACCTGTGCATTTTTTTGAAACTAGAGACCTAGGGGAATCCAAGATGGGGTGACTTGTGGGGCTCTGACCAGGTTCTGTTACCCAGAATGCTTTGCAAACCTCAAAATTTGGCTAAAAAAACACGTTTTCCTCACGTTTTGGTGACAGAAAGTTCTGGAATCAGAGAGGAGCCACGGATTTCCTTCCACCCAGCGTTCCCCCAAGTCTCTCGATAAAAATGATACCTCACCTGTGTGGGTAGGCCTAGCGCCCGCGACAGGAAATGCTCCAAAACGCAACGTGGACCCATCACATTTTTTTAAAGAAAACAGAGGTGTTTTTTGCAAAGTGCCTACCTGTAGATTTTGGCCTCTAGCTCAGCCGGCACCTAGGGAAACCTACCAAACCTGTGCATTTTTTAAAGCTAGAGACCTAGGGGAATCCAAGATGGGGTGACTTGTGGGGCTCTGACCAGGTTCTGTTACCCAGAATGCTTTGCAAACCTCAAAATTTGACTAAAAAAACACGTTTTCCTCACATTTTGGTGACAGAGAGTTCTGGAATCAGAGAGGAGGCACAAATTTCCTTCCACCCAGCGTTCCCCCAAGTCTCCTGATAAAAATGATACCTCACTTGTGTGGGTAGGCCTAGCGCCCTCGACAGGAAATGTCCCAAAACGCAACGTGGACACATCACATTTTTTAAAAGAAAAAAGAGGTGTTTTTTGCAAAGTGCCTACCTGTAGATTTTGGCCTCTAGCTCAGCCGGCACCTAGGGAAACCTACCAAACCTGTGCATTTTTTAAAACTAGAGACCTAGGGGAATCCAAGATGGGGTGACTTGTGGAGCTCTGACCAGGTTCTGTTACCCAGAATCCTTTGCAAACCTCAAAATTTGGCTAAAACAACACGTTTTCCTCACATTTCGGTGACAGAAAGTTCTGGAATCTGAGAGGAGGCACAAATTTCCTTCCACCCAGCGTTCCCCCAAGTCTCCCAATACAAATGATACCTCACTTGTGTGGGTAGGCTTAGCGCCCGTGACAGGAAATGTCCCAAAACACAACGTGGACACATCACATTTTTTTAAAGAAAACAGAGGTGTTTTTTGCTAAGAGCCTACCTGTAGATTTTGGCCTCTAGCTCAGCCGGCACCTAGGGAAACCTACCAAACCTGTGCATTTTTTTGAAACTAGAGACCTAGGGGAATCCAAGATGGGGTGACTTGTGGAGCTCTGACCAGGTTCTGTTACCCAGAATCCTTTGCAAACCTCAAAATTTGGCTAAAAAAACACGTTTTCCTCACATTTCGGTGACAGAAAGTTCTGGAATCTGAGAGGAGGCACAAATTTCCTTCCACCCAGCGTTCCCCCAAGTCTCCCAATACAAATGATACCTCACTTGTGTGGGTAGGCCTAGCGCCCGTGACAGGAAATGTCCCAAAACACAACGTGGACACATCACATTTTTTTAAAGAAAACAGAGTTGTTTTTTGCAAAGAGCCTACCTGTAGATTTTGGCCTCTAGCTCAGCCGGCACCTAGGGAAACCTACCAAACCTGTGCATTTTTTAAAACTAGAGACCTACGGGAATCCAGGAAGGGGTGACTTGTGGGGCTCTGACCAGGTTCTGTTACCCAGAATCCTTTGCAAACCTCAAAATTTGGCTAAAAAAACACGTTTTCCTCACATTTCGGTGACAGAAAGTTCTGGAATCTGAGAGGAGGCACAAATTTCCTTCCACCCAGCGTTCCCCCAAGTCTCCCAATACAAATGATACCACACTTGTGTGGGTAGGTCTAGCGCCCGTGACAGGAAATGTCCCAAAACACAACGTGGACACATCACATTTTTTTAAAGAAAACAGAGTTGTTTTTTGCAAAGAGCCTACCTGTAGATTTTGGCCTCTAGCTCAGCCGGAACCTAGGGAAACCTACCAAACCTGTGCATTTTTGAAAACTAGAGACCTACGGGAATCCAGGAAGGGGTGACTTGTGGGGCTCTGACCAGGTTCTGTTACCCAGAATCCTTTGCAAACCTCAAAATTTGGCTAAAAAAACACGTTTTCCTCACATTTCGGTGACAGAAAGTTCTGGAATCTGAGAGGAGCCACAAATTTCCTTCCACCCAGCGTTCCCCCAAGTCTCCCGATACAAATGATACCTCACTTGTGTGGGTAGGCCTAGCGCCCACGACAGGAAATGCCCCAAAACGCAACGTGGACACATCACATTTTTTGAAAGAAAACAGAGGTGTTTTTTGCAAAGTGACTATCTGTAGATTTTGGCCTCTTGCTCAGCCGGCACCTAAGGAAACCTACCAAACCTGTGCATTTGTGAAAACTAGAGACCTAGGGGAATCCAAGATGGGGTGACTTGTGGGGCTCTGACCAGGTTCTGTTACCCAGAATCCTTTGCAAACCTCAAACTTTGGCTAAAAAAACAAATTTTCCTCACATTTTGGTGACAGAACGTTCTGGAATTAGAAAGGAGCCACAAATTTCCTTCCACCCAGCATTCCCCCATGTCTCCCGATAAAAACGATACCTCACTTGTGTGGGTAGGCCTAGCGTCCGCGACAGGAAATGCCCCAAAACGCAACGTGGACACATCACATTTTTTGAAAGAAAACAGAGGTGTTTTTTGCAAAGTGACTACCTGTAGATTTTGGCCTCTAGCTCAGCCGGCACCTAGGAAAACCTACCAAACCTGTGCATTTTTTAAAACTAGAGACCTACGGGAATCCAAGATGGGGTGACTTGTGGGGCTCTGACCAGGTTCTGTTACCCAGAATCCTTTGCAAACCTCAAAATTTGGCTAAAAGAACACGTTTTCCTCACATTTCGGTGACAGAAGGTTCTGGAATCTGAGAGGAGCCACAAATTTCCTACCACCCAGCGTTCCCCCAAGTCTCCCGATAAAAATGATACCTCACTTGTGTGGGTAGGCCTAGCGCCCATGACAGGAAATGCCCCAAAACACAACGTGGACACATCACATTTTTTGAAAGAAAACAGAGGTGTTTTTTGCAAAGTGCCTACCTATAGATTTTGGCCTCTAGCTCAGCCGGCACCTAGGGAAACCTACCCAACCTGTGCATTTTTTAAAACTAGAGACCTAGAGGAACCAAGATGGGGTGACTTGTGGGGCTCTGACCAGGTTCTGTTACCCAGAATCCTTTTCAAACCTCAAAATTTGGCTAAAAAAACAAGTTTTCCTCATATTTCAGTGACAGAAAGTTCTGGAATCTGAGAGGAGGCACAAATTTCCTTCCACCCAGCGTTCCCCCAAGTCTCCCGATACAAATGATACCTCACTTGTGTGGGTAGGCCTAGCGCCCGTGACAGGAAATGCCCCAAAACACAACGTGGACACATCAAATTTTTTTAAAGAAAACAGAGGTGTTTTTTGCAAAGTGACTACCTGTAGATTTTGGCCTCTAGCTCAGCCGGCACCTAGGGAAACCTACCAAACCTGTGCATTTTTTAAAACTAGAGACCTAGGGGAATCCAAGATGGGGTGACTTGTGGGGCTCTGACCAGGTTCTGTTACCCAGAATCCTTTGAAAACCTCAAACTTTGGCTAAAAAAAACCATTTTCCTCACGTTTTGGTGACAGAAAGTTCTGGAATCAGAGAGGAGCACGGATTTCCTTCCACCCAGCGTTCCCCCAATTCTCTCGATAAAAATGATACCTCACTTGTGTGGGTAGGCCTAGCGCCCGCGACAGGAAATGCTCCAAAACGCAACGTGGACCCATCACATTTTTTTAAAGAACACAGAGGTGTTTTTTGCAAAGTGCCTACCTGTAGATTTTGGCCTCTAGCTCAGCCGGCACCTAGGGAAACCTACCAAACCTGTGCATTTTTTAAAGCTAGAGACCTAGGGGAATCCAGGATGGGGTGACTTGTGGGGCTCTGACCAGGTTCTGTTACCCAGAATGCTTTGCAAACCTCAAAATTTGGTTAAAAAAACACATTTTCCTCACGTTTTGGTGACAGAAAGTTCTGGAATCAGAGAGGTGCCACGGATTTCCTTCCACCCAGCGTTCCCCCAAGTCTCTCGATAAAAATGATACCTCACCTGTGTGGGTAGGCCTAGCGCCCGCGACAGGAAATGCTCCAAAACGCAACGTGGACCCATCACATTTTTTTAAAGAAAACAGAGGTGTTTTTTGCAAAGTGCCTACCTGTAGATTTTGGCCTCTAGCTCAGCCGGCACCTAGGGAAACCTACCAAACCTGTGCATTTTTTAAAGCTAGAGACCTAGGGGAATCCAAGATGGGGTGACTTGTGGGGCTCTGACCAGGTTCTGTTACCCAGAATGCTTTGCAAACCTCAAAATTTGGCTAAAAAAACACGTTTTCCTCACATTTTGGTGACAGAGAGTTCTGGAATCAGAGAGGAGGCACAAATTTCCTTCCACCCAGCGTTCCCCCAAGTCTCCTGATAAAAATGATACCTCACTTGTGTGGGTAGGCCTAGCGCCCTCGACAGGAAATGCCCCAAAACGCAACGTGGACACATCACATTTTTTAAAAGAAAAAAGAGGTGTTTTTTGCAAAGTGCCTACCTGTAGATTTTGGCCTCTAGCTCAGCCGGCACCTGGGGAAACCTACCAAACCTGTGCATTTTTTAAAACTAGAGACCTAGGGGAATCCAAGATGGGGTGACTTGTGGAGCTCTGACCAGGTTCTGTTACCCAGAATCCTTTGCAAACCTCAAAATTTGGCTAAAACAACACGTTTTCCTCACATTTCGGTGACAGAAAGTTCTGGAATCTGAGAGGAGGCACAAATTTCCTTCCAACCAGCGTTCCCCCAAGTCTCCCAATACAAATGATACCTCACTTGTGTGGGTAGGCTTAGCGCCCGTGACAGGAAATGTCCCAAAACACAACGTGGACACATCACATTTTTTTAAAGAAAACAGAGGTGTTTTTTGCTAAGAGCCTACCTGTAGATTTTGGCCTCTAGCTCAGCCGGCACCTAGGGAAACCTACCAAACCTGTGCATTTTTTTGAAACTAGAGACCTAGGGGAATCCAAGATGGGGTGACTTGTGGAGCTCTGACCAGGTTCTGTTACCCAGAATCCTTTGCAAACCTCAAAATTTGGCTAAAAAAACACGTTTTCCTCACATTTCGGTGACAGAAAGTTCTGGAATCTGAGAGGAGGCACAAATTTCCTTCCACCCAGCGTTCCCCCAAGTCTCCCAATACAAATGATACCTCACTTGTGTGGGTAGGCCTAGCGCCCGTGACAGGAAATGTCCCAAAACACAACGTGGACACATCACATTTTTTTAAAGAAAACAGAGTTGTTTTTTGCAAAGAGCCTACCTGTAGATTTTGGCCTCTAGCTCAGCCGGCACCTAGGGAAACCTACCAAACCTGTGCATTTTTGAAAACTAGAGACCTACGGGAATCCAGGAAGGGGTGACTTGTGGGGCTCTGACCAGGTTCTGTTACCCAGAATCCTTTGCAAACCTCAAAATTTGGCTAAAAAAACACGTTTTCCTCACATTTCGGTGACAGAAAGTTCTGGAATCTGAGAAGAGCCACAAATTTCCTTCCACCCAGCGTTCCCCCAAGTCTCCCGATACAAATGATACCTCACTTGTGTGGGTAGGCCTAGCGCCCGCGACAGGAAATGCCCCAAAACGCAACGTGGACACATCACATTTTTTGAAAGAAAACAGAGGTGTTTTTTGCAAAGTGACTACCTGTAGATTTTGGCCTCTAGCTCAGCCGGCACCTAAGGAAACCTACCAAACCTGTGCACTTGTGAAAACTAGAGACCTAGGGGAATCCAAGATGGGGTGACTTGTAGGGCTCTGACCAGGTTCTGTTACCCAGAATCCTTTTCAAACCTCAAAATTTGGCTAAAAAAACAAGTTTTCCTCATATTTCAGTGACAGAAAGTTCTGGAATCTGAGAGGAGGCACAAATTTCCTTCCACCCAGCGTTCCCCCAAGTCTCCCGATACAAATGATACCTCACTTGTGTGGGTAGGCCTAGCGCCCGTGACAGGAAATGCCCCAAAACACAACGTGGACACATCACATTTTTTTAAAGAAAACAGAGGTGTTTTTTGCAAAGTGACTACCTGTAGATTTTGGCCTCTAGCTCAGCCGGCACCTAGGGAAACCTACCAAACCTGTGCATTTTTTAAAACTAGAGACCTAGGGGAATCCAAGATGGGGTGACTTGTGGGGCTCTGACCAGGTTCTGTTACCCAGAATCCTTTGCAAACCTCAAACTTTGGCTAAAAAAACACATTTTCCTCACGTTTTGGTGACAGAAAGTTGTGGAATCAGAGAGGAGCCACGGATTTCCTTCCACCCAGCGTTCCCCCAATTCTCTCGATAAAAATGATACCTCACTTGTGTGGGTAGGCCTAGCGCCCGCGACAGGAAATGCTCCAAAACGCAACGTGGACCCATCACATTTTTTTAAAGAACACAGAGGTGTTTTTTGCAAAGTGCCTACCTGTAGATTTTGGCCTCTAGCTCAGCCGGCACCTAGGGAAACCTACCAAACCTGTGCATTTTTTAAAGCTAGAGACCTAGGGGAATCCAGGATGGGGTGACTTGTGGGGCTCTGACCAGGTTCTGTTACCCAGAATGCTTTGCAAACCTCAAAATTTGGCTAAAAAAACACGTTTTCCTCACGTTTTGGTGACAGAAAGTTCTGGAATCAGAGAGGAGCCACGGATTTCCTTCCACCCAGCGTTCCCCCAAGTCTCTCGATAAAAATGATACCTCACCTGTGTGGGTAGGCCTAGCGCCCGCGCCAGGAAATGCTCCAAAACGCAACGTGGACCCATCACATTTTTTTAAAGAAAACAGAGGTGTTTTTTGCAAAGTGCCTACCTGTAGATTTTGGCCTCTAGCTCAGCCGGCACCTAGGGAAACCTACCAAACCTGTGCATTTTTTAAAGCTAGAGACCTAGGGGAATCCAAGATGGGGTGACTTGTGGGGCTCTGACCAGGTTCTGTTACCCAGAATGCTTTGCAAACCTCAAAATTTGGCTAAAAAAACACGTTTTCCTCACATTTTGGTGACAGAGAGTTCTGGAATCAGAGAGGAGGCACAAATTTCCTTCCACCCAGCGTTCCCCCAAGTCTCCTGATAAAAATGATACCTCACTTGTGTGGGTAGGCCTAGCGCCCTCGACAGGAAATGCCCCAAAACGCAACGTGAACACATCACATTTTTTAAAAGAAAAAAGAGGTGTTTTTTGCAAAGTGCCTACCTGTAGATTTTGGCCTCTAGCTCAGCCGGCACCTAGGGAAACCTACCAAACCTGTGCATTTTTTAAAACTAGAGACCTAGGGGAATCCAAGATGGGGTGACTTGTGGAGCTCTGACCAGGTTCTGTTACCCAGAATCCTTTGCAAACCTCAAAATTTGGCTAAAACAACACGTTTTCCTCACATTTCGGTGACAGAAAGTTCTGGAATCTGAGAGGAGGCACAAATATCCTTCCACCCAGCGTTCCCCCAAGTCTCCCAATACAAATGATACCTCACTTGTGTGGGTAGGCTTAGCGCCCGTGACAGGAAATGTCCCAAAACACAACGTGGACACATCACATTTTTTTAAAGAAAACAGAGGTGTTTTTTGCTAAGAGCCTACCTGTAGATTTTGGCCTCTAGCTCAGCCGGCACCTAGGGAAACCTACCAAACCTGTGCATTTTTTTGAAACTAGAGACCTAGGGGAATCCAAGATGGGGTGACTTGTGGAGCTCTGACCAGGTTCTGTTACCCAGAATCCTTTGCAAACCTCAAAATTTGGCTGAAAAAACACGTTTTCCTCACATTTCGGTGACAGAAAGTTCTGGAATCTGAGAGGAGGCACAAATTTCCTTCCACCCAGCGTTCCCCCAAGTCTCCCAATACAAATGATACCTCACTTGTGTGGGTAGGCCTAGCGCCCGTGACAGGAAATGTCCCAAAACACAACGTGGACACATCACATTTTTTTAAAGAAAACAGAGTTGTTTTTTGCAAAGAGCCTACCTGTAGATTTTGGCCTCTAGCTCAGCCGGCACCTAGGGAAACCTACCAAACCTGTGCATTTTTGAAAACTAGAGACCTACGGGAATCCAGGAAGGGGTGACTTGTGGGGCTCTGACCAGGTTCTGTTACCCAGAATCCTTTGCAAACCTCAAAATTTGGCTAAAAAAACACGTTTTCCTCACATTTCGGTGACAGAAAGTTCTGGAATCTGAGAAGAGCCACAAATTTCCTTCCACCCAGCGTTCCCCCAAGTCTCCCGATACAAATGATACCTCACTTGTGTGGGTAGGCCTAGCGCCCGCGACAGGAAATGCCCCAAAACGCAACGTGGACACATCACATTTTTTGAAAGAAAACAGAGGTGTTTTTTGCAAAGTGACTACCTGTAGATTTTGGCCTCTAGCTCAGCCGGCACCTAAGGAAACCTACCAAACCTGTGCACTTGTGAAAACTAGAGACCTAGGGGAATCCAAGATGGGGTGACTTGTGGGGCTCTGACCAGGTTCTGTTACCCAGAATCCGTTGCAAACCTCAAACTTTGGCTAAAAAAACAAATTTTCCTCACATTTTGGTGACAGAAAATTCTGGAATTAGAAAGGAGCCACAAATTTTCTTCCATCCAGCGTTCCCCCAAGTCTCCCGATAAAAATGATTCCTCACTTGTGTGGGTAGGCCTAGCGCCCGCGACAGGAAATGCCCCAAAACGCAACGTGGACACATCACATTTTTTGAAAGAAAACAGAGGTGTTTTTTGCAAAGTGACTATCTGTAGATTTTGGCCTCTTGCTCAGCCGGCACCTAAGGAAACCTACCAAACCTGTGCATTTGTGAAAACTAGAGACCTAGGGGAATCCAAGATGGGGTGACTTGTGGGGCTCTGACCAGGTTCTGTTACCCAGAATCCTTTGCAAACCTCAAACTTTGGCTAAAAAAACAAATTTTCCTCACATTTTGGTGACAGAACGTTCTGGAATTAGAAAGGAGCCACAAATTTCCTTCCACCCAGCATTCCCCCATGTCTCCCGATAAAAACGATTCCTCACTTGTGTGGGTAGGCCTAGCGTCCGCGACAGGAAATGCCCCAAAACGCAACGTGGACACATCAAATTTTTTTAAAGAAAACAGAGGTGTTTTTTGCAAAGTGACTACCTGTAGATTTTGGCCTCTAGCTCAGCCGGCACCTAGGAAAACCTACCAAACCTGTGCATTTTTTAAAACTAGAGACCTACGGGAATCCAAGATGGGGTGACTTGTGGGGCTCTGACCAGGTTCTGTTACCCAGAATCCTTTGCAAACCTCAAAATTTGGCTAAAAGAACACGTTTTCCTCACATTTCGGTGACAGAAGGTTCTGGAATCTGAGAGGAGCCACAAATTTCCTACCACCCAGCGTTCCCCCAAGTCTCCCGATAAAAATGATACCTCACTTGTGTGGGTAGGCCTAGCGCCCGTGACAGGAAATGCCCCAAAACACAACGTGGACACATCACATTTTTTGAAAGAAAACAGAGGTGTTTTTTGCAAAGTGCCTACCTATAGATTTTGGCCTCTAGCTCAGCCGGCACCTAGGGAAACCTACCCAACCTGTGCATTTTTTAAAACTAGAGACCTAGAGGAACCAAGATGGGGTGACTTGTGGGGCTCTGACCAGGTTCTGTTACCCAGAATCCTTTTCAAACCTCAAAATTTGGCTAAAAAAACAAGTTTTCCTCATATTTCAGTGACAGAAAGTTCTGGAATCTGAGAGGAGGCACAAATTTCCTTCCACCCAGCGTTCCACCAAGTCTCCCGATACAAATGATACCTCACTTGTGTGGGTAGGCCTAGCGCCCGTGACAGGAAATGCCCCAAAACACAACGTGGACACATCACTTTTTTTAAAGAAAACAGAGGTGTTTTTTGCAAAGTGCCTACCTGTAGATTTTGGCCTCTTGCTCAGCCGGCACCTAAGGAAACCTACCAAACCTGTGCATTTGTGAAAACTAGAGACCTAGGGGAATCCAAGATGGGGTGACTTGTGGGGCTCTGACCAGGTTCTGTTACCCAGAATCCTTTGCAAACCTCAAACTTTGGCTAAAAAAACAAATTTTCCTCACATTTTGGTGACAGAACGTTCTGGAATTAGAAAGGAGCCACAAATTTCCTTCCACCCAGCATTCCCCCATGTCTCCCGATAAAAACGATTCCTCACTTGTGTGGGTAGGCCTAGCGTCCGCGACAGGAAATGCCCCAAAACGCAACGTGGACACATCAAATTTTTTTAAAGAAAACAGAGGTGTTTTTTGCAAAGTGACTACCTGTAGATTTTGGCCTCTAGCTCAGCCGGCACCTAGGAAAACCTACCAAACCTGTGCATTTTTTAAAACTAGAGACCTACGGGAATCCAAGATGGGGTGACTTGTGGGGCTCTGACCAGGTTCTGTTACCCAGAATCCTTTGCAAACCTCAAAATTTGGCTAAAAGAACACGTTTTCCTCACATTTCGGTGACAGAAGGTTCTGGAATCTGAGAGGAGCCACAAATTTCCTACCACCCAGCGTTCCCCCAAGTCTCCCGATAAAAATGATACCTCACTTGTGTGGGTAGGCCTAGCGCCCGTGACAGGAAATGCCCCAAAACACAACGTGGACACATCACATTTTTTGAAAGAAAACAGAGGTGTTTTTTGCAAAGTGCCTACCTATAGATTTTGGCCTCTAGCTCAGCCGGCACCTAGGGAAACCTACCCAACCTGTGCATTTTTTAAAACTAGAGACCTAGAGGAACCAAGATGGGGTGACTTGTGGGGCTCTGACCAGGTTCTGTTACCCAGAATCCTTTTCAAACCTCAAAATTTGGCTAAAAAAACAAGTTTTCCTCATATTTCAGTGACAGAAAGTTCTGGAATCTGAGAGGAGGCACAAATTTCCTTCCACCCAGCGTTCCACCAAGTCTCCCGATACAAATGATACCTCACTTGTGTGGGTAGGCCTAGCGCCCGTGACAGGAAATGCCCCAAAACACAACGTGGACACATCACTTTTTTTTAAAGAAAACAGAGGTGTTTTTTGCAAAGTGCCTACCTGTAGATTTTGGCCTCTAGCTCAGCCGGCACCTAGGGAAACCTACCAAACCTGTGCATTTTTTAAAACTAGAGACCTAGGGGAATCCAAGATGGGGTGACTTGTGGGGCTCTGACCAGGTTCTGTTACCCAGAATCCTTTGCAAACCTCAAACTTTGGCTAAAAAAACACATTTTCCTCACGTTTTGGTGACAGAAAGTTCTGGAATCAGAGAGGAGCCACGGATTTCCTTCCACCCAGCGTTCCCCCAATTCTCTCGATAAAAATGATACCTCACTTGTGTGGGTAGGCCTAGCGCCCGCGACAGGAAATGCTCCAAAACGCAACGTGGACCCATCACATTTTTTTAAAGAACACAGAGGTGTTTTTTGCAAAGTGCCTACCTGTAGATTTTGGCCTCTAGCTCAGCCGGCACCTAGGGAAACCTACCAAACCTGTGCATTTTTTAAAGCTAGAGACCTAGGGGAATCCAAGATGGGGTGACTTGTGGGGCTCTGACCAGGTTCTGTTACCCAGAATGCTTTGCAAACCTCAAAATTTGGCTAAAAAAACACGTTTTCCTCACGTTTTGGTGACAGAAAGTTCTGGAATCAGAGAGGAGCCACGGATTTCCTTCCACTCAGCGTTCCCCCAAGTCTCTCGATAAAAATGATACCTCACCTGTGTGGGTAGGCCTAGCGCCCGCGACAGGAAATGCTCCAAAACGCAACGTGGACCCATCACATTTTTTTAAAGAAAACAGAGGTGTTTTTTGCAAAGTGCCTACCTGTAGATTTTGGCCTCTAGCTCAGCCGGCACCTAGGGAAACCTACCAAACCTGTGCATTTTTTAAAGCTAGAGACCTAGGGGAATCCAAGATGGGGTGACTTGTGGGGCTCTGACCAGGTTCTGTTACCCAGAATGCTTTGCAAACCTCAAAATTTGGCTAAAAAAACACGTTTTCCTCACATTTTGGTGACAGAGAGTTCTGGAATCAGAGAGGAGGCACAAATTTCCTTCCACCCAGCGTTCCCCCAAGTCTCCTGATAAAAATGATACCTCACTTGTGTGGGTAGGCCTAGCGCCCTCGACAGGAAATGCCCCAAAACGCAACGTGGACACATCACATTTTTTAAAAGAAAAAAGAGGTGTTTTTTGCAAAGTGCCTCCCTGTAGATTTTGGCCTCTAACTCAGCCGGCACCTAGGGAAACCTACCAAACCTGTGCATTTTTTAAAACTAGAGACCTAGGGGAATCCAAGATGGGGTGACTTGTGGAGCTCTGACCAGGTTCTGTTACCCAGAATCCTTTGCAAACCTCAAAATTTGGCTAAAACAACACGTTTTCCTCACATTTCGGTGACAGAAAGTTCTGGAATCTGAGAGGAGGCACAAATTTCCTTCCACCCAGCGTTCCCCCAAGTCTCCCAATACAAATGATACCTCACTTGTGTGGGTAGGCTTAGCGCCCGTGACAGGAAATGTCCCAAAACACATTGTGGACACATCACATTTTTTTAAAGAAAACAGAGGTGTTTTTTGCTAAGAGCCTACCTGTAGATTTTGGCCTCTAGCTCAGCCGGCACCTAGGGAAACCTACCAAACCTGTGCATTTTTGAAAACTAGAGACCTACGGGAATCCAGGATGGGGTGACTTGTGGGGCTCTGAACAGGTTCTGTTACCCAGAATCCTTTGCAAACCTCAAAATTTGGCTAAAAAAACACGTTTTCCTCACATTTCGGTGACAGAAAGTTCTGGAATCTGAGAGGAGCCACAAATTTCCTTCCACCCAGCGTTCCCCCAAGTCTCCCGATACAAATGATACCTCACTTGTGTGGATAGGCCTAACGCCCGCGACAGGAACTGCCCCAAAACGCAACGTGGACACATCACATTTTTTTAAAGAAAACAGAGGTGTTTTTTGCAAAGTGACTACCTGTAGATTTTGGCCTCTAGCTCAGCCGGCACCTAAGGAAACCTACCAAACCTGTGCACTTGTGAAAACTAGAGACCTAGGGGAATCCAAGATGGGGTGACTTGTGGGGCTCTGACCAGGTTCTGTTACCCAGAATCCGTTGCAAACCTCACACTTTGGCTAAAAAAACAAATTTTCCTCACATTTTGGTGACAGAAAGTTCTGGAATCAGAGAGGAGGCACAAATTTCCTTCCACCCAGCGTTCCCCCAAGTCTCCAGATAAAAATGATACCTCACTTCTGTGGGTAGGGCTAGCGCCCTCGACAGGAAATGCCCCAAAACGCAACGTGGACACATCACATTTTTTTAAAGAAAAAAGAGGTGTTTTTTGCAAAGTGCCTACCTGTAGATTTTGGCCTCTAGCTCAGCCGGCACCTAGGGAAACCTACCAAACCTGTGCATTTTTTAAAACTAGAGACCTAGGGGAATCCAAGATGGGGTGACTTGTGGAGCTCTGACCAGGTTCTGTTACCCAGAATCCTTTGCAAACCTCAAAATTTGGCTAAAAAAAACACGTTTTCCTCACATTTCGGTGACAGAAAGTTCTGGAATCTGAGAGGAGGCACAAATTTCCTTCCACCCAGCGTTCCCCCAAGTCTCCCAATACAAATGATACCTCACTTGTGTGGGTAGGCCTAGCGCCCGTGACAGGAAATGTCCCAAAACACAACGTGGACACATCACATTTTTTTAAAGAAAACAGAGGTGTTTTTTGCAAAGAGCCTACCTGTAGATTTTGGCCTCTAGCTCAGCCGGCACCTAGGAAAACCTATCAAACCTGTGCATTTTTTAAAACAAGAGACCTACGGGAATCCAAGATGGGGTGACTTGTGGGGCTCTGACCAGGTTCTGTTACCCAGAATCCTTTGCAAACCTCAAAATTTGGCTAAAAGAACACGTTTTCCTCACATTTCGGTGACAGAAAGTTCTGGAATCTGAGAGGAGCCACAAATTTCCTACCACCCAGCGTTCCCCCAAGTCTCCCGATAAAAATGATACCTCACTTGTGTGGGTAGGCCTAGCGCCCGTGACAGGAAATGCCCCAAAACACAACATGGACACATCACATTTTTTTAAAGAAAACAGAGGTGTTTTTTGCAAAGTGCCTACCTATAGATTTTGGCCTCTAGCTCAGCCGGCACCTAGGGAAACCTACCAAACCTGTGCATTTTTTAAAACTAGAGACCTAGAGGAACCAAGATGGGGTGACTTGTGGGGCTCTGACCAGGTTCTGTTACCCAGAATCCTTTTCAAACCTCAAAATTTGGCTAAAAAAACAAGTTTTCCTCATATTTCGGTGACAGAAAGTTCTGGAATCTGAGAGGAGGCACAAATTTCCTTCCACCCAGCATTCCCCCAAGTCTCCCGATACAAATGATACCTCACTTGTGTGGGTAGGCCTAGCGCCCGTGACAGGAAATGCCCCAAAACACAACGTGGACACATCACATTTTTTTAAAGAAAACAGAGGTGTTTTTTGCAAAGTGCCTACCTGTAGATTTTGGCCTCTAGCTCAGCCGGCACCTAGGGAAACCTACCAAACCTGTGCATTTTTTAAAACTAGAGACCTAGGGGAATCCAAGATGGGGTGACTTGTGGGGCTCTGACTAGGTTCTGTTACCCAGAATCCTTTGCAAACCTCAAACTTTGGCTAAAAAAACACATTTTCCTCACGTTTTGTTGACAGAAAGTTCTGGAATCAGAGAGGAGCCACGGATTTCCTTCCACCCAGCGTTCCCCCAATTCTCTCGATAAAAATGATACCTCACTTGTGTGGGTAGGCCTAGTGCCCGCGACAGGTAATGCTCCAAAACGCAACGTGGACCCATCACATTTTTTTAAAGAAAACAGAGGTGTTTTTTGCAAAGTGCCTACCTGTAGATTTTGGCCTCTAGCTCAGCCGGCACCTAGGGAAACCTACCAAACCTGTGCATTTTTTAAAGCTAGAGACCTAGGGGAATCCAAGATGGGGTGACTTGTGGGGCTCTGACCAGGTTCTGTTACCCAGAATTCTTTGCAAACCTCAAAATTTGGCTAAAAAAACACGTTTTCCTCACATTTTGGTGACAGAAAGTTCTGGAATCAGAGAGGAGGCACAAATTTCCTTCCACCCAGCGTTCCCCCAAGTCTCCTGATAAAAATGATACCTCACTTGTGTGGGTAGGCCTAGCGCCCTCGACAGGAAATGCCCCAAAACGCAATGTGGACACATCACATTTTTTTAAAGAAAAAAGAGGTGTTTTTTGCAAAGTGCATACCTGTAGATTTTGGCCTCTAGCTCAGCCGGCACCTAGGGAAACCTACCAAACCTGTGCATTTTTTAAAACTAGAGACCTAGGGGAATCCAAGATGGGGTGACTTGTGGAGCTCTGACCAGGTTCTGTTACCCAGAATTAAAAAAATGTGATGTGTCCACGTTGTGTTTTGGGACATTTCCTGTCACGGGCGCTAAAAGAACACGTTTTCCTCACATTTCGGTGACAGAAAGTTCTGGAATCTGAGAGGAGCCACAAATTTCCTTCCACCCAGCGTTCCACCAAGTCTCCCGATACAAATGATACCTCACTTGTGTGGGTAGGCCTAGCGCCCGCGACAGGTAATGCCCCAAAACGCAACGTGGACACATCACATTTTTTGAAAGAAAACAGAGGTGTTTTTTGCTAAGACCCTACCTGTAGATTTTGGCCTCTAGCTCAGCCGGCACCTAGGGAAACCTACCAAACCTGTGCATTTTTGAAAACTAGAGACCTACGGGAATCCAGGATGGGGTGACTTGTAGGGCTCTGACCAGGTTCTGTTACCCAGAATCCTTTGCAAACCTCAAAATTTGGCTAAAAGAACACGTTTTCCTCACATTTCGGTGACAGAAAGTTCTGGAATCTGAGAGGAGCCACAAATTTCCTTCCACCCAGCGTTCCACCAAGTCTCCCGATACAAATGATACCTCACTTGGGTGGGTAGGCCTAGCGCCCGCGACAGGAAATGCCCCAAAACGCAACGTGGACACATCACATTTTTTTAAAGAAAACAGAGGTGTTTTTTGCAAAGTGACTACCTGTAGATTTTGGCCTCTAGCTCAGCCGGCACCTAAGGAAACCTACCAAACCTGTGCACTTGTGAAAACTAGAGACCTAGGGGAATCCAAGATGGGGTGACTTGTGGGGCTCTGACCAGGTTCTGTTACCCAGAATCCGTTGCAAATCTCAAACTTTGGCTAAAAAAACAAATTTTCCTCACATTTTGGTGACAGAAAGTTCTGGAATTAGAAAGGAGCCACAAATTTCCTTCCATCCAGCGTTCCCCCAAGTCTCCTGATAAAAATGATTCCTCACTTGTGTGGGTAGGCCTAGCGCCCGCGACAGGAAATGCCCCAAAACGCAACGTGGACACATCACATTTTTTGAAAGAAAACAGAGGTGTTTTTTGCAAAGTGACTATCTGTAGATTTTGGCCTCTAGCTCAGCCGGTACCTAAGGAAACCTACCAAACCTGTGCATTTGTGAAAACTAGAGACCTAGGGGAATCCAAGATGGGGTGACTTCTGGGGCTCTGACCAGGTTCTGTTACCCAGAATCCTTTGCAAACCTCAAACATTGGCTAAAAAAACAAATTTTCCTCACATTTTGGTGACAGAAAGTTCTGGAATTAGAAAGGAGCCCCAAATTTCCTTGCACCCAGCGTTCCCTCATGTCTCCCGATAAAAACGATACCTCACTTGTGTGGGTAGGCATAGCGCCCGCGACAGGAAATGCCCCAAAACGCAAAGTGGACACATCACATTTTTTTAAAGAAAACAGAGGTGTTTTTTGCAAAGTGACTACCTGTAGATTTTGGCCTCTAGCTCAGTCGGCACCTACGGAAACCTACCAAACCTGTGCATTTTTTAAAACTAGAGACCTAGGGGAATACAAGATGGGGTGACTTGTGGGGCTCTGACCAGGTTCTGTTACCCAGAATCCTTTGCAAACCTCAAAATTTGGCTAAAAGAACACGTTTTCCTCACATTTCGGTGACAGAAAGTTCTGGAATCTGAGAGGAGCCACAAATTTCCTTCCACCCAGCGTTCCCCCAAGTCTCCCGATACAAATGATACCTCACTTGTGTGGGTAGGCCTAGCGCCCGCGACAGGTAATGCCCCAAAACGCAACTTGGACACATCACATTTTTTGAAAGAAAACAGAGGTGTTTTTTGCAAAGTGACTACCTGTAGATTTTGGCCTCTAGCTCAGCCGGCACCTAAGGAAACCTACCAAACCTGTGTACTTGTGAAAACTAGAGACCTAGGGGAATCCAAGATGGGGTGACTTGTGGGGCTCTGACCAGGTTCTGTTACCCAGAATCCTTTGCAAACCTCAAACTTTGGCTAAAAAAACTAATTTTCCTCACATTTTGGTGACAGAAAGTTCTGGAATTAGAAAGGAGCCACAAATTTCCTTCCATCCAGCGTTCACCCATGTCTCTCGATAAAAAAGATTCCTCACTTGTGTGGGTAGGCCTAGCGCCTGCGACAGGAAATGCCCCAAAATGCAACGTGGACACATCACATTTTTTGAAAGAAAACAGAGGTGTTTTTTGCAAAGTGACTATCTGTAGATTTTGGCCTCTAGTTCAGCCGGCACCTAAGGAAACCTACCAAACCTGTGCATTTGTGAAAACTAGAGACCTAGGGGAATCCAAGATGGGGTGACTTGTGGGGCTCTGACCAGGTTCTGTTACCCAGAATCCTTTGCAAACCTCAAACTTTGGCTACAAAAAAAAAATTTCCTCACATTTTGGTGACAGAAAGTTCTGGAATCTGAGAGGAGCCACAAATTTCCTACCACCCAGCGTTCCCCCAAGTCTCCCGATAAAAATGATACCTCACTTGTGTGGGTAGGCCTAGCACCCGTGACAGGAAATGCCCCAAAACACAACGTGGACACATCACATTTTTTTAAAGAAAACAGAGGTGTTTTTTTTCAAAGTGCCTACCTATAGATTTGGCCTCTAGCTCAGCCGGCACCTAGGGAAACCTACCAAACCTGTGCATGTTTGAAAACTAGAGACCTAGGGGAACCAAGATGGGGTGACTTGTGGGGCTCTGACCAGGTTCTGTTACCCAGAATCCTTTGCAAATCTCAAAATTTGGCTACAAAAACAAGTTTTCCTCATATTTCGGTGACAGAAAGTTCTGGAATCTGAGAGGAGCCACAAATTTCCTTCCACCCAGCGTTTCCCCAAGTCTCCCGATAAAAATGATACCTCACTTGTGTGGGTAGGCCTAGCGCCCGGTGACAGGAAATGCCCCAAAACACAACGTGGACACATCACATTTTTTTAAAGAAAACAGAGGTGTTTTTTGCAAAGTGACTACCTGTAGATTTTGGCCTCTAGCTCAGTCGGCACCTACGGAAACCTACCAAACCTGTGCATTTTTTAAAACTAGAGACCTAGGGGAATCCAAGATGGGGTGACTTGTGGGGCTCTGACCAGGTTCTGTTACCCAGAATCCTTTGCAAACCTCAAACTTTGACTAAAAAAACAAATTTTCCTAACATTTTGGTGACAGAAAGTTCTGGAATTAGAAAGGAGCCACAAATTTCCTTCCATCCAGCGTTCCCCCACGTCTCCCGATAAAAATGATTCCTCACTTGTGTGGCTAGGCCTAGCGCCCGCGACAGGAAATGCCCCAAAACGCAACGTGGACACACATTTTTTTAAAGAAAACAGAGGTGTTTTTTGCAAAGTGACTACCTGTAGATTTTGGCCTCTAGCTCAGCCGGCACCTAGGAAAACCTACCTAACCTGTGCATTTTTTAAAACTAGAGACCTACGGGAATCCAAGATGGGGTGACTTGTGGGGCTCTGACCAGGTTCTGTTACCCAGAATCCTTTGCAAACTTCAAAATTTGGCTAAAAGGACACGTTTTCCTCACATTTCGGTGACAGAAGGTTCTGGAATCTGAGAGGAGCCACAAATTTCCTACCACCCAGCGTTCCCCCAAGTCTCCCGATAAAAATGATACCTCACTTGTGTGGGTAGGCCTAGCGCCCGTGACAGGAAATGCCCCAAAACACAACGTGGACACATCACATTTTTTGAAAGAAAACAGAGGTGTTTTTTGCAAAGTGCCTACCTATAGATTTTGGCCTCTAGCTCAGCCGGCACCTAGGGAAACCTACCAAACCTGTGCATTTTTTAAAACTAGAGACCTAGAGGAACCAAGATGGGGTGACTTGTGGGGCTCTGACCAGGTTCTGTTACCCAGAATCCTTTTCAAACCTCAAAATTTGGCTAAAAAAACAAGTTTTCCTCATATTTCGGTGACAGAAAGTTCTGGAATCTGAGAGGAGGCACAAATTCCTTCCACCCAGCGTTCCCCCAAGTCTCCCGATAAAAATGATACCTCACTTGTGTGGGTAGGCCTAGCGCCCGCGACAGAAAATGCTCCAAAACGCAACGTGGACTCATCACATTTTTTTAAAGAAAACAGAGGTGTTTTTTGCTAAGAGCCTACCTGTAGATTTTGGCCTCTAGCTCAGCCGGCACCTAGGGAAACCTACCAAACCTGTGCATTTTTGAAAACTAGAGACCTACGGGAATCCAGGAAGGGGTGACTTGTGGGTCTCTGACCAGGTTCTGTTACCCAGAATCCTTTGCAAACCTCAAAATTTGGCTAAAAAAACACGTTTTCCTCACATTTCGGTGACAGAAAGTTCTGGAATCTGAGAGGAGCCACAAATTTCCTTCCACCCAGCGTTCCCCCAAGTCTCCCGATACAAATGATACCTCACTTGTGTGGGTAGGCCTAGCGCCCGCGACAGGAAATGCCCCAAAACGCAACGTGGACACATTACATTTTTTTAAAGAAAACAGAGGTGTTTTTTGCAAAGTGACTACCTGTAGATTTTGGCCTCTAGCTCAGCCAGCACCTAAGGAAACCTACCAAACCTGTGCACTTGTGAAAACTAGAGACCTAGGGGAATCCAAGATGGGGTGACTTGTGGGGCTCTGACCAGGTTCTGTTACCCAGAATCCTTTGCAAACCTCAAACTTTGGCTAAAAAAACAAATTTTCCTCACATTTTGGTGACAGAACGTTCTGGAATTAGAAAGGAGCCACAAATTTCCTTCCACCCAGCATTCCCCCATGTCTCCCGATAAAAGCAATACCTCACTTGTGTGGGTAGGCCTAGCGCCTGCGACAGGAAATGCCCCAAAACGGAACGTGGACACATCACATTTTTTTAAAGAAAACAGAGGTGTTTTTTGCAAAGTGACTACCTGTAGATTTTGGCCTCTAGCTCAGCCGGCACCTAGGAAAACCTACCTAACGTGTGCATTTTTTAAAACTAGAGACCTACGGGAATCCAAGATGGGGTGACTTGTGGGGCTCTGACCAGGTTCTGTTACCCAGAATCCTTTGCAAACCTCAAAATTTGGCTAAAAGAACACGTTTTCCTCACATTTCGGTGACAGAAGGTTCTGGAATCTGAGAGGAGCCACAAATTTCCTACCACCCAGCGTTCCCCCAAGTCCCCCGATAAAAATGATACCTCACTTGTGTGGGTAGGCCTAGCGCCCGTGACAGGAAATGCCCCAAAACACAACGTGGACACATCACATTTTTTGAAAGAAAGCAGAGGTGTTTTTTGCAAAGTGCCTACCTATAGATTTTGGCCTCTAGCTCAGCCGGCACATATGGAAACCTACCAAACCTGTGCATTTTTTAAAACTAGAGCCCTAGAGGAACCAAGATTGGGTGATTTGTGGGGCTCTGACCAGGTTCTGTTACCCAGAATCCTTTTCAAACCTCAAAATTTGGCTAAAAAAACAAGTTTTCCTCATATTTCGGTGACAGAAAGTTCTGGAATCTGAGAGGAGGCACAAATTCCTTCCACCCAGCGTTCCCCCAAGTCTCCCGATAAAAATGATACCTCACTTGTGTGGGTAGGCCTAGCGCCCGCGACAGGAAATGCTCCAAAACGCAACGTGGACTCATCACATTTTTTTAAAGAAAACAGAGGTGTTTTTTGCAAAGTGCCTACCTGTAGATTTTGGCCTCTAGCTCAGCCGGCACCTAGGGAAACCTACCAAACCTGTGCATTTTTAAAAGCTAGAGACGTAGGGGAATCCAAGATGGGGTGACTTGTGGAGCTCTGACCAGGTTCTGTTACCCAGAATCCTTTGCAAACCTCAAACTTTGGCTAAAAAAACACATTTTCCTCACGTTTTGGTGACAGAAAGTTCTGGAATCAGAGAGGAGCCACGGATTTCCTTCCACCCAGCGTTCCCCCAATTCTCTCGATAAAAATGATACCTCACTTGTGTGGGTAGGCCTAGCGCCCGCGACAGGTAATGCTCCAAAACGCAACGTGGACCCATCACATTTTTTTAAAGAAAACAGAGGTGTTTTTTGCAAAGTGCCTACCTGTAGATTTTGGCCTCTGGCTCAGCCGGCACCTAGGGAAACCTACCAAACCTGTGCATTTTTAAAAGCTAGAGACGTAGGGGAATCCAAGATGGGGTGACTTGTGGAGCTCTGACCAGGTTCTGTTACCCAGAATCCTTTGCAAACCTCAAAATTTGGCTAAAACAACACGTTTTCCTCACATTTCGGTGACAGAAAGTTCTGGAATCTGAGAGGAGGCACAAATTTCCTTCCACCCAGCGTTCCCCCAAGTCTCCCGATAAAAATGATACCTCACTTGTGTGGGTAGGCCTAGCGCCCGGTGACAGGAAATGCCCCAAAACACAACGTGGACACATCACATTTTTTTAAAGAAAAAAGAGGTGTTTTTTGCAAAGTGCCTACCTGTAGATTTTGGCCTCTAGCTCAGCTGGCACCTAGGGAAACCTACCAAACCTGTGCATTTTTTAAAACTAGAGACCTAGGGGAATCCAAGATGGGGTGACTTGTGGAGCTCTGAACAGGTTCTGTTACCCAGAATCCTTTGCAAACCTCAAAATTTGGCTAAAAAAACACTTTTTCCTCACATTTCGGTGACAGAAAGTTCTGGAATCTGAGAGGAGGCACAAATTTCCTTCCACCCAGCGTTCCCCCAAGTCTCCCAATACAAATGATACCTCACTTGTGTGGGTAGGCCTAGCGCCCGTGACAGGAAATGTCCCAAAACACAACGTGGACACATCACATTTTTTTAAAGAAAACAGAGGTGTTTTTTGCAAAGAGCCTACCTGTAGATTTTGGCCTCTAGCTCAGCCGGCACCTAGGGAAACCTACCAAACCTGTGCATTTTTGAAAACTAGAGACCTACGGGAATCCAGGAAGGGGTGACTTGTGGGTCTCTGATCAGGTTCTGTTACCCAGAATCCTTTGCAAACCTCAAAATTTGGCTAAAAAAACACGTTTTCCTCACATTTCGGTGACAGAAAGTTCTGGAATCTGAGAGGAGCCACAAATTTCCTTCCACCCAGCGTTCCCCCAAGTCTCCCGATACAAATGATACCTCACTTGTGTGGGTAGGCCTAGCGCCCGCGACAGGAAATGCCCCAAAACGCAACGTGGACACATCACATTTTTTTAAAGAAAACAGAGGTGTTTTTTGCAAAGTGACTACCTGTAGATTTTGGCCTCTAGCTCAGCCGGCACCTAAGCAAACCTACCAAACCTGTGCACTTGTGAAAACTAGAGACCTAGGGGAATCCAAGATGGGGTGACTTGTGGGGCTCTGACCAGGTTCTGTTACCCAGAATCCTTTGCAAACCTCAAACTTTGACTAAAAAAACAAATTTTCCTCACATTTTGGTGACAGAAAGTTCTGGAATTAGAAAGGAGCCACAAATTTCCTTCCATCCAGCGTTCCCCCAAGTCTCCCGATAAAAATGATTCCTCACTTGTGTGGCTAGGCCTAGCGCCCGCGACAGGAAATGCCCCAAAACGCAACGTGGACACATCACATTTTTTGAAAGAAAACAGAGGTGTTTTTTGCAAAGTGACTATCTGTAGATTTTGGCCTCTTGCTCAGCCGGCACCTAAGGAAACCTACCAAACCTGTGCATTTGAGAAAACTAGAGACCTAGGGGAATCCAAGATGGGATGACTTGTGGGGCTCTGACCAGGTTCTGTTACCCAGAATCCTTTGCAAACCTCAAACTTTGGCTAAAAAAACAAATTTTCCTCACATTTTGGTGACAGAACGTTCTGGAATTAGAAAGGAGCCACAAATTTCCTTCCACCCAGCATTCCCCCATGTCTCCCGATAAAAACGATACCTCACTTGTGTGGGTAGGCCTAGCGCCCGCGACAGGAAATGCCCCAAAACGCAACGTGGACACATCACATTTTTTTAAAGAAAACAGAGGTGTTTTTTGCAAAGTGACTACCTGTAGATTTTGGCCTCTAGCTCAGCCGGCACCTAGGAAAACCTACCTAACCTGTGCATTTTTTAAAACTAGAGACCTACGGGAATCCAAGATGGGGTGACTTGTGCGGCTCTGACCAGGTTCTGTTACCCAGAATCCTTTGCAAACTTCAAAATTTGGCTAAAAGAACACGTTTTCCTCACATTTCGGTGACAGAAGGTTCTGGAATCTGAGAGGAGCCACAAATTTCCTACCACCCAGCGTTCCCCCAAGTCTCCCGATAAAAATTATACCTCACTTGTGTGGGTAGGCCTAGCGCCCGTGACAGGAAATGCCCCAAAACACAACGTGGACACATCACATTTTTTGAAAGAAAACAGAGGTGTTTTTTGCAAAGTGCCTACCTATAGATTTTGGCCTCTAGCTCAGCCGGCACCTAGGGAAACCTACCAAACCTGTGCATTTTTTAAAACTAGAGACCTAGAGGAACCAAGATGGGGTGACTTGTGGGGCTCTGACCAGGTTCTGTTACCCAGAATCCTTTTCAAGCCTCAAAATTTGGCTAAAAAAACAAGTTTTCCTCATATTTCGGTGACAGAAAGTTCTGGAATCTGAGAGGAGGCACAAATTCCTTCCACCCAGCGTTCCCCCAAGTCTCCCGATAAAAATGATACCTCACTTGTGTGGGTAGGCCTAGCGCCCGCGACAGGAAATGCTCCAAAACGCAACGTGGACTCATCACATTTTTTTAAAGAAAACAGAGGTGTTTTTTGCTAAGAGCCTACCTGTAGATTTTGGCCTCTAGCTCAGCCGGCACCTAGGGAAACCTACCAAACCTGTGCATTTTTTAAAACTAGAGACCTACGGGAATTCAGGAAGGGGTGACTTGTGGGTCTCTGACCAGGTTCTGTTACCCAGAATCCTTTGCAAACCTCAAAATTTGGCTAAAAAAACAAATTTTCCTCACATTTTGGTGACAGAACGTTCTGGAATTAGAAAGGAGCCACAAATTTCCTTCCACCCAGCATTCCCCCATGTCTCCCGATAAAAGCGATACCTCACTTGTGTGGGTAGGCCTAGCGCCTGCGACAGGAAATGCCCCAAAACGCTACGTGGACACATCACATTTTTTTAAAGAAAACAGAGGTGTTTTTTGCAAAGTGACTACCTGTAGATTTTGGCCTCTAGCTCAGCCGGCACCTAGGAAAACCTACCTAACGTGTGCATTTTTTAAAACTAGAGACCTACGGGAATCCAAGATGGGGTGACTTGTGGGGCTCTGACCAGGTTCTGTTACCCAGAATCCTTTGCAAACCTCAAAATTTGGCTAAAAGAACACGTTTTCCTCACATTTCGGTGACAGAAGGTTCTGGAATCTGAGAGGAGCCACAAATTTCCTACCACCCAGCGTTCCCCCAAGTCTCCCGATAAAAATGATACCTCACTTGTGTGGGTAGGCCTAGCGCCCGTGACAGGAAATGCCCCAAAACACAACGTGGACACATCACATTTTTTGAAAGAAAGCAGAGGTGTTTTTTGCAAAGTGCCTACCTATAGATTTTGGCCTCTAGCTCAGCCGGCACCTAGGGAAACCTACCAAACCTTTGCATTTTTTAAAACTAGAGACCTAGAGGAACCAAGATTGGGTGATTTGTGGGGCTCTGACCAGGTTCTGTTACCCAGAATCCTTTTCAAACCTCACAATTTGGCTAAAAAAACAAGTTTTCCTCATATTTCGGTGACAGAAAGTTCTGGAATCTGAGAGGAGGCACAAATTCCTTCCACCCAGCGTTCCCCCAAGTCTCCCGATAAAAATGATACCTCACTTGTGTGGGTAGGCCTAGCGCCCGCGACAGGAAATGCTCCAAAACGCAACGTGGACTCATCACATTTTTTTAAAGAAAACAGAGGTGTTTTTTGCAAAGTGCCTACCTATAGATTTTGGCCTCTAGCTCAGCCGGCACCTAGGGAAACCTACCAAACCTGTGCATTTTTTAAAACTAGAGACCTAGGGGAATCCAAGATGGGGTGACTTGTGGGGCTCTGACCAGGTTCTGTTACCCAGAATCCTTTGCAAACCTCAAACTTTGGCTAAAAAAAACACATTTTCCTCACGTTTTGGTGACAGAAAGTTCTGGAATCAGAGAGGAGCCACGGATTTCCTTCCACCCAGCGTTCCCCAATTCTCTCGATAAAAATGATACCTCACTTGTGTGGGTAGGCCTAGCGCCCGCGACAGGAAATGCTCCAAAACGCAACGTGGACTCATCACATTTTTTTAAAGAAAACAGAGGTGTTTTTTGCAAAGTGCCTACCTATAGATTTTGGCCTCTAGCTCAGCCGGCACCTAGGGAAACCTACCAAACCTGTGCATTTTTTAAAACTAGAGACCTACGGGAATTCAGGAAGGGGTGACTTGTGGGTCTCTGACCAGGTTCTGTTACCCAGAATCCTTTGCAAACCTCAAAATTTGGCTAAAAAAACACGTTTTCCTCACATTTCGGTGACAGAAAGTTCTGGAATCTGAGAGGAGCCACAAATTTCCTTCCACCCAGCGTTCCCCCAAGTCTCCCGATACAAATGATACCTCACTTGTGTGGGTAGGCCTAGCGCCCGCGACAGGAAATGCCCCAAAACGCAACGTGGACACATTACATTTTTTTAAAGAAAACAGAGGTGTTTTTTGCAAAGTGACTACCTGTAGATTTTGGCCTCTAGCTCAGCCAGCACCTAAGGAAACCTACCAAACCTGTGCACTTGTGAAAACTAGAGACCTAGGGGAATCCAAGATGGGGTGACTTGTGGGGCTCTGACCAGGTTCTGTTACCCAGAATCCTTTGCAAACCTCAAACTTTGGCTAAAAAAACAAATTTTCCTCACATTTTGGTGACAGAAAGTTCTGGAATTAGAAAGGAGCAACAAATTTCCTTCCATCCAGCGTTCCCCCAAGTCTCCCGATAAAAATGATTCCTCACTTGTGTGGCTAGGCCTAGCGCCCGCGACAGGAAATGCCCCAAAACGCAACGTGGACACATCACATTTTTTGAAAGAAAACAGAGGTGTTTTTTGCAAAGTGACTATCTGTAGATTTTGGCCTCTTGCTCAGCCGGCACCTAAGGAAACCTACCAAACCTGTGCATTTGAGAAAACTAGAGACCTAGGGGAATCCAAGATGGGGTGACTTGTGGGGCTCTGACCAGGTTCTGTTACCCAGAATCCTTTGCAAAACTCAAACTTTGGCTAAAAAAACAAATTTTCCTCACATTTTGGTGACAGAACGTTCTGGAATTAGAAAGGAGCCACAAATTTCCTTCCACCCAGCATTCCCCCATGTCTCCCGATAAAAGCGATACCTCACTTGTGTGGGTAGGCCTAGCGCCTGCGACAGGAAATGCCCCAAAACGCTACGTGGACACATCACATTTTTTTAAAGAAAACAGAGGTGTTTTTTGCAAAGTGACTACCTGTAGATTTTGGCCTCTAGCTCAGCCGGCACCTAGGAAAACCTACCAAACCTGTGCATTTTTTAAAACTAGAGACCTACGGGAATTCAGGAAGGGGTGACTTGTGGGTCTCTGACCAGGTTCTGTTACCCAGAATCCTTTGCAAACCTCAAAATTTGGCTAAAAAAACACGTTTTCCTCACATTTCGGTGACAGAAAGTTCTGGAATCTGAGAGGAGCCACAAATTTCCTTCCACCCAGCGTTCCCCCAAGTCTCCCGATACAAATGATACCTCACTTCTGTGGGTAGGCCTAGCGCCCGCGACAGGAAATGCCCCAAAACGCAACGTGGACACATTACATTTTTTTAAAGAAAACAGAGGTGTTTTTTGCAAAGTGACTACCTGTAGATTTTGGCCTCAAGCTCAGCCAGCACCTAAGGAAACCTACCAAACCTGTGCACTTGTGAAAACTAGAGACCTAGGGGAATCCAAGATGGGGTGACTTGTGGGGCTCTGACCAGGTTCTGTTACCCAGAATCCTTTGCAAACCTCAAACTTTGGCTAAAAAAACAAATTTTCCTCACATTTTGGTGACAGAAAGTTCTGGAATTAGAAAGGAGCAACAAATTTCCTTCCATCCAGCGTTCCCCCAAGTCTCCCGATAAAAATGATTCCTCACTTGTGTGGCTAGGCCTAGCGCCCGCGACAGGAAATGCCCCAAAACGCAACGTGGACACATCACATTTTTTGAAAGAAAACAGAGGTGTTTTTTGCAAAGTGACTATCTGTAGATTTTGGCCTCTTGCTCAGCCGGCACCTAAGGAAACCTACCAAACCTGTGCATTTGAGAAAACTAGAGACCTAGGGGAATCCAAGATGGGGTGACTTGTGGGGCTCTGACCAGGTTCTGTTACCCAGAATCCTTTGCAAAACTCAAACTTTGGCTAAAAAAACAAATTTTCCTCACATTTTGGTGACAGAAACGTTCTGGAATTAGAAAGGAGCCACAAATTTCCTTCCACCCAGCATTCCCCCATGTCTCCCGATAAAAGCGATACCTCACTTGTGTGGGTAGGCCTAGCGCCTGCGACAGGAAATGCCCCAAAACGCTACGTGGACACATCACATTTTTTTAAAGAAAACAGAGGTGTTTTTTGCAAAGTGACTACCTGTAGATTTTGGCCTCTAGCTCAGCCGGCACCTAGGAAAACTTACCTAACGTGTGCATTTTTTAAAACTAGAGACCTACGGGAATCCAAGATGGGGTGACTTGTGGGGCTCTGACCAGGTTCTGTTACCCAGAATCCTTTGCAAACCTCAAAATTTGGCTAAAAGAACACGTTTTCCTCACATTTCGGTGACAGAAGGTTCTGGAATCTGAGAGGAGCCACAAATTTCCTACCACCCAGCGTTCCCCCAAGTCTCCCGATAAAAATGATACCTCACTTGTGTGGGTAGGCCTAGCGCCCGTGACAGGAAATGCCCCAAAACACAACGTGGACACATCACATTTTTTGAAAGAAAGCAGAGGTGTTTTTTGCAAAGTGCCTACCTATAGATTTTGGCCTCTAGCTCAGCCGGCACCTAGGGAAACCTACCAAACCTTTGCATTTTTTAAAACTAGAGACCTAGAGGAACCAAGATTGGGTGATTTGTGGGGCTCTGACCAGGTTCTGTTACAAAGAATCCTTTTCAAACCTCACAATTTGGCTAAAAAAACTAGTTTTCCTCATATTTCGGTGACAGAAAGTTCTGGAATCTGAGAGGAGGCACAAATTCCTTCCACCCAGCGTTCCCCCAAGTCTCCCGATAAAATGATACCTCACTTGTGTGGGTAGGCCTAGCGCCCGCGACAGGAAATGCTCCAAAACGCAACGTGGACCCATCACATTTTTTTAAAGAAAACAGAGGTGTTTTTTGCAAAGTGCCTACCTGTAGATTTTGGCCTCTGGCTCAGCCGGCACCTAGGGAAACCTACCAAACCTGTGCATTTTTAAAAGCTAGAGACCTAGGGGAATCCAAGATGGGGTGACTTGTGGAGCTCTGACCAGGTTCTGTTACCCAGAATCCTTTGCAAACCTCAAAATTTGGCTAAAACAACACGTTTTCCTCACATTTCGGTGACAGAAAGTTCTGGAATCTGAGAGGAGGCACAAATTTCCTTCCACCCAGCGTTCCCCCCAAGTCTCCCGATACAAATGATACCTCACTTGTGTGGGTAGGCCTAGCGCCCGCGACAGGAAATGCCCCAAAACGCAACGTGGACACATCACATTTTTTGAAAGAAAACAGAGGTGTTTTTTGCAAAGTGACTACCTGTAGATTTTGGCCTCTAGCTCAGCCGGCACCTAAGGAAACCTACCAAACCTGTGTACTTGTGAAAACTAGAGACCTAGGGGAATCCAAGATGGGGTGACTTGTGGGGCTCTGACCAGGTTCTGTTACCCAGAATCCTTTGCAAACCTCAAACTTTGGCTAAAAAAACAAATTTTCCTCACATTTTGGTGACAGAAAGTTCTGGAATTAGAAAGGAGCCACAAATTTCCTTCCATCCAGCGTTCCCCCATGTCTCCCGATAAAAAAGATTCCTCACTTGTGTGGGTAGGCCTAGCGCCTGCGACAGGAAATGCCCCAAAATGCAACGTGGACACATCACATTTTTTGAAAGAAAACAGAGGTGTTTTTTGCAAAGTGACGATCTGTAGATTTTGGCCTCTAGTTCAGCCGGCACCTAAGGAAACCTACCAAACCTGTGCATTTGTGAAAACTAGAGACCTAGGGGAATCCAATATGGGGTGACTTGTGGGGCTCTGACCAGGTTCTGTTACCCAGAATCCTTTGCAAACCTCAAACTTTGGCTAAAAAAACAAATTTTCCTCTCATTTTGGTGACAGAAAGTTCTGGAATCTGAGAGGAGCCACAAATTTCCTACCACCCAGCGTTCCCCCAAGTCTCCCGATAAAAATGATACCTCACTTGTGTGGGTAGGCCTAGCACCCGTGACAGGAAATGCCCCAAAACACAACGTGGACACATCACATTTTTTGAAAGAAAACAGAGGTGTTTTTTTCAAAGTGCCTACCTATAGATTTGGCCTCTAGCTCAGCCGGCACCTAGGGAAACCTACCAAACCTGTGCATTTTGAAAACTAGAGACCTAGGGGAACCAAGATGGGGTGACTTGTGGGGCTCTGACCAGGTTCTGTTACCCAGAATCCTTTGCAAACCTCAAACTTTGGCTAAAAAAACAAATTTTCCTCACATTTTGGTGACAGAAAGTTCTGGAATTAGAAAGGAGCAACAAATTTCCTTCCATCCAGCGTTCCCCCAAGTCTCCCGATAAAAATGATTCCTCACTTGTGTGGCTAGGCCTAGCGCCCGCGACAGGAAATGCCCCAAAACGCAACGTGGACACATCACATTTTTTGAAAGAAAACAGAGGTGTTTTTTGCAAAGTGACTATCTGTAGATTTTGGCCTCTTGCTCAGCCGGCACCTAAGGAAACCTACCAAACCTGTGCATTGAGAAAACTAGAGACCTAGGGGAATCCAAGATGGGGTGACTTGTGGGGCTCTGACCAGGTTCTGTTACCCAGAATCCTTTGCAAAACTCAAACTTTGGCTAAAAAAACAAATTTTCCTCACATTTTGGTGACAGAACGTTCTGGAATTAGAAAGGAGCCACAAATTTCCTTCCACCCAGCATTCCCCCATGTCTCCCGATAAAAGCGATACCTCACTTGTGTGGGTAGGCCTAGCGCCTGCGACAGGAAATGCCCCAAAACGCTACGTGGACACATCACATTTTTTAAAGAAAACAGAGGTGTTTTTTGCAAAGTGACTACCTGTAGATTTTGGCCTCTAGCTCAGCCGGCACCTAGGAAAACCTACCTAACGTGTGCATTTTTTAAAACTAGAGACCTACGGGAATCCAAGATGGGGTGACTTGTGGGGCTCTGACCAGGTTCTGTTACCCAGAATCCTTTGCAAACCTCAAAATTTGGCTAAAGAACACGTTTTCCTCACATTTCGGTGACAGAAGGTTCTGGAATCTGAGAGGAGCCACAAATTTCCTACCACCCAGCGTTCCCCCAAGTCTCCCGATAAAAATGATACCTCACTTGTGTGGGTAGGCCTAGCGCCCGTGACAGGAAATGCCCCAAAACACAACGTGGACACATCACATTTTTTGAAAGAAAGCAGAGGTGTTTTTTGCAAAGTGCCTACCTATAGATTTTGGCCTCTAGCTCAGCCGGCACCTAGGGAAACCTACCAAACCTTTGCATTTTTTAAAACTAGAGACCTAGAGGAACCAAGATTGGGTGATTTGTGGGGCTCTGACCAGGTTCTGTTACCCAGAATCCTTTTCAAACCTCACAATTTGGCTAAAAAAACAAGTTTTCCTCATATTTCGGTGACAGAAAGTTCTGGAATCTGAGAGGAGGCACAAATTCCTTCCACCCAGCGTTCCCCCAAGTCTCCCGATAAAAATGATACCTCACTTGTGTGGGTAGGCCTAGCGCCCGCGACAGGAAATGCTCCAAAACGCAACGTGGACTCATCACATTTTTTTAAAGAAACAGAGGTGTTTTTTGCAAAGTGCCTACCTATAGATTTTGGCCTCTAGCTCAGCCGGCACCTAGGGAAACCTACCAAACCTGTGCATTTTTTAAAACTAGAGACCTAGGGGAATCCAAGATGGGGTGACTTGTGGGCTCTGACCAGGTTCTGTTACCCAGAATCCTTTGCAAACCTCAAACTTTGGCTAAAAAAACACATTTTCCTCACGTTTTGGTGACAGAAAGTTCTGGAATCAGAGAGGAGCCACGGATTTCCTTCCACCCAGCGTTCCCCAATTCTCTCGATAAAAATGATACCTCACTTGTGTGGGTAGGCCTAGCGCCCGCGACAGGTAATGCTCCAAAACGCAACGTGGACCCATCACATTTTTTTAAAGAAAACAGAGGTGTTTTTTGCAAAGTGCCTACCTGTAGATTTTGGCCTCTGGCTCAGCCGGCACCTAGGGAAACCTACCAAACCTGTGCATTTTTAAAAGCTAGAGACCTAGGGGAATCCAAGATGGGGTGACTTGTGGAGCTCTGACCAGGTTCTGTTACCCAGAATCCTTTGCAAACCTCAAAATTTGGCTAAAACAACACGTTTTCCTCACATTTCGGTGACAGAAAGTTCTGGAATCTGAGAGGAGGCACAAATTTCCTTCCACCCAGCGTTCCCCAAGTCTCCCGATACAAATGATACCTCACTTGTGTGGGTAGGCCTAGCGCCCGCGACAGGAAATGCCCCAAAACGCAACGTGGACACATCACATTTTTTGAAAGAAAACAGAGGTGTTTTTTGCAAAGTGACTACCTGTAGATTTTGGCCTCTAGCTCAGCCGGCACCTAAGGAAACCTACCAAACCTGTGTACTTGTGAAAACTAGAGACCTAGGGGAATCCAAGATGGGGTGACTTGTGGGGCTCTGACCAGGTTCTGTTACCCAGAATCCTTTGCAAACCTCAAACTTTGGCTAAAAAAACAAATTTTCCTCACATTTTGGTGACAGAAAGTTCTGGAATTAGAAAGGAGCCACAAATTTCCTTGCATCCAGCGTTCCCCCATGTCTCCCGATAAAAAAGATTCCTCACTTGTGTGGGTAGGCCTAGCGCCTGCGACAGGAAATGCCCCAAAATGCAACGTGGACACATCACATTTTTTTAAAGAAAACAGAGGTGTTTTTTGCAAAGTGACTATCTGTAGATTTTGGCCTCTAGTTCAGCCGGCACCTAAGGAAACCTACCAAACCTGTGCATTTGTGAAAACTAGAGACCTAGGGGAATCCAATATGGGGTGACTTGTGGGCTCTGACCAGGTTCTGTTACCCAGAATCCTTTGCAAACCTCAAACTTTGGCTAAAAAAACAAATTTTCCTCTCATTTTGGTGACAGAAAGTTCTGGAATCTGAGAGGAGCCACAAATTTCCTACCACCCAGCGTTCCCCCAAGTCTCCCGATAAAAATGATACCTCACTTGTGTGGGTAGGCCTAGCACCCGTGACAGGAAATGCCCCAAAACACAACGTGGACACATCACATTTTTTGAAAGAAAACAGAGGTGTTTTTTTCAAAGTGCCTACCTATAGATTTGGCCTCTAGCTCAGCCGGCACCTAGGGAAACCTACCAAACCTGTGCATTTTTGAAAACTAGAGACCTAGGGGAACCAAGATGGGGTGACTTGTGGGGCTCTGACCAGGTTCTGTTACCCAGAATCCTTTGCAAACCTCAAACTTTGGCTAAAAAAACAAATTTTCCTCACATTTTGGTGACAGAAAGTTCTGGAATTAGAAAGGAGCAACAAATTTCCTTCCATCCAGCGTTCCCCCAAGTCTCCCGATAAAAATGATTCCTCACTTGTGTGGCTAGGCCTAGCGCCCGCGACAGGAAATGCCCCAAAACGCAACGTGGACACATCACATTTTTTGAAAGAAAACAGAGGTGTTTTTTGCAAAGTGACTATCTGTAGATTTTGGCCTCTTGCTCAGCCGGCACCTAAGGAAACCTACCAAACCTGTGCATTTGAGAAAACTAGAGACCTAGGGGAATCCAAGATGGGGTGACTTGTGGGGCTCTGACCAGGTTCTGTTACCCAGAATCCTTTGCAAAACTCAAACTTTGGCTAAAAAAACAAATTTTCCTCACATTTTGGTGACAGAACGTTCTGGAATTAGAAAGGAGCCACAAATTTCCTTCCACCCAGCATTCCCCCATGTCTCCCGATAAAAGCGATACCTCACTTGTGTGGGTAGGCCTAGCGCCTGCGACAGGAAATGCCCCAAAACGCTACGTGGACACATCACATTTTTTAAAGAAAACAGAGGTGTTTTTTGCAAAGTGACTACCTGTAGATTTTGGCCTCTAGCTCAGCCGGCACCTAGGAAAACCTACCTAACGTGTGCATTTTTTAAAACTAGAGACCTACGGGAATCCAAGATGGGGTGACTTGTGGGGCTCTGACCAGGTTCTGTTACCCAGAATCCTTTGCAAACCTCAAAATTTGGCTAAAAGAACACGTTTTCCTCACATTTCGGTGACAGAAGGTTCTGGAATCTGAGAGGAGCCACAAATTTCCTACCACCCAGCGTTCCCCCAAGTCTCCCGATAAAAATGATACCTCACTTGTGTGGATAGGCCTAGCGCCCGTGACAGGAAATGCCCAAAACACAACGTGGACACATCACATTTTTTGAAGAAAGCAGAGGTGTTTTTTGCAAAGTGCCTACCTATAGATTTTGGCCTCTAGCTCAGCCAGCACCTAGGGAAACCTACCAAACCTTTGCATTTTTTAAAACTAGAGACCTAGAGGAACCAAGATTGGGTGATTTGTGGGGCTCTGACCAGGTTCTGTTACCCAGAATCCTTTTCAAACCTCACAATTTGGCTAAAAAAACAAGTTTTCCTCATATTTCGGTGACAGAAAGTTCTGGAATTTGAGAGGAGGCACAAATTCCTTCCACCCAGCGTTCCCCAAGTCTCCCGATAAAAATGATACCTCACTTGTGTGGGTAGGCCTAGCGCCCGCGACAGGAAATGCTCCAAAACGCAACGTGGACTCATCACATTTTTTTAAAGAAAACAGAGGTGTTTTTTGCAAAGTGCCTACCTGTAGATTTTGGCCTCTAGCTCAGCCGGCACCTAGGGAAACCTACCAAACCTGTGCATTTTTTAAAACTAGAGACCTAGGGGAATCCAAGATGGGGTGACTTGTGGGGTTCTGACCAGGTTCTGTTACCCAGAATCCTTTGCAAACCTCAAACTTTGGCTAAAAAAACACATTTTCCTCACGTTTTGGTGACAGAAAGTTCTGGAATCAGAGAGGAGCCACGGATTTCCTTCCACCCAGCGTTCCCCCAATTCTCTCGATAAAAATGATACCTCACTTGTGTGGGTAGGCCTAGCGCCCGCGACAGGTAATGCTCCAAAACGCAACGTGGACCCATCACATTTTTTTAAAGAAAACAGAGGTGTTTTTTGCAAAGTGCCTACCTGTAGATTTTGGCCTCTGGCTCAGCCGGCACCTAGGGAAACCTACCAAACCTGTGCATTTTTAAAAGCTAGAGACCTAGGGGAATCCAAGATGGGGTGACTTGTGGAGCTCTGACCAGGTTCTGTTACCCAGAATCCTTTGCAAACCTCAAAATTTGGCTAAAACAACACGTTTTCCTCACATTTCGGTGACAGAAAGTTCTGGAATCTGAGAGGAGGCACAAATTTCCTTCCACCCAGCGTTCCCCCAAGTCTCCCGATAAAAATGATACCTCACTTGTGTGGGTAGGCCTAGCGCCCGGTGACAGGAAATGCCCCAAAACACAACGTGGACACATCACATTTTTTTAAAGAAAAAAGAGGTGTTTTTTGCAAAGTGCCTACCTGTAGATTTTGGCCTCTAGCTCAGCTGGCACCTAGGGAAACCTACCAAACCTGTGCATTTTTTAAAACTAGAGACCTAGGGGAATCCAAGATGGGGTGACTTGTGGAGCTCTGAACAGGTTCTGTTACCCAGAATCCTTTGCAAACCTCAAAATTTGGCTAAAAAAACACTTTTTCCTCACATTTCGGTGACAGAAAGTTCTGGAATCTGAGAGGAGGCACAAATTTCCTTCCACCCAGCGTTCCCCCAAGTCTCCCAATACAAATGATACCTCACTTGTGTGGGTAGGCCTAGCGCCCGTGACAGGAAATGTCCCAAAACACAACGTGGACACATCACATTTTTTTAAAGAAAACAGAGGTGTTTTTTGCAAAGAGCCTACCTGTAGATTTTGGCCTCTAGCTCAGCCGGCACCTAGGGAAACCTACCAAACCTGTGCATTTTTGAAAACTAGAGACCTACGGGAATCCAGGAAGGGGTGACTTGTGGGTCTCTGACCAGGTTCTGTTACCCAGAATCCTTTGCAAACCTCAAAATTTGGCTAAAAAAACACGTTTTCCTCACATTTCGGTGACAGAAAGTTCTGGAATCTGAGAGGAGCCACAAATTTCCTTCCACCCAGCGTTCCCCCAAGTCTTCCGATACAAATGATACCTCACTTGTGTGGGTAGGCCTAGCGCCCGCGACAGGAAATGCCCCAAAACGCAACGTGGACACATCACATTTTTTTAAAGAAAACAGAGGTGTTTTTTGCAAAGTGACTACCTGTAGATTTTGGCCTCTAGCTCAGCCGGCACCTAAGCAAACCTACCAACCCTGTGCACTTGTGAAAACTAGAGACCTAGGGGAATCCAAGATGGGGTGACTTGTGGGGCTCTGACCAGGTTCTGTTACCCAGAATCCTTTGCAAACCTCAAACTTTGACTAAAAAAACAAATTTTCCTCACATTTTGGTGACAGAAAGTTCTGGAATTAGAAAGGAGCCACAAATTTCCTTCCATCCAGCGTTCCCCCAAGTCTCCCGATAAAAATGATTCCTCACTTGTGTGGCTAGGCCTAGCGCCCGCGACAGGAAATGCCCCAAAACGCAACGTGGACACATCACATTTTTTGAAAGAAAACAGAGGTGTTTTTTGCACAGTGACTATCTGTAGATTTTGGCCTCTTGCTCAGCCGGCACCTAAGGAAACCTACCAAACCTGTGCATTTGAGAAAACTAGAGACCTAGGGGAATCCAAGATGGGGTGACTTGTTGGGCTCTGACCAGGTTCTGTTACCAGAATCCTTTGCAAACCTCAAACTTTGGCTAAAAAAACAAATTTTCCTCACATTTTGGTGACAGAACGTTCTGGAATTAGAAAGGAGCCACAAATTTCCTTCCACCCAGCATTCCCCCATGTCTCCCGATAAAAACGATACCTCACTTGTGTGGGTAGGCCTAGCGCCCGCGACAGGAAATGCCCCAAAACGCAACGTGGACACATCACATTTTTTTAAAGAAAACAGAGGTGTTTTTTGCAAAGTGACTACCTGTAGATTTTGGCCTCTAGCTCAGCCGGCACCTAGGAAAACCTACCTAACCTGTGCATTTTTTAAAACTAGAGACCTACGGGAATCCAAGATGGGGTGACTTGTGGGGCTCTGACCAGGTTCTGTTACCCAGAATCCTTTGCAAACTTCAAAATTTGGCTAAAAGAACACGTTTTCCTCACATTTCGGTGACAGAAGGTTCTGGAATCTGAGAGGAGCCACAAATTTCCTACCACCCAGCGTTCCCCCAAGTCTCCCGATAAAATGATACCTCACTTGTGTGGGTAGGCCTAGCGCCCGTGACAGGAAATGCCCCAAAACACAACGTGGACACATCACATTTTTTTAAAGAAAACAGAGGTGTTTTTTGCAAAGTGCCTACCTATAGATTTTGGCCTCTAGCTCAGCCGGCACCTAGGGAAACCTACCAAACCTGTGCATTTTTTAAAACTAGAGACCTAGAGGAACCAAGATGGGGTGACTTGTGGGGCTCTGACCAGGTTCTGTTACCCAGAATCCTTTTCAAGCCTCAAAATTTTGCTAAAAAAACAAGTTTTCCTCATATTTCGGTGACAGAAAGTTCTGGAATCTGAGAGGAGGCACAAATTCCTTCCACCCAGCGTTCCCCCAAGTCTCCCGATAAAAATGATACCTCACTTGTGTGGGTAGGCCTAGCGCCCGCGACAGGAAATGCTCCAAAACGCAACGTGGACTCATCACATTTTTTTAAAGAAACAGAGGTGTTTTTTGCTAAGAGCCTACCTGTAGATTTTGGCCTCTAGCTCAGCCGGCACCTAGGGAAACCTACCAAACCTGTGCATTTTTTAAAACTAGAGACCTACGGGAATTCAGGAAGGGGTGACTTGTGGGTCTCTGACCAGGTTCTGTTACCCAGAATCCTTTGCAAACCTCAAAATTTGGCTAAAAAAACACGTTTTCCTCACATTTCGGTGACAGAAAGTTCTGGAATCTGAGAGGAGCCACAAATTTCCTTCCACCCAGCGTTCCCCCAAGTCTCCCGATACAAATGATACCTCACTTGTGTGGGTAGGCCTAGCGCCCGCGACAGGAAATGCCCCAAAACGCAACGTGGACACATTACATTTTTTAAAGAAAACAGAGGTGTTTTTTGCAAAGTGACTACCTGTAGATTTTGGCCTCTAGCTCAGCCAGCACCTAAGGAAACCTACCAAACCTGTGCACTTGTGAAAACTAGAGACCTAGGGGAATCCAAGATGGGGTGACTTGTGGGGCTCTGACCAGGTTCTGTTACCCAGAATCCTTTGCAAACCTCAAACTTTGGCTAAAAAAACAAATTTTCCTCACATTTTGGTGACAGAAAGTTCTGGAATTAGAAAGGAGCAACAAATTTCCTTCCATCCAGCGTTCCCCCAAGTCTCCGATAAAAATAATTCCTCACTTGTGTGGCTAGGCCTAGCGCCCGCGACAGGAAATGCCCCAAAACGCAACGTGGACACATCACATTTTTTGAAAGAAAACAGAGGTGTTTTTTGCAAAGTGACTATCTGTAGATTTTGGCCTCTTGCTCAGCCGGCACCTAAGGAAACCTACCAAACCTGTGCATTTGAGAAAACTAGAGACCTAGGGGAATCCAAGATGGGGTGACTTGTGGGGCTCTGACCAGGTTCTGTTACCCAGAATCCTTTGCAAAACTCAAACTTTGGCTAAAAAAACAAATTTTCCTCACATTTTGGTGACAGAACGTTCTGGAATTAGAAAGGAGCCACAAATTTCCTTCCACCCAGCATTCCCCCATGTCTCCCGATAAAAGCGATACCTCACTTGTGTGGGTAGGCCTAGCGCCTGCGACAGGAAATGCCCCAAAACGCTACGTGGACACATCACATTTTTTTAAAGAAAACAGAGGTGTTTTTTGCAAAGTGACTACCTGTAGATTTTGGCCTCTAGCTCAGCCGGCACCTAGGAAAACCTACCTAACGTGTGCATTTTTTAAAACTAGAGACCTACGGGAATCCAAGATGGGGTGACTTGTGGGGCTCTGACCAGGTTCTGTTACCCAGAATCCTTTGCAAACCTCAAAATTTGGCTAAAAGAACACGTTTTCCTCACATTTCGGTGACAGAAGGTTCTGGAATCTGAGAGGAGCCACAAATTTCCTACCACCCAGCGTTCCCCCAAGTCTCCCGATAAAAATGATACCTCACTTGTGTGGGTAGGCCTAGCGCCCGTGACAGGAAATGCCCCAAAACACAACGTGGACACATCACATTTTTTTAAAGAAAGCAGAGGTGTTTTTTGCAAAGTGCCTACCTATAGATTTTGGCCTCTAGCTCAGCCGGCACCTAGGGAAACCTACCAAACCTTTGCATTTTTTAAAACTAGAGACCTAGAGGAACCAAGATTGGGTGATTTGTGGGGCTCTGACCAGGTTCTGTTACCCAGAATCCTTTTCAAACCTCACAATTTGGCTAAAAAAACAAGTTTTCCTCATATTTCGGTGACAGAAAGTTCTGGAATCTGAGAGGAGGCACAAATTCCTTCCACCCAGCGTTCCCCCAAGTCTCCCGATAAAAATGATACCTCACTTGTGTGGGTAGGCCTAGCGCCCGCGACAGGAAATGCTCCAAAACGCAACGTGGACTCATCACATTTTTTTAAAGAAAACAGAGGTGTTTTTTGCAAAGTGCCTACCTGTAGATTTTGGCCTCTAGCTCAGCCGGCACCTAGGGAAACCTACCAAACCTGTGCATTTTTTAAAACTAGAGACCTAGGGGAATCCAAGATGGGGTGACTTGTGGGGCTCTGACCAGGTTCTGTTACCCAGAATCCTTTGCAAACCTCAAACTTTGGCTAAAAAAACACATTTTCCTCACGTTTTGGTGACAGAAAGTTCTGGAATCAGAGAGGAGCCACGGATTTCCTTCCACCCAGCGTTCCCCCAATTCTCTCGATAAAAATGATACCTCACTTGTGTGGTAAGGCCTAGCGCCCGCGACAGGTAATGCTCCAAAACGCAACGGCGACCCATCACATTTTTTTAAAGAAAACAGAGGTGTTTTTTGCAAAGTGCCTACCTGTAGATTTTGGCCTCTGGCTCAGCCGGCACCTAGGGAAACCTACCAAACCTGTGCATTTTTAAAAGCTAGAGACCTAGGGGAATCCAAGATGGGGTGACTTGTGGAGCTCTGACCAGGTTCTGTTACCCAGAATCCTTTGCAAACCTCAAAATTTGGCTAAAACAACACGTTTTCCTCACATTTCGGTGACAGAAAGTTCTGGAATCTGAGAGGAGGCACAAATTTCCTTCCACCCAGCGTTCCCCCAAGTCTCCCGATAAAAATGATACCTCACTTGTGTGGGTAGGCCTAGCGCCCGGTGACAGGAAATGCCCCAAAACACAACGTGGACACATCACATTTTTTTAAAGAAAAAAGAGGTGTTTTTTGCAAAGTGCCTACCTGTAGATTTTGGCCTCTAGCTCAGCTGGCACCTAGGGAAACCTACCAAACCTGTGCATTTTTTAAAACTAGAGACCTAGGGGAATCCAAGATGGGGTGACTTGTGGAGCTCTGAACAGGTTCTGTTACCCAGAATCCTTTGCAAACCTCAAAATTTGGCTAAAAAAACACTTTTTCCTCACATTTCGGTGACAGAAAGTTCTGGAATCTGAGAGGAGGCACAAATTTCCTTCCACCCAGCGTTCCCCCAAGTCTCCCAATACAAATGATACCTCACTTGTGTGGGTAGGCCTAGCGCCCGTGACAGGAAATGTCCCAAAACACAACGTGGACACATCACATTTTTTTAAAGAAAACAGAGGTGTTTTTTGCAAAGAGCCTACCTGTAGATTTTGGCCTCTAGCTCAGCCGGCACCTAGGGAAACCTACCAAACCTGTGCATTTTTGAAAACTAGAGACCTACGGGAATCCAGGAAGGGGTGACTTGTGGGTCTCTGACCAGGTTCTGTTACCCAGAATCCTTTGCAAACCTCAAAATTTGGCTAAAAAAACACGTTTTCCTCACATTTCGGTGACAGAAAGTTCTGGAATCTGAGAGGAGCCACAAATTTCCTTCCACCCAGCGTTCCCCCAAGTCTCCCGATACAAATGATACCTCACTTGTGTGGGTAGGCCTAGCGCCCGCGACAGGAAATGCCCCAAAACGCAACGTGGACACATCACATTTTTTTAAAGAAAACAGAGGTGTTTTTTGCAAAGTGACTACCTGTAGATTTTGGCCTCTAGCTCAGCCGGCACCTAAGCAAACCTACCAAACCTGTGCACTTGTAAAAACTAGAGACCTAGGGGAATCCAAGATGGGGTGACTTGTGGGGCTCTGACCAGGTTCTGTTACCCAGAATCCTTTGCAAACCTCAAACTTTGACTAAAAAAACAAATTTTCCTCACATTTTGGTGACAGAAAGTTCTGGAATTAGAAAGGAGCCACAAATTTCCTTCCATCCAGCGTTCCCCCAAGTCTCCCGATAAAAATGATTCCTCACTTGTGTGGCTAGGCCTAGCGCCCGCGACAGGAAATGCCCCAAAACGCAACGTGGACACATCACATTTTTTGAAAGAAAACAGAGGTGTTTTTTGCAAAGTGACTATCTGTAGATTTTGGCCTCTTGCTCAGCCGGCACCTAAGGAAACCTACCAAACCTGTGCATTTGAGAAAACTAGAGACCTAGGGGAATCCAAGATGGGGTGACTTGTGGGGCTCTGACCAGGTTCTGTTACCCAGAATCCTTTGCAAACCTCAAACTTTGGCTAAAAAAACAAATTTTCCTCACATTTTGGTGACAGAACGTTCTGGAATTAGAAAGGAGCCACAAATTTCCTTCCACCCAGCATTCCCCCATGTCTCCCGATAAAAACGATACCTCACTTGTGTGGGTAGGCCTAGCGCCCGCGACAGGAAATGCCCCAAAACGTAACGTGGACACATCACATTTTTTTAAAGAAAACAGAGGTGTTTTTTGCAAAGTGACTACCTGTAGATTTTGGCCTCTAGCTCAGCCGGCACCTAGGAAAACCTACCTAACCTGTGCATTTTTTAAAACTAGAGACCTACGGGAATCCAAGATGGGGTGACTTGTGGGGCTCTGACCAGGTTCTGTTACCCAGAATCCTTTGCAAACTTCAAAATTTGGCTAAAAGAACACGTTTTCCTCACATTTCGGTGACAGAAGGTTCTGGAATCTGAGAGGAGCCACAAATTTCCTACCACCCAGCGTTCCCCCAAGTCTCCCGATAAAAATGATACCTCACTTGTGTGGGTAGGCCTAGCGCCCGTGACAGGAAATGCCCCAAAACACAACGTGGACACATCACATTTTTTGAAAGAAAACAGAGGTGTTTTTTGCAAAGTGCCTACCTATAGATTTTGGCCTCTAGCTCAGCCGGCACCTAGGGAAACCTACCAAACCTGTGCATTTTTTAAAACTAGAGACCTAGAGGAACCAAGATGGGGTGACTTGTGGGGCTCTGACCAGGTTCTGTTACCCAGAATCCTTTTCAAGCCCAAAATTTGGCTAAAAAAACAAGTTTTCCTCATATTTCGGTGACAGAAAGTTCTGGAATCTGAGAGGAGGCACAAATTCCTTCCACCCAGCGTTCCCCCAAGTCTCCCGATAAAAATGATACCTCACTTGTGTGGGTAGGCCTAGCGCCCGCGACAGGAAATGCTCCAAAACGCAACGTGGACTCATCACATTTTTTTAAAGAAAACAGAGGTGTTTTTTGCTAAGAGCCTACCGGTAGATTTTGGCCTCTAGCTCAGCCGGCACCTAGGGAAACCTACCAAACCTGTGCATTTTTTAAAACTAGAGACCTACGGGAATTCAGGAAGGGGTGACTTGTGGGTCTCTGACCAGGTTCTGTTACCCAGAATCCTTTGCAAACCTCAAAATTTGGCTAAAAAAACACGTTTTCCTCACATTTCGGTGACAGAAAGTTCTGGAATCTGAGAGGAGCCACAAATTTCCTTCCACCCAGCGTTCCCCCAAGTCTCCCGATACAAATGATACCTCACTTGTGTGGGTAGGCCTAGCGCCCGCGACAGGAAATGCCCCAAAACGCAACGTGGACACATTACATTTTTTTAAAGAAAACAGAGGTGTTTTTTGCAAAGTGACTACCTGTAGATTTTGGCCTCTAGCTCAGCCAGCACCTAAGGAAACCTACCAAACCTGTGCACTTGTGAAAACTAGAGACCTAGGGGAATCCAAGATGGGGTGACTTGTGGGGCTCTGACCAGGTTCTGTTACCCAGAATCCTTTGCAAACCTCAAACTTTGGCTAAAAAAACAAATTTTCCTCACATTTTGGTGACAGAAAGTTCTGGAATTAGAAAGGAGCAACAAATTTCCTTCCATCCAGCGTTCCCCCAAGTCTCCCGATAAAAATGATTCCTCACTTGTGTGGCTAGGCCTAGCGCCCGCGACAGGAAATGCCCCAAAACGCAACGTGGACACATCACATTTTTTGAAAGAAAACAGAGGTGTTTTTTGCAAAGTGACTATCTGTAGATTTTGGCCTCTTGCTCAGCCGGCACCTAAGGAAACCTACCAAACCTGTGCATTTGAGAAAACTAGAGACCTAGGGGAATCCAAGATGGGGTGACTTGTGGGGCTCTGACCAGGTTCTGTTACCCAGAATCCTTTGCAAAACTCAAACTTTGGCTAAAAAAACAAATTTTCCTCACATTTTGGTGACAGAACGTTCTGGAATTAGAAAGGAGCCACAAATTTCCTTCCACCCAGCATTCCCCCATGTCTCCCGATAAAAGCGATACCTCACTTGTGTGGGTAGGCCTAGCGCCTGCGACAGGAAATGCCCCAAAACGCTACGTGGACACATCACATTTTTTTAAAGAAAACAGAGGTGTTTTTTGCAAAGTGACTACCTGTAGATTTTGGCCTCTAGCTCAGCCGGCACCTAGGAAAACCTACCTAACGTGTGCATTTTTTAAAACTAGAGACCTACGGGAATCCAAGATGGGGTGACTTGTGGGGCTCTGACCAGGTTCTGTTACCCAGAATCCTTTGCAAACCTCAAAATTTGGCTAAAAGAACACGTTTTCCTCACATTTCGGTGACAGAAGGTTCTGGAATCTGAGAGGAGCCACAAATTTCCTACCACCCAGCGTTCCCCCAAGTCTCCCGATAAAAATGATACCTCACTTGTGTGGGTAGGCCTAGCGCCCGTGACAGGAAATGCCCCAAAACACAACGTGGACACATCAAATTTTTTTAAAGAAAGCAGAGGTGTTTTTTGCAAAGTGCCTACCTATAGATTTTGGCCTCTAGCTCAGCCGGCACCTAGGGAAACCTACCAAACCTTTGCATTTTTTAAAACTAGAGACCTAGAGGAACCAAGATTGGGTGATTTGTGGGGCTCTGACCAGGTTCTGTTACCCAGAATCCTTTTCAAACCTCACAATTTGGCTAAAAAAACAAGTTTTCCTCATATTTCGGTGACAGAAAGTTCTGGAATCTGAGAGGAGGCACAAATTCCTTCCACCCAGCGTTCCCCCAAGTCTCCCGATAAAAATGATACCTCACTTGTGTGGGTAGGCCTAGCGCCCGCGACAGGAAATGCTCCAAAACGCAACGTGGACTCATCACATTTTTTTAAAGAAAACAGAGGTGTTTTTTGCAAAGTGCCTACCTGTAGATTTTGGCCTCTAGCTCAGCCGGCACCTAGGGAAACCTACCAAACCTGTGCATTTTTTAAAACTAGAGACCTAGGGGAATCCAAGATGGAGTGACTTGTGGGGCTCTGACCAGGTTCTGTTACCCAGAATCCTTTGCAAACCTCAAACTTTGGCTAAAAAAACACATTTTCCTCACATTTTGGTGACAGAAAGTTCTGGAATCAGAGAGGAGCCACGGATTTCCTTCCACCCAGCGTTCCCCCAATTCTCTCGATAAAAATGATACCTCACTTGTGTGGGTAGGCCTAGCGCCCGCGACAGGTAATGCTCCAAAACGCAACGTGGACCCATCACATTTTTTTAAAGAAAACAGAGGTGTTTTTTGCAAAGTGCCTACCTGTAGATTTTGGCCTCTGGCTCAGCCGGCACCTAGGGAAACCTACCAAACCTGTGCATTTTTAAAACCCAGAGACCTAGGGGAATCCAAGATGGGGTGACTTGTGGAGCTCTGACCAGGTTCTGTTACCCAGAATCCTTTGCAAACCTCAAAATTTGGCTAAAACAACACGTTTTCCTCACATTTCGGTGACAGAAAGTTCTGGAATCTGAGAGGAGGCACAAATTTCCTTCCACCCAGCGTTCCCCCAAGTCTCCCGATACAAATGATACCTCACTTGTGTGGGTAGGCCTAGCGCCCGCGACAGGAAATGCCCCAAAACGCAACGTGGACACATCACATTTTTTGAAAGAAAACAGAGGTGTTTTTTGCAAAGTGACTACCTGTAGATTTTGGCCTCTAGCTCAGCCGGCACCTAAGGAAACCTACCAAACCTGTGTACTTGTGAAAACTAGAGACCTAGGGGAATCCAAGATGGGGTGACTTGTGGGGCTCTGACCAGGTTCTGTTACCCAGAATCCTTTGCAAACCTCAAACTTTGGCTAAAAAAACAAATTTTCCTCACATTTTGGTGACAGAAAGTTCTGGAATTAGAAAGGAGCCACAAATTTCCTTCCATCCAGCGTTCCCCCATGTCTCCCGATAAAAAAGATTCCTCACTTGTGTGGGTAGGCCTAGCGCCTGCGACAGGAAATGCCCCAAAATGCAACGTGGACACATCACATTTTTTGAAAGAAAACAGAGGTGTTTTTTGCAAAGTGACTATCTGTAGATTTTGGCCTCTAGTTCAGCCGGCACCTAAGGAAACCTACCAAACCTGTGCATTTGTGAAAACTAGAGACCTAGGGGAATCCAATATGGGGTGACTTGTGGGGCTCTGACCAGGTTCTGTTACCCAGAATCCTTTGCAAACCTCAAACTTTGGCTAAAAAAACAAATTTTCCTCTCATTTTGGTGACAGAAAGTTCTGGAATCTGAGAGGAGCCACAAATTTCCTACCACCCAGCGTTCCCCCAAGTCTCCCGATAAAAATGATACCTCACTTGTGTGGGTAGGCCTAGCACCCGTGACAGGAAATGCCCCAAAACACAACGTGGACACATCACATTTTTTGAAAGAAAACAGAGGTGTTTTTTTCAAAGTGCCTACCTATAGATTTGGCCTCTAGCTCAGCCGGCACCTAGGGAAACCTACCAAACCTGTGCATTTTTGAAAACTAGAGACCTAGGGGAACCAAGATGGGGTGACTTGTGGGGCTCTGACCAGGTTCTGTTACCCAGAATCCTTTGCAAATCTCAAAATTTGGCTACAAAAACAAGTTTTCCTCATATTTCGGTGACAGAAAGTTCTGGAATCTGAGAGGAGCCACAAATTTCCTTCCACCCAGCGTTTCCCCAAGTCTCCCGATAAAAATGATACCTCACTTGTGTGGGTAGGCCTAGCGCCCGGTGACAGGAAATGCCCCAAAACACAACGTGGACACATCACATTTTTTTAAAGAAAAAAGAGATGTTTTTTGCAAAGTGCCTCCCTGTAGATTTTGGCCTCTAGATCAGCCGGCACCTAGGGAAACCTACCAAACCTGTGCATTTTTTAAAACTAGAGACCTAGGGGAATCCAAGATGTGGTGACTTGTGGAGCTCTGAACAGGTTCTGTTACCCAGAATCCTTTGCAAACCTCAAAATTTGGCTAAAAAAACACGTTTTCCTCACATTTCGGTGACAGAAAGTTCTGGAATCTGAGAGGAGGCACAAATTTCCTTCCACCCAGCGTTCCCCCAAGTCTCCCAATACAAATGATACCTCACTTGTGTGGGTAGGCCTAGCGCCCGTGACAGGAAATGTCCCAAAACACAACGTGGACACATCACATTTTTTTAAAGAAAACAGAGGTGTTTTTTGCAAAGAGCCTACCTGTAGATTTTGGCCTCTAGCTCAGCTGGCACCTAGGGAAACCTACCAAACCTGTGCATTTTTGAAAACTAGAGACCTACGGGAATCCAGGAAGGGGTGACTTGTGGGTCTCTGACCAGGTTCTGTTAGCCAGAATCCTTTGCAAACCTCAAAATTTGGCTAAAAAAACACGTTTTCCTCACATTTCGGTGACAGAAAGTTCTGGAATCTGAGAGGAGCCACAAATTTCCTTCCACCCAGCGTTTCCCCAAGTCTCCCGATAAAAATGATACCTCACTTGTGTGGGTAGGCCTAGCGCCCTCGACAGGAAATGCCCCAAAACGCAACGTGGACACATCACATTTTTTTAAAGAAAACAGAGGTGTTTTTTGCAAAGTTCCTACCTATAGATTTTGGCCTCTAGCTCAGCCGGCACCTAGGGAAACCGACCAAACCTGTGCATTTCTTAAAACTAGAGACCTAGGGGAATCCAAGATGGGATGACTTGTGGGGCTCTGACCAGGTTCTGTTACCCAGAATCCTTTGCAAACCTCAAACTTTGGCTAAAAAAACACATTTTCCTCACGTTTTGGTGACAGAAAGTTCTGGAATCAGAGAGGAGCCACGGATTTCCTTCCACCCAGCGTTCCCCCAAGTCTCTCGATAAAAATGATACCTCACTTGTGTGGGTAGGCCTAGCGCCCTCGGCAGGAAATACTCCAAAACGCAACGTGGACCCATCACATTTTTTTAAAGAAAACAGAGGTGTTTTTTGCAAAGTGCCTACCTGTAGATTTTGGCCTCTAGCTCAGCCGGCACCTAGGGAAACCTACCAAACCTGTGCATTTTTTAAAGCTAGAGACCTAGGGGAATCCAAGATGGGGTGACTTGTGGGGTTCTGACCAGGTTCTGTTACCCAGAATGCTTTGCAAACCTCAAACTTTGGCTAAAAAAACACATTTTCCTCACGTTTTGGTGACAGAAAGTTCTGGAATCAGAGAGGAGCCACGGATTTCCTTCCACCCAGCGTTCCCCCAAGTCTCTCGATAAAAATGATACCTCACTTGTGTGGGTAGGCCTAGCGCCCTCGACAGGAAATGCCCCAAAACGCAACGTAGACACATCACATTTTTTTAAAGAAAAAAGAGGTGTTTTTTGCAAAGTGCCTACCTGTAGATTTTGGCCTCTAGCTCAGCCGGCACCTAGGGAAACCTACCAAACCTGTGCATTTTTTAAAACTAGAGACCTAGGGGAATCCACGATGGGGTGACTTGTGGAGCTCTGACCAGGTTCTGTTACCCAGAATCCTTTGCAAACCTCAAAATTTGGCTAAAAAAAAAAATTTCCTCACATTTTGGTGACAGAAAGTTCTGGAATTAGAAAGGAGCCACAAATTTCCTTCCATCCAGCGTTCCCCCAAGTCTCCCGATAAAAATGATTCCTCACTTGTGTGGGTAGGCCTAGCGCCCGCGACAGGAGATGCCCCAAAACGCAACGTGGACACATCACATTTTTTTAAAGAAAACAGAGGTGTTTTTTGCAAAGTGACTTTCTGTAGATTTTGGCCTCTAGCTCAGCCGGCACCTAAGGAAACCTACCAAACCTGTGCATTTGTGAAAACTAGAGACCTAGGGGAATCCAAGATGGGGTGACTTGTGGGGCTCTGACCAGGTTCTGTTACCCAGAATCCTTTGCAAACCTCAAACTTTGGCTAAAAAAACAAATTTTCCTCACATTTCGGTGACAGAAAGTTCTGGAATTAGAGAGGAGCCACAAATTTCCTTCCACCCAGCATTCCCCCAAGTCTCTCGATAAAAATGATACCTCACTTGTGTGGGTAGGCCTAGCGCCCGCGACAGGAAATGCTCCAAAACGCAACGTGGACCCATCACATTTTTTTAAAGAAAACAGAGTTGTTTTTTGCAAAGTGCCTACCTGTAGATTTTGGCCTCTAGCTCAGCCGGCACCTAGGGAAACCTACCAAACCTGTGCATTTTTCAAAGCTAGAGACCTAGGGGAATCCAAGATGGGGTGACTTGTGGGGCTCTGACCAGGTTCTGTTACCCAGAATGCTTTGCAAACCTCAAAATTTGGCTAAAAAAACACGTTTTCCTCACATTTTGGTGACAGAAAGTTCTGGAATCAGAGAGGAGTCACAAATTTCCTTCCACCCAGCGTTCCCCCAAGTCTCCTGATAAAAATGATACCTCACTTGTGTGGGTAGGCCTAGCGCCCTCGACAGGAAATGCCCCAAAACGCAATGTGGACACATCACATTTTTTTAAAGAAAAAAGAGGTGTTTTTTGCAAAGTGCCTACCTGTAGATTTTGGCCTCTAGCTCAGCCGGCACCTAGGGAAACCTACCAAACCTGTGCATTTTTTAAAACTAGATACCTAGGGGAATCCAAGATGGGGTGACTTGTGGAGCTCTGACCAGGTTCTGTTACCCAGAATCCTTTGCAAACCTCAAAAATTGGCTAAAAAAACACATTTTCCTCACATTTCGGTGACAGAAAGTTCTGGAATCTGAGAGGAGGCACAAATTTCCTTCCACCCAGCGTTCCCCCAAGTCTCCCAATACAAATGATACCTCACTTGTGTGGGTAGGCCTAGCGCCCGTGACAGGAAATGTCCCAAAACACAACGTGGACACATCACATTTTTTTAAAGAAAACAGAGGTGTTTTTTGCAAAGAGCCTACCTGTAGATTTTGGCCTCTAGCTCAGCCGGCACCTAGGGAAACCTACCAAACCTGTGCATTTTTTAAAACTAGAGACCTACGGGAATCCAGGATGGGGTGACTTGTGGGGCTCTGACCAGGTTCTGTTACCCAGAATCCTTTGCAAACCTCAAAATTTGGCTAAAAAAACAAGTTTTCCTCACATTTCGGTGACAGAAAGTTCTGGAATTTGAGAGGACCCACAAATTTCCTTACACCCAGCGTTCCCCCAAGTCTCCCGATACAAATGATACCTCACTTGTGTGGGTAGGCCTAGCACCCGCGACAGGAAATGCCCCAAAACGCAACGTGGACACATCACATTTTTTTAAAGAAAACAGAGGTGTTTTTTGCAAAGTGACTACCTGTAGATTTTGGCCTCTAGTTCAGCCGGCACCTAGGAAAACCTACCAAACCTGTGCATTTTTTAAAACTAGAGACCTAGGGGAAAGCAAGATGGGGTGACTTGTCGGGCTCTGACCAGGTTCTGTTACCCAGAATCCTTTGCAAACCTCAAAATTTGGCTAAAAGAACACGTTTTCCTCACATTTCGGTGACAGAAAGTTCTGGAATCAGAGAGGAGCCACGGATTTCCTTCCACCCAGCGTTCCCCCAAGTCTCTCGATAAAAATGATACCTCACTTGTGTGGGTAGGACTAGCGCCCGCGACAGGAAATGCTCCAAAACGCAACGTGGACCCATCACATTTTTTTAAAGAAAACAGAGGTGTTTTTTGCAAAGTGCCTACCTGTAGATTTTGGCCTCTAGCTCAGCCGGCACCTAGGGAAACCTACCAAGCCTGTGCATTTTTTAAAGCTAGAGACCTAGGGGAATCCAAGATGGGGTGACTTGTGGGGCTCTGACCAGGTTCTGTTACCCAGAATGCTTTGCAAACCTCAAAATTTGGCTGAAAAAACAAGTTTTCCTCACATTTTGGTGACAGAAAGTTCTGGAATCAGAGAGGAGTCACAAATTTCCTTCCACCCAGCGCTCCCCCAAGTCTCCTGATAAAAATGATACCTCACTTGTGTGGGTAGGCCTAGCGCCCTCGACAGGAAATGCCCCAAAACGCAACGTGGACACATCACATTTTTTTAAAATAAAAAGAGGTGTTTTTTGCAAAGTGCCTTCCTGTAGATTTTGGCCTCTAGCTCAGCCGGCACCTAGGGAAACCTACCAAACCTGTGCATTTTTTAAAACTAGAGACCTAGGGGAATCCAAGATGGGGTGACTTGTGGAGCTCTGACCAGGTTCTGTTACCCAGAATCCTTTGCAAACCTCAAAATGTGGCTAAAAAAACACGTTTTCCTCACATTTCGGTGACAGAAAGTTCTGGAATCTGAGAGGAGGCACAAATTTCCTTCCACCCAGCGTTCCCCCAAGTCTGCCAATACAAATGATACCTCACTTGTGTGGGTAGGCCTAGCGCCCGTGACAGGAAATATCCCAAAACACAACGTGGACACATCACATTTTTTTAAAGAAAACAGAGGTGTTTTTTGCAAAGAGCTTACCTGTAGATTTTGGCCTCTAGCTCAGCCGGCACCTAGGGAAACCTACCAAACCTGTGCATTTTTTAAAACTAGAGACCTAGGGGAATCCAAGATGGGGTGACTTGTGGAGCTCTGACCAGGTTCTGTTACCCAGAATCCTTTGCAAACCTCAAAATGTGGCTAAAAAAACACGTTTTCCTCACATTTCGGTGACAGAAAGTTCTGGAATCTGAGAGGAGGCACAAATTTCCTTCCACCCAGCGTTCCCCCAAGTCTGCCAATACAAATGATACCTCACTTGTGTGGGTAGGCCTAGCGCCTGCGACAGGAAATGCCCCAAAACGCTACGTGGACACATCACATTTTTTTAAAGAAAACAGAGGTTTTTTTTTTTTGCAAAGTGACTACCTGTAGATTTTGGCCTCTAGCTCAGCCGGCACCTAGGAAAACCTACCTAACGTGTGCATTTTTTAAAACTAGAGACCTACGGGAATCCAAGATGGGGTGACTTGTGGGGCTCTGACCAGGTTCTGTTACCCAGAATCCTTTGCAAACCTCAAAATTTGGCTAAAAGAACACGTTTTCCTCACATTTCGGTGACAGAAGGTTCTGGAATCTGAGAGGAGCCACAAATTTCCTACCACCCAGCGTTCCCCCAAGTCTCCCGATAAAAATGATACCTCACTTGTGTGGGTAGGCCTAGCGCCCGTGACAGGAAATGCCCCAAAACACAACGTGGACACATCACATTTTTTGAAAGAAAGCAGAGGTGTTTTTTGCAAAGTGCCTACCTATAGATTTTGGCCTCTAGCTCAGCCGGCACCTAGGGAAACCTACCAAACCTTTGCATTTTTTAAAACTAGAGACCTAGAGGAACCAAGATTGGGTGATTTGTGGGGCTCTGACCAGGTTCTGTTACCCAGAATCCTTTTCAAACCTCACAATTTGGCTAAAAAAACAAGTTTTCCTCATATTTCGGTGACAGAAAGTTCTGGAATCTGAGAGGAGGCACAAATTCCTTCCACCCAGCGTTCCCCCAAGTCTCCCGATAAAAATGATACCTCACTTGTGTGGGTAGGCCTAGCGCCCGCGACAGGAAATGCTCCAAAACGCAACGTGGACTCATCACATTTTTTTAAAGAAAACAGAGGTGTTTTTTGCAAAGTGCCTACCTGTAGATTTTGGCCTCTAGCTCAGCCGGCACCTAGGGAAACCTACCAAACCTGTGCATTTTTTAAAACTAGAGACCTAGGGGAATCCAAGATGGGGTGACTTGTGGGGCTCTGACCAGGTTCTGTTACCCAGAATCCTTTGCAAACCTCAAACTTTGGCTAAAAAAACACATTTTCCTCACGTTTTGGTGACAGAAAGTTCTGGAATCAGAGAGGAGCCACGGATTTCCTTCCACCCAGCGTTCCCCCAATTCTCTCGATAAAAATGATACCTCACTTGTGTGGGTAGGCCTAGCGCCCGCGACAGGTAATGCTCCAAAACGCAACGTGGACCCATCACATTTTTTTAAAGAAAACAGAGGTGTTTTTTGCAAAGTGCCTACCTGTAGATTTTGGCCTCCGGCTCAGCCGGCACCTAGGGAAACCTACCAAACCTGTGCATTTTTAAAAGCTAGAGACCTAGGGGAATCCAAGATGGGGTGACTTGTGGAGCTCTGACCAGGTTCTGTTACCCAGAATCCTTTGCAAACCTCAAAATTTGGCTAAAACAACACGTTTTCCTCACATTTCGGTGACAGAAAGTTCTGGAATCTGAGAGGAGGCACAAATTTCCTTCCACCCAGCGTTCCCCCAAGTCTCCCGATACAAATGATACCTCACTTGTGTGGGTAGGCCTAGCGCCCGCGACAGGAAATGCCCCAAAACGCAACGTGGACACATCACATTTTTTGAAAGAAAACAGAGGTGTTTTTTGCAAAGTGACTACCTGTAGATTTTGGCCTCTAGCTCAGCCGGCACCTAAGGAAACCTACCAAACCTGTGTACTTGTGAAAACTAGAGACCTAGGGGAATCCAAGATGGGGTGACTTGTGGGGCTCTGACCAGGTTCTGTTACCCAGAATCCTTTGCAAACCTCAAACTTTGGCTAAAAAAACAAATTTTCCTCACATTTTGGTGACAGAAAGTTCTGGAATTAGAAAGGAGCCACAAATTTCCTTCCATCCAGCGTTCCCCCATGTCTCCCGATAAAAAAGATTCCTCATTTGTGTGGGTAGGCCTAGCGCCTGCGACAGGAAATGCCCCAAAATGCAACGTGGACACATCACATTTTTTGAAAGAAAACAGAGGTGTTTTTTGCAAAGTGACTATGTGTAGATTTTGGCCTCTAGTTCAGCCGGCACCTAAGGAAACCTACCAAACCTGTGCATTTGTGAAAACTAGAGACCTAGGGGAATCCAATATGGGGTGACTTGTGGGGCTCTGACCAGGTTCTGTTACCCAGAATCCTTTGCAAACCTCAAACTTTGGCTAAAAAAACAAATTTTCCTCTCATTTTGGTGACAGAAAGTTCTGGAATCTGAGAGGAGCCACAAATTTCCTACCACCCAGCGTTCCCCCAAGTCTCCCGATAAAAATGATACCTCACTTGTGTGGGTAGGCCTAGCACCCGTGACAGGAAATGCCCCAAAACACAACGTGGACACATCACATTTTTTGAAAGAAAACAGAGGTGTTTTTTTCAAAGTGCCTACCTATAGATTTGGCCTCTAGCTCAGCCGGCACCTAGGGAAACCTACCAAACCTGTGCATTTTTGAAAACTAGAGACCTAGGGGAACCAAGATGGGGTGACTTGTGGGGCTCTGACCAGGTTCTGTTACCCAGAATCCTTTGCAAATCTCAAAATTTGGCTACAAAAACAAGTTTTCCTCATATTTCGGTGACAGAAAGTTCTGGAATCTGAGAGGAGCCACAAATTTCCTTCCACCCAGCGTTTCCCCAAGTCTCCCGATAAAAATGATACCTCACTTGTGTGGGTAGGCCTAGCGCCCGGTGACAGGAAATGCCCCAAAACACAACGTGGACACATCACATTTTTTTAAAGAAAAAAGAGATGTTTTTTGCAAAGTGCCTCCCTGTAGATTTTGGCCTCTAGATCAGCCGGCACCTAGGGAAACCTACCAAACCTGTGCATTTTTTAAAACTAGAGACCTAGGGGAATCCAAGATGTGGTGACTTGTGGAGCTCTGAACAGGTTCTGTTACCCAGAATCCTTTGCAAACCTCAAAATTTGGCTAAAAAAACACGTTTTCCTCACATTTCGGTGACAGAAAGTTCTGGAATCTGAGAGGAGGCACAAATTTCCTTCCACCCAGCGTTCCCCCAAGTCTCCCAATACAAATGATACCTCACTTGTGTGGGTAGGCCTAGCGCCCGTGACAGGAAATGTCCCAAAACACAACGTGGACACATCACATTTTTTTAAAGAAAACAGAGGTGTTTTTTGCAAAGAGCCTACCTGTAGATTTTGGCCTCTAGCTCAGCTGGCACCTAGGGAAACCTACCAAACCTGTGCATTTTTTAAAACTAGAGACCTACGGGAATCCAGGAAGGGGTGACTTGTGGGTCTCTGACCAGGTTCTGTTACCCAGAATCCTTTGCAAACCTCAAAATTTGGCTAAAAAAACACGTTTTCCTCACATTTCGGTGACAGAAAGTTCTGGAATCTGAGAGGAGCCACAAATTTCCTTCCACCCAGCGTTTCCCCAAGTCTCCCGATAAAAATGATACCTCACTTGTGTGGGTAGGCCTAGCGCCCTCGACAGGAAATGCCCCAAAACGCAACGTGGACACATCACATTTTTTTAAAGAAAACAGAGGTGTTTTTTGCAAAGTTCCTACCTATAGATTTTGGCCTCTAGCTCAGCCGGCACCTAGGGAAACCGACCAAACCTGTGCATTTCATAAATCTAGAGACCTAGGGGAATCCAAGATGGGATGACTTGTGGGGCTCTGACCAGGTTCTGTTACCCAGAATCCTTTGCAAACCTCAAACTTTGGCTAAAAAAACACATTTTCCTCACGTTTTGGTGACAGAAAGTTCTGGAATCAGAGAGGAGCCACGGATTTCCTTCCACCCAGCGTTCCCCCAAGTCTCTCGATAAAAATGATACCTCACTTGTGTGGGTAGGCCTAGCGCCCTCGGCAGGAAATACTCCAAAACGCAACGTGGACCCATCACATTTTTTTAAAGAAAACAGAGGTGTTTTTTGCAAAGTGCCTACCTGTAGATTTTGGCCTCTAGCTCAGCCGGCACCTAGGGAAACCTACCAAACCTGTGCATTTTTTAAAGCTAGAGACCTAGGGGAATCCAAGATGGGGTGACTTGTGGGGTTCTGACCAGGTTCTGTTACCCAGAATGCTTTGCAAACCTCAAACTTTGGCTAAAAAAACACATTTTCCTCACGTTTTGGTGACAGAAAGTTCTGGAATCAGAGAGGAGCCACGGATTTCCTTCCACCCAGCGTTCCCCCAAGTCTCTCGATAAAAATGATACCACACTTGTGTGGGTAGGCCTAGCGCCCTCGACAGGAAATGCCCCAAAACGCAACGTAGACACATCACATTTTTTTAAAGAAAAAAGAGGTGTTTTTTGCAAAGTGCCTACCTGTAGATTTTGGCCTCTAGCTCAGCCGGCACCTAGGGAAACCTACCAAACCTGTGCATTTTTTAAAACTAGAGACCTAGGGGAATCCACGATGGGGTGACTTGTGGAGCTCTGACCAGGTTCTGTTACCCAGAATCCTTTGCAAACCTCAAAATTTGGCTAAAAAAAAAAATTTCCTCACATTTTGGTGACAGAAAGTTCTGGAATTAGAAAGGAGCCACAAATTTCCTTCCATCCAGCGTTCCCCCAAGTCTCCCGATAAAAATGATTCCTCACTTGTGTGGGTAGGCCTAGCGCCCGCGACAGGAGATGCCCCAAAACGCAACGTGGACACATCACATTTTTTTAAAGAAAACAGAGGTGTTTTTTGCAAAGTGACTTTCTGTAGATTTTGGCCTCTAGCTCAGCCGGCACCTAAGGAAACCTACCAAACCTGTGCATTTGTGAAAACTAGAGACCTAGGGGAATCCAAGATGGGGTGACTTGTGGGGCTCTGACCAGGTTCTGTTACCCAGAATCCTTTGCAAACCTCAAACTTTGGCTAAAAAAACAAATTTTCCTCACATTTCGGTGACAGAAAGTTCTGGAATTAGAGAGGAGCCACAAATTTCCTTCCACCCAGCATTCCCCCAAGTCTCTCGATAAAAATGATACCTCACTTGTGTGGGTAGGCCTAGCGCCCGCGACAGGAAATGCTCCAAAACGCAATGTGGACCCATCACATTTTTTTAAAGAAAACAGAGTTGTTTTTTGCAAAGTGCCTACCTGTAGATTTTGGCCTCTAGCTCAGCCGGCACCTAGGGAAACCTACCAAACCTGTGCATTTTTCAAAGCTAGAGACCTAGGGGAATCCAAGATGGGGTGACTTGTGGGGCTCTGACCAGGTTCTGTTACCCAGAATGCTTTGCAAACCTCAAAATTTGGCTAAAAAAACACGTTTTCCTCACATTTTGGTGACAGAAAGTTCTGGAATCAGAGAGGAGTCACAAATTTCCTTCCACCCAGCGTTCCCCCAAGTCTCCTGATAAAAATGATACCTCACTTGTGTGGGTAGGCCTAGCGCCCTCGACAGGAAATGCCCCAAAACGCAACGTGGACACATCACATTTTTTTAAAGAAAAAAGAGGTGTTTTTTGCAAAGTGCCTACCTGTAGATTTTGGCCTCTAGCTCAGCCGGCACCTAGGGAAACCTACCAAACCTGTGCATTTTTTAAAACTAGATACCTAGGGGAATCCAAGATAGGGTGACTTGTGGAGCTCTGACCAGGTTCTGTTACCCAGAATCCTTTGCAAACCTCAAAAATTGGCTAAAAAAACACGTTTTCCTCACATTTCGGTGACAGAAAGTTCTGGAATCTGAGAGGAGGCACAAATTTCCTTCCACCCAGCGTTCCCCCAAGTCTCCCAATACAAATGATACCTCACTTGTGTGGGTAGGCCTAGCGCCCGTGACAGGAAATGTCCCAAAACACAACGTGGACACATCACATTTTTTTAAAGAAAACAGAGGTGTTTTTTGCAAAGAGCCTACCTGTAGATTTTGGCCTCTAGCTCAGCCGGCACCTAGGGAAACCTACCAAACCTGTGCATTTTTTAAAACTAGAGACCTACGGGAATCCAGGATGGGGTGACTTGTGGGGCTCTGACCAGGTTCTGTTACCCAGAATCCTTTGCAAACCTCAAAATTTGGCTAAAAAAACAAGTTTTCCTCACATTTCGGTGACAGAAAGTTCTGGAATTTGAGAGGACCCACAAATTTCCTTACACCCAGCGTTCCCCCAAGTCTCCCGATACAAATGATACCTCACTTGTGTGGGTAGGCCTAGCACCCGCGACAGGAAATGCCCCAAAACGCAACGTGGACACATCACATTTTTTTAAAGAAAACAGAGGTGTTTTTTGCAAAGTGACTACCTGTAGATTTTGGCCTCTAGTTCAGCCGGCACCTAGGAAAACCTACCAAACCTGTGCATTTTTTAAAACTAGAGACCTAGGGGAAAGCAAGATGGGGTGACTTGTCGGGCTCTGACCAGGTTCTGTTACCCAGAATCCTTTGCAAACCTCAAAATTTGGCTAAAAGAACACGTTTTCCTCACATTTCGGTGACAGAAAGTTCTGGAATCAGAGAGGAGCCACGGATTTCCTTCCACCCAGCGTTCCCCCAAGTCTCTCGATAAAAATGATACCTCACTTGTGTGGGTAGGACTAGCGCCCGCGACAGGAAATGCTCCAAAACGCAACGTGGACCCATCACATTTTTTTAAAGAAAACAGAGGTGTTTTTTGCAAAGTGCCTACCTGTAGATTTTGGCCTCTAGCTCAGCCGGCACCTAGGGAAACCTACCAAGCCTGTGCATTTTTTAAAGCTAGAGACCTAGGGGAATCCAAGATGGGGTGACTTGTGGGGCTCTGACCAGGTTCTGTTACCCAGAATGCTTTGCAAACCTCAAAATTTGGCTGAAAAAACAAGTTTTCCTCACATTTTGGTGACAGAAAGTTCTGGAATCAGAGAGGAGTCACAAATTTCCTTCCACCCAGCGCTCCCCCAAGTCTCCTGATAAAAATGATACCTCACTTGTGTGGGTAGGCCTAGCGCCCTCGACAGGAAATGCCCCAAAACGCAACGTGGACACATCACATTTTTTTAAAATAAAAAGAGGTGTTTTTTGCAAAGTGCCTTCCTGTAGATTTTGGCCTCTAGCTCAGCCGGCACCTAGGGAAACCTACCAAACCTGTGCATTTTTTAAAACTAGAGACCTAGGGGAATCCAAGATGGGGTGACTTGTGGAGCTCTGACCAGGTTCTGTTACCCAGAATCCTTTGCAAACCTCAAAATGTGGCTAAAAAAACACGTTTTCCTCACATTTCGGTGACAGAAAGTTCTGGAATCTGAGAGGAGGCACAAATTTCCTTCCACCCAGCGTTCCCCCAAGTCTGCCAATACAAATGATACCTCACTTGTGTGGGTAGGCCTAGCGCCCGTGACAGGAAATATCCCAAAACACAACGTGGACACATCACATTTTTTTAAAGAAAACAGAGGTGTTTTTTGCAAAGAGCTTACCTGTAGATTTTGGCCTCTAGCTCAGCCGGCACCTAGGGAAACCTACCAAACCTGTGCATTTTTGAAAACTAGAGACCTACGGGAATCCAGGATGGGGTGACTTGTGGGGCTCTGACCAGGTTCTGTTACCCAGAATCCTTTGCAAACCTCAAAATTTGGCTAAAAAAACAAGTTTTCCTCACATTTCGGTGACAGAAAGTTCTGGAATTAGAAAGGAGCTACAAATTTCCTTCCATCCAGCGTTCCCCCAAGTCTCCCGATAAAAATGATTCCTCACTTGTGTGGGTAGGCTTAGCGCCCACGACAGGAAATGCCCCAAAACGCAACGTGGACACATCACATTTTTTTAAAGAAAACAGAGGTGTTTTTTGCAAAGAGCCTACCTGTAGATTTTGGCCTCTAGCTCAGCCGGCACCTAGGGAAACCTACCAAACCTGTGCATTTTTTAAAACTAGAGACCTACGGGAATCCAGGATGGGGTGACTTGTGGGGCTCTGACCAGGTTCTGTTACCCAGAATCCTTTGCAAACCTCAAAATTTGGCTAAAAAAACAAATTTTCCTCTCATTTTTGTGACAGAAAGTTCTGGAATTAGAAAGGAGCCACAAATTTCCTTCCATCCAGCGTTCCCCCAAGTCTCCCGATAAAAATGATTCCTCACTTTTGTGGGTAGGCTTAGCGCCCACGACAGGAAATGCCCCAAAACGCAACGTGGACACATCACATTTTTTTAAAGAAAACAGAGGTGTTTTTTGCAAAGTGACTTCCTGTAGATTTTGGCCTCTAGCTCAGCCGGCACCTAAGGAAACCTACCAAACCTGTGCACTTGTCAAAACTAGAGACCTAGGGGAATCCAAGATGGGGTGACTTGTGGGGCTCTGACCAGGTTCTGTTACCCAGAATCCTTTGCAAACCTCAAACTTTGGCTAAAAAAACAAATTTTCCTCACATTTTGGTGACAGAAAGTTCTGGAATTAGAGAGGAGACACAAATTTCCTTACACCCAGCGTTCCCCCACGTCTCCCGATAAAAACAATACCTCACTTGTGTGGGTAGGCCTAGCGCCCGCGACAGGAAATGCCCCAAAACGCAACGTGGACACATCACATTTTTTTAAAGAAAACAGAGGTGTTTTTTGCAAAGTGACTACCTGTAGATTTTGGCCTCTAGATCAGCCGGCACCTAGGAAAACATACCAAACCTGTGCATTTTTTAAAACTAGAGACCTAGGGGAATCCAAGATGGGGTGACTTGTGGAGCTCTGGCAAGGTTCTGTTACCCAGAATCCTTTGCAAACCTCAAAATTTGGCTAAAAAAACACGTTTTCCTCACATTTCGGTGACAGAAAGTTCTGGAATCTGAGAGGAGGCACAAATTTCCTTCCACCCAGCGTTCCCCCAAGTCTGCCAATACAAATGATACCTCACTTGTGTGGGTAGGCCTAGCGCCCGTGACAGGAAATGTCCCAAAACACAACGTGGACACATCACATTTTTTTAAAGAAAACAGAGGTGTTTTTTGCAAAGAGCTTACCTGTAGATTTTGGCCTCTAGCTCAGCCGGCACCTAGGGAAACCTACCAAACCTGTGCATTTTTGAAAACTAGAGACCTACGGGAATCCAGGATGGGGTGACTTGTGGGGCTCTGACCAGGTTCTGTTACCCAGAATCCTTTGCAAACCTCAAAATTTGGCTAAAAAAACAAGTTTTCCTCACATTTCGGTGACAGAAAGTTCTGGAATTAGAAAGGAGCTACAAATTTCCTTCCATCCAGCGTTCCCCCAAGTCTCCCGATAAAAATGATTCCTCACTTGTGTGGGTAGGCTTAGCGCCCACGACAGGAAATGCCCCAAAACGCAACGTGGACACATCACATTTTTTTAAAGAAAACAGAGGTGTTTTTTGCAAAGAGCCTACCTGTAGATTTTGGCCTCTAGCTCAGCCGGCACCTAGGGAAACCTACCAAACCTGTGCATTTTTGAAAACTAGAGACCTACGGGAATCCAGGATGGGGTGACTTGTGGGGCTCTGACCAGGTTCTGTTACCCAGAATCCTTTGCAAACCTCAAAATTTGGCTAAAAAAACAAATTTTCCTCACATTTTGGTGACAGAAAGTTCTGGAATTAGAAAGGAGCCACAAATTTCCTTCCATCCAGCGTTCCCCCAAGTCTCCCGATAAAAATGATTCCTCACTTGTGTGGGTAGGCTTAGCACCCACGACAGGAAATGCCCCAAAACGCAACGTGGACACATCACATTTTTTTAAAGAAAACAGAGGTGTTTTTTGCAAAGTGACTATCTGCAGATGTTGGCCTCTAGCTCAGTCGGCACCTAAGGAAACCTACCAAACCTGTGCATTTGTGAAAACTAGAGACCTAGGGGAATCCAAGATGGGGTGACTTGTGGGGCTCTGACCAGGTTCTGTTACCCAGAATCCTTTGCAAACCTCAAACTTTGGCTAAAAAAACAAATTTTCCTCACATTTTGGTGACAGAAAGTTCTGGAATTAGAGAGGAGACACAAATTTCCTTACACCCAGCGTTCCCCCACGTCTCCCGATAAAAACAATACCTCACTTGTGTGGGTAGGCCTAGCGCCCGCGACAGGAAATGCCCCAAAACGCAACGTGGACACATCACATTTTTTTAAAGAAAACAGAGGTGTTTTTTGCAAAGTGACTACCTGTAGATTTTGGCCTCTAGCTCAGCCGGCACCTAGGAAAACCTACCAAACCTGTGCATTTTTTAAAACTAGAGACCTAGCGGAAAGCGAGATGGGGTGACTTGTGGGGCTCTGACCAGGTTCTGTTACCCAGAATCCTTTGGAAACCTCAAAATTTGGCTAAAAGAACACGTTTTCCTCACATTTCGGTGACAGAAAGTTCTGGAATCAGAGAGGAGCCACGGATTTCCTTCCACCCAGCGTTCCCCCAAGTCTCTCGATAAAAATGATACCTCACTTGTGTGGGTAGGCCTAGCGCCCGCGACAGGAAATGCTCCAAAACGCAATGTGGACCCATCACATTTTTTTAAAGAAAACAGAGGTGTTTTTTGCAAAGTGCCTACCTGTAGATTTTGGCCTCTAGCTCAGCCGGCACCTAGGGAAACCTACCAAACCTGTGCATTTTTTAAAACTAGAGACCTAGGGGAATCCAAGATGGGGTGACTTGTGGAGCTCTGACCAGGTTCTGTTACCCAGAATCCTTTGCAAACCTCAAAATTTGGCTACAAAAACAAGTTTTCCTCACATTTCGGTGACAGAAAGTTCTGGAATCTGAGAGGAGGCACAAATTTCCTTCCACCCAGCGTTCCCCCAAGTCTGCCAATACAAATGATACCTCACTTGTGTGGGTAGGCCTAGCGCCCGTGACAGGAAATATCCCAAAACACAACGTGGACACATCACATTTTTTTAAAGAAAACAGAGGTGTTTTTTGCAAAGAGCTTACCTGTAGATTTTGGCCTCTAGCTCAGCCGGCACCTAGGGAAACCTACCAAACCTGTGCATTTTTGAAAACTAGAGACCTACGGGAATCCAGGATGGGGTGACTTGTGGGGCTCTGACCAGGTTCTGTTACCCAGAATCCTTTGCAAACCTCAAAATTTGGCTAAAAAAACAAGTTTTCCTCACATTTCGGTGACAGAAAGTTCTGGAATTAGAAAGGAGCTACAAATTTCCTTCCATCCAGCGTTCCCCCAAGTCTCCCGATAAAAATGATTCCTCACTTGTGTGGGTAGGCTTAGCGCCCACGACAGGAAATGCCCCAAAACGCAACGTGGACACATCACATTTTTTTAAAGAAAACAGAGGTGTTTTTTGCAAAGTGCCTACCTGTAGATTTTGGCCTCTAGATCAGCCGGCACCTAGGGAAACCTACCAAACCTGTGCATTTTTTAAAACTAGAGACCTAGGGGAATCCAAGATGTGGTGACTTGTGGAGCTCTGAACAGGTTCTGTTACCCAGAATCCTTTGCAAACCTCAAAATTTGGCTAAAAAAACACGTTTTCCTCACATTTCGGTGACAGAAAGTTCTGGAATCTGAGAGGAGGCACAAATTTCCTTCCACCCAGCGTTCCCCCAAGTCTCCCAATACAAATGATACCTCACTTGTGTGGGTAGGCCTAGCGCCCGTGACAGGAAATGTCCCAAAACACAACGTGGACACATCACATTTTTTTAAAGAAAACAGAGGTGTTTTTTGCAAAGAGCCTACCTGTAGATTTTGGCCTCTAGCTCAGCTGGCACCTAGGGAAACCTACCAAACCTGTGCATTTTTTAAAACTAGAGACCTACGGGAATCCAGGAAGGGGTGACTTGTGGGTCTCTGACCAGGTTCTGTTACCCAGAATCCTTTGCAAACCTCAAAATTTGGCTAAAAAAACACGTTTTCCTCACATTTCGGTGACAGAAAGTTCTGGAATCTGAGAGGAGCCACAAATTTCCTTCCACCCAGCGTTTCCCCAAGTCTCCCGATAAAAATGATACCTCACTTGTGTGGGTAGGCCTAGCGCCCTCGACAGGAAATGCCCCAAAACGCAACGTGGACACATCACATTTTTTTAAAGAAAACAGAGGTGTTTTTTGCAAAGTTCCTACCTATAGATTTTGGCCTCTAGCTCAGCCGGCACCTAGGGAAACCGACCAAACCTGTGCATTTCATAAATCTAGAGACCTAGGGGAATCCAAGATGGGATGACTTGTGGGGCTCTGACCAGGTTCTGTTACCCAGAATCCTTTGCAAACCTCAAACTTTGGCTAAAAAAACACATTTTCCTCACGTTTTGGTGACAGAAAGTTCTGGAATCAGAGAGGAGCCACGGATTTCCTTCCACCCAGCGTTCCCCCAAGTCTCTCGATAAAAATGATACCTCACTTGTGTGGGTAGGCCTAGCGCCCTCGGCAGGAAATACTCCAAAACGCAACGTGGACCCATCACATTTTTTTAAAGAAAACAGAGGTGTTTTTTGCAAAGTGCCTACCTGTAGATTTTGGCCTCTAGCTCAGCCGGCACCTAGGGAAACCTACCAAACCTGTGCATTTTTTAAAGCTAGAGACCTAGGGGAATCCAAGATGGGGTGACTTGTGGGGTTCTGACCAGGTTCTGTTACCCAGAATGCTTTGCAAACCTCAAACTTTGGCTAAAAAAACACATTTTCCTCACGTTTTGGTGACAGAAAGTTCTGGAATCAGAGAGGAGCCACGGATTTCCTTCCACCCAGCGTTCCCCCAAGTCTCTCGATAAAAATGATACCACACTTGTGTGGGTAGGCCTAGCGCCCTCGACAGGAAATGCCCCAAAACGCAACGTAGACACATCACATTTTTTTAAAGAAAAAAGAGGTGTTTTTTGCAAAGTGCCTACCTGTAGATTTTGGCCTCTAGCTCAGCCGGCACCTAGGGAAACCTACCAAACCTGTGCATTTTTTAAAACTAGAGACCTAGGGGAATCCACGATGGGGTGACTTGTGGAGCTCTGACCAGGTTCTGTTACCCAGAATCCTTTGCAAACCTCAAAATTTGGCTAAAAAAAAAAATTTCCTCACATTTTGGTGACAGAAAGTTCTGGAATTAGAAAGGAGCCACAAATTTCCTTCCATCCAGCGTTCCCCCAAGTCTCCCGATAAAAATGATTCCTCACTTGTGTGGGTAGGCCTAGCGCCCGCGACAGGAGATGCCCCAAAACGCAACGTGGACACATCACATTTTTTTAAAGAAAACAGAGGTGTTTTTTGCAAAGTGACTTTCTGTAGATTTTGGCCTCTAGCTCAGCCGGCACCTAAGGAAACCTACCAAACCTGTGCATTTGTGAAAACTAGAGACCTAGGGGAATCCAAGATGGGGTGACTTGTGGGGCTCTGACCAGGTTCTGTTACCCAGAATCCTTTGCAAACCTCAAACTTTGGCTAAAAAAACAAATTTTCCTCACATTTCGGTGACAGAAAGTTCTGGAATTAGAGAGGAGCCACAAATTTCCTTCCACCCAGCATTCCCCCAAGTCTCTCGATAAAAATGATACCTCACTTGTGTGGGTAGGCCTAGCGCCCGCGACAGGAAATGCTCCAAAACGCAATGTGGACCCATCACATTTTTTTAAAGAAAACAGAGTTGTTTTTTGCAAAGTGCCTACCTGTAGATTTTGGCCTCTAGCTCAGCCGGCACCTAGGGAAACCTACCAAACCTGTGCATTTTTCAAAGCTAGAGACCTAGGGGAATCCAAGATGGGGTGACTTGTGGGGCTCTGACCAGGTTCTGTTACCCAGAATGCTTTGCAAACCTCAAAATTTGGCTAAAAAAACACGTTTTCCTCACATTTTGGTGACAGAAAGTTCTGGAATCAGAGAGGAGTCACAAATTTCCTTCCACCCAGCGTTCCCCCAAGTCTCCTGATAAAAATGATACCTCACTTGTGTGGGTAGGCCTAGCGCCCTCGACAGGAAATGCCCCAAAACGCAACGTGGACACATCACATTTTTTTAAAGAAAAAAGAGGTGTTTTTTGCAAAGTGCCTACCTGTAGATTTTGGCCTCTAGCTCAGCCGGCACCTAGGGAAACCTACCAAACCTGTGCATTTTTTAAAACTAGATACCTAGGGGAATCCAAGATAGGGTGACTTGTGGAGCTCTGACCAGGTTCTGTTACCCAGAATCCTTTGCAAACCTCAAAAATTGGCTAAAAAAACACGTTTTCCTCACATTTCGGTGACAGAAAGTTCTGGAATCTGAGAGGAGGCACAAATTTCCTTCCACCCAGCGTTCCCCCAAGTCTCCCAATACAAATGATACCTCACTTGTGTGGGTAGGCCTAGCGCCCGTGACAGGAAATGTCCCAAAACACAACGTGGACACATCACATTTTTTTAAAGAAAACAGAGGTGTTTTTTGCAAAGAGCCTACCTGTAGATTTTGGCCTCTAGCTCAGCCGGCACCTAGGGAAACCTACCAAACCTGTGCATTTTTTAAAACTAGAGACCTACGGGAATCCAGGATGGGGTGACTTGTGGGGCTCTGACCAGGTTCTGTTACCCAGAATCCTTTGCAAACCTCAAAATTTGGCTAAAAAAACAAGTTTTCCTCACATTTCGGTGACAGAAAGTTCTGGAATTTGAGAGGACCCACAAATTTCCTTACACCCAGCGTTCCCCCAAGTCTCCCGATACAAATGATACCTCACTTGTGTGGGTAGGCCTAGCACCCGCGACAGGAAATGCCCCAAAACGCAACGTGGACACATCACATTTTTTTAAAGAAAACAGAGGTGTTTTTTGCAAAGTGACTACCTGTAGATTTTGGCCTCTAGTTCAGCCGGCACCTAGGAAAACCTACCAAACCTGTGCATTTTTTAAAACTAGAGACCTAGGGGAAAGCAAGATGGGGTGACTTGTCGGGCTCTGACCAGGTTCTGTTACCCAGAATCCTTTGCAAACCTCAAAATTTGGCTAAAAGAACACGTTTTCCTCACATTTCGGTGACAGAAAGTTCTGGAATCAGAGAGGAGCCACGGATTTCCTTCCACCCAGCGTTCCCCCAAGTCTCTCGATAAAAATGATACCTCACTTGTGTGGGTAGGACTAGCGCCCGCGACAGGAAATGCTCCAAAACGCAACGTGGACCCATCACATTTTTTTAAAGAAAACAGAGGTGTTTTTTGCAAAGTGCCTACCTGTAGATTTTGGCCTCTAGCTCAGCCGGCACCTAGGGAAACCTACCAAGCCTGTGCATTTTTTAAAGCTAGAGACCTAGGGGAATCCAAGATGGGGTGACTTGTGGGGCTCTGACCAGGTTCTGTTACCCAGAATGCTTTGCAAACCTCAAAATTTGGCTGAAAAAACAAGTTTTCCTCACATTTTGGTGACAGAAAGTTCTGGAATCAGAGAGGAGTCACAAATTTCCTTCCACCCAGCGCTCCCCCAAGTCTCCTGATAAAAATGATACCTCACTTGTGTGGGTAGGCCTAGCGCCCTCGACAGGAAATGCCCCAAAACGCAACGTGGACACATCACATTTTTTTAAAATAAAAAGAGGTGTTTTTTGCAAAGTGCCTTCCTGTAGATTTTGGCCTCTAGCTCAGCCGGCACCTAGGGAAACCTACCAAACCTGTGCATTTTTTAAAACTAGAGACCTAGGGGAATCCAAGATGGGGTGACTTGTGGAGCTCTGACCAGGTTCTGTTACCCAGAATCCTTTGCAAACCTCAAAATGTGGCTAAAAAAACACGTTTTCCTCACATTTCGGTGACAGAAAGTTCTGGAATCTGAGAGGAGGCACAAATTTCCTTCCACCCAGCGTTCCCCCAAGTCTGCCAATACAAATGATACCTCACTTGTGTGGGTAGGCCTAGCGCCCGTGACAGGAAATATCCCAAAACACAACGTGGACACATCACATTTTTTTAAAGAAAACAGAGGTGTTTTTTGCAAAGAGCTTACCTGTAGATTTTGGCCTCTAGCTCAGCCGGCACCTAGGGAAACCTACCAAACCTGTGCATTTTTGAAAACTAGAGACCTACGGGAATCCAGGATGGGGTGACTTGTGGGGCTCTGACCAGGTTCTGTTACCCAGAATCCTTTGCAAACCTCAAAATTTGGCTAAAAAAACAAGTTTTCCTCACATTTCGGTGACAGAAAGTTCTGGAATTAGAAAGGAGCTACAAATTTCCTTCCATCCAGCGTTCCCCCAAGTCTCCCGATAAAAATGATTCCTCACTTGTGTGGGTAGGCTTAGCGCCCACGACAGGAAATGCCCCAAAACGCAACGTGGACACATCACATTTTTTTAAAGAAAACAGAGGTGTTTTTTGCAAAGAGCCTACCTGTAGATTTTGGCCTCTAGCTCAGCCGGCACCTAGGGAAACCTACCAAACCTGTGCATTTTTTAAAACTAGAGACCTACGGGAATCCAGGATGGGGTGACTTGTGGGGCTCTGACCAGGTTCTGTTACCCAGAATCCTTTGCAAACCTCAAAATTTGGCTAAAAAAACAAATTTTCCTCTCATTTTTGTGACAGAAAGTTCTGGAATTAGAAAGGAGCCACAAATTTCCTTCCATCCAGCGTTCCCCCAAGTCTCCCGATAAAAATGATTCCTCACTTTTGTGGGTAGGCTTAGCGCCCACGACAGGAAATGCCCCAAAACGCAACGTGGACACATCACATTTTTTTAAAGAAAACAGAGGTGTTTTTTGCAAAGTGACTTCCTGTAGATTTTGGCCTCTAGCTCAGCCGGCACCTAAGGAAACCTACCAAACCTGTGCACTTGTCAAAACTAGAGACCTAGGGGAATCCAAGATGGGGTGACTTGTGGGGCTCTGACCAGGTTCTGTTACCCAGAATCCTTTGCAAACCTCAAACTTTGGCTAAAAAAACAAATTTTCCTCACATTTTGGTGACAGAAAGTTCTGGAATTAGAGAGGAGACACAAATGTCCTTACACCCAGCGTTCCCCCACGTCTCCCGATAAAAACAATACCTCACTTGTGTGGGTAGGCCTAGCGCCCGCGACAGGAAATGCCCCAAAACGCAACGTGGACACATCACATTTTTTTAAAGAAAACAGAGGTGTTTTTTGCAAAGTGACTACCTGTAGATTTTGGCCTCTAGATCAGCCGGCACCTAGGAAAACATACCAAACCTGTGCATTTTTTAAAACTAGAGACCTAGGGGAATCCAAGATGGGGTGACTTGTGGAGCTCTGGCAAGGTTCTGTTACCCAGAATCCTTTGCAAACCTCAAAATTTGGCTAAAAAAACACGTTTTCCTCACATTTCGGTGACAGAAAGTTCTGGAATCTGAGAGGAGGCACAAATTTCCTTCCACCCAGCGTTCCCCCAAGTCTGCCAATACAAATGATACCTCACTTGTGTGGGTAGGCCTAGCGCCCGTGACAGGAAATGTCCCAAAACACAACGTGGACACATCACATTTTTTTAAAGAAAACAGAGGTGTTTTTTGCAAAGAGCTTACCTGTAGATTTTGGCCTCTAGCTCAGCCGGCACCTAGGGAAACCTACCAAACCTGTGCATTTTTGAAAACTAGAGACCTACGGGAATCCAGGATGGGGTGACTTGTGGGGCTCTGACCAGGTTCTGTTACCCAGAATCCTTTGCAAACCTCAAAATTTGGCTAAAAAAACAAGTTTTCCTCACATTTCGGTGACAGAAAGTTCTGGAATTAGAAAGGAGCTACAAATTTCCTTCCATCCAGCGTTCCCCCAAGTCTCCCGATAAAAATGATTCCTCACTTGTGTGGGTAGGCTTAGCGCCCACGACAGGAAATGCCCCAAAACGCAACGTGGACACATCACATTTTTTTAAAGAAAACAGAGGTGTTTTTTGCAAAGAGCCTACCTGTAGATTTTGGCCTCTAGCTCAGCCGGCACCTAGGGAAACCTACCAAACCTGTGCATTTTTGAAAACTAGAGACCTACGGGAATCCAGGATGGGGTGACTTGTGGGGCTCTGACCAGGTTCTGTTACCCAGAATCCTTTGCAAACCTCAAAATTTGGCTAAAAAAACAAATTTTCCTCACATTTTGGTGACAGAAAGTTCTGGAATTAGAAAGGAGCCACAAATTTCCTTCCATCCAGCGTTCCCCCAAGTCTCCCGATAAAAATGATTCCTCACTTGTGTGGGTAGGCTTAGCACCCACGACAGGAAATGCCCCAAAACGCAACGTGGACACATCACATTTTTTTAAAGAAAACAGAGGTGTTTTTTGCAAAGTGACTATCTGCAGATGTTGGCCTCTAGCTCAGTCGGCACCTAAGGAAACCTACCAAACCTGTGCATTTGTGAAAACTAGAGACCTAGGGGAATCCAAGATGGGGTGACTTGTGGGGCTCTGACCAGGTTCTGTTACCCAGAATCCTTTGCAAATCTCAAACTTTGGCTAAAAAAACAAATTTTCCTCACATTTTGGTGACAGAAAGTTCTGGAATTAGAGAGGAGACACAAATTTCCTTACACCCAGCGTTCCCCCACGTCTCCCGATAAAAACAATACCTCACTTGTGTGGGTAGGCCTAGCGCCCGCGACAGGAAATGCCCCAAAACGCAACGTGGACACATCACATTTTTTTAAAGAAAACAGAGGTGTTTTTTGCAAAGTGACTACCTGTAGATTTTGGCCTCTAGCTCAGCCGGCACCTAGGAAAACCTACCAAACCTGTGCATTTTTTAAAACTAGAGACCTAGCGGAAAGCGAGATGGGGTGACTTGTGGGGCTCTGACCAGGTTCTGTTACCCAGAATCCTTTGGAAACCTCAAAATTTGGCTAAAAGAACACGTTTTCCTCACATTTCGGTGACAGAAAGTTCTGGAATCAGAGAGGAGCCACGGATTTCCTTCCACCCAGCGTTCCCCCAAGTCTCTCGATAAAAATGATACCTCACTTGTGTGGGTAGGCCTAGCGCCCGCGACAGGAAATGCTCCAAAACGCAATGTGGACCCATCACATTTTTTTAAAGAAAACAGAGGTGTTTTTTGCAAAGTGCCTACCTGTAGATTTTGGCCTCTAGCTCAGCCGGCACCTAGGGAAACCTACCAAACCTGTGCATTTTTTAAAACTAGAGACCTAGGGGAATCCAAGATGGGGTGACTTGTGGAGCTCTGACCAGGTTCTGTTACCCAGAATCCTTTGCAAACCTCAAAATTTGGCTACAAAAACAAGTTTTCCTCACATTTCGGTGACAGAAAGTTCTGGAATCTGAGAGGAGGCACAAATTTCCTTCCACCCAGCGTTCCCCCAAGTCTGCCAATACAAATGATACCTCACTTGTGTGGGTAGGCCTAGCGCCCGTGACAGGAAATATCCCAAAACACAACGTGGACACATCACATTTTTTTAAAGAAAACAGAGGTGTTTTTTGCAAAGAGCTTACCTGTAGATTTTGGCCTCTAGCTCAGCCGGCACCTAGGGAAACCTACCAAACCTGTGCATTTTTGAAAACTAGAGACCTACGGGAATCCAGGATGGGGTGACTTGTGGGGCTCTGACCAGGTTCTGTTACCCAGAATCCTTTGCAAACCTCAAAATTTGGCTAAAAAAACAAGTTTTCCTCACATTTCGGTGACAGAAAGTTCTGGAATTAGAAAGGAGCTACAAATTTCCTTCCATCCAGCGTTCCCCCAAGTCTCCCGATAAAAATGATTCCTCACTTGTGTGGGTAGGCTTAGCGCCCACGACAGGAAATGCCCCAAAACGCAACGTGGACACATCACATTTTTTTAAAGAAAACAGAGGTGTTTTTTGCAAAGAGCCTACCTGTAGATTTTGGCCTCTAGCTCAGCCGGCACCTAGGGAAACCTACCAAACCTGTGCATTTTTTAAAACTAGAGACCTACGGGAATCCAGGATGGGGTGACTTGTGGGGCTCTGACCAGGTTCTGTTACCCAGAATCCTTTGCAAACCTCAAAATTTGGCTAAAAAAACAAATTTTCCTCACATTTTGGTGACAGAAAGTTCTGGAATTAGAAAGGAGCCACAAATTTCCTTCCATCCAGCGTTCCCCCAAGTCTCCCGATAAAAATGATTCCTCACTTTTGTGGGTAGGCTTAGCGCCCACGACAGGAAATGCCCCAAAACGCAACGTGGACACATCACATTTTTTTAAAGAAAACAGAGGTGTTTTTTGCAAAGTGACTATCTGTAGATTTTGGCCTCTAGCTCAGCCGGCACCTAAGGAAACCTACCAAACCTGTGCATTTGTGAAAACTAGAGACCTAGGGGAATCCAAGATGGGGTGACTTGTGGGGCTCTGACCAGGTTCTGTTACCCAGAATCCTTTGCAAACCTCAAACTTTGGCTAAAAAAACTAATTTTCCTCACATTTTGGTGACAGAAAGTTCTGGAATTAGAGAGGAGACACAAATTTCCTTACACCCAGCGTTCCCCCACGTCTCCCGATAAAAACAATACCTCACTTGTGTGGGTAGGCCTAGCGCCCGCGACAGGAAATGCCCCAAAACGCAACGTGGACACATCACATTTTTTTAAAGAAAACAGAGGTGTTTTTTGCAAAGTGACTACCTGTAGATTTTGGCCTCTACCTCAGCCGGCACCTAGGAAAACATACCAAACCTGTGCATTTTTTAAAACTAGAGACCTAGGGGAATCCAAGATGGGGTGACTTGTGGAGCTCTGACCAGGTTCTGTTACCCAGAATCCTTTGCAAACCTCAAAATTCGGCTAAAAAAACACGTTTTCCTCACATTTCGGTGACAGAAAGTTCTGGAATCTGAGAGGAGGCACAAATTTCCTTCCACCCAGCGTTCCCCCAAGTCTGCCAATACAAATGATACCTCACTTGTGTGGGTAGGCCTAGCGCCTGTGACAGGAAATGTCCCAAAACACAACGTGGACACATCACATTTTTTTAAAGAAAACAGAGGTGTTTTTTGCAAAGAGCTTACCTGTAGATTTTGGCCTCTAGCTCAGCCGGCACCTAGGGAAACCTACAAAACCTGTGCATTTTTGAAAACTAGAGACCTACGGGAATCCAGGATGGGGTGACTTGTGGGGCTCTGACCAGGTTCTGTTACCCAGAATCCTTTGCAAACCTCAAAATTTGGCTAAAAAAACAAGTTTTCCTCACATTTCGGTGACAGAAAGTTCTAGAATTAGAAAGGAGCTACAAATTTCCTTCCATCCAGCGTTCCCCCAAGTCTCCCGATAAAAATGATTCCTCACTTGTGTGGGTAGGCTTAGCGCCCACGACAGGAAATGCCCCAAAACGCAACGTGGACACATCACATTTTTTTAAAGAAAACAGAGGTGTTTTTTGCAAAGAGCCTACCTGTAGATTTTGGCCTCTAGCTCAGCCGGCACCTAGGGAAACCTACCAAACCTGTGCATTTTTGAAAACTAGAGACCTACGGGAATCCAGGATGGGGTGACTTGTGGGGCTCTGACCAGGTTCTGTTACCCAGAATCCTTTGCAAACCTCAAAATTTGGCTAAAAAAACAAATTTTCCTCACATTTTGGTGACAGAAAGTTCTGGAATTAGAAAGGAGCCACAAATGTCCTTCCATCCAGCGTTCCCCCAAGTCTCCCGATAAAAATGATTCCTCACTTGTGTGGGTAGGCTTAGCGCCCACGACAGGAAATGCCCCAAAACGCAACGTGGACACATCACATTTTTTTAAAGAAAACAGAGGTGTTTTTTGCAAAGTGACTATCTGCAGATGTTGGCCTCTAGCTCAGCCGGCACCTAAGGAAACCTACCAAACCTGTTCATTTGTGAAAACTAGAGACCTAGGGGAATCCAAGATGGGGTGACTTGTGGGGCTCTGACCAGGTTCTGTTACCCAGAATCCTTTGCAAACCTCAAAATTTGGCTAAAAGAACACGTTTTCCTCACATTTCGGTGACAGAAAGTTCTGGAATCAGAGAGGAGCCACGGATTTCCTTCCACCCAGCGTTCCCCCAAGTCTCTCGATAAAAATGATACCTCACTTGTGTGGGTAGGCCTAGCGCCCGCGACAGGAAATGCTCCAAAACGCAATGTGGACCCATCACATTTTTTTAAAGAAAACAGAGGTGTTTTTTGCAAAGTGCCTACCTGTAGATTTTGGCCTCTAGCTCAGCCGGCACCTAGGGAAAACTACCAAACCTGTGCATTTGTTAAAGCTAGAGACCTAGGGGAATCCAAGATGGGGTGACTTGTGGGGCTCTGACCAGGTTCTGTTACCCAAAATGCTTTGCAAACCTCAAAATTTGGCTAAAAAAACACGTTTTCCTCACATTTTGGTGACAGAAAGTTCTGGAATCAGAGAGGAGTCACAAATTTCCTTCCACCCAGCGCTCCCCCAAGTCTCCTGATAAAAATGATACCTCACTTGTGTGGGTAGGCCTAGCGCCCTCGACAGGAAATGCCCCAAAACGCAACGTGGACACATCACATTTTTTTAAAGAAAAAAGAGGTGTTTTTTGCAAAGTGCTTACCTGTAGGTTTTGGCCTCTAGCTCAGCCGGCACCTAGGGAAACCTACCAAACCTGTGCATTTTTTTAAACTAGAGACCTAGGGGAATCCAAGATGGGGTGACTTGTGGAGCTCTGACCAGGTTCTGTTACCCAGAATCCTTTGCAAACCTCAAAATTTGGATAAAAAAACACATTTTCCTCACATTTCGGTGACAAAAAGTTCTGGAATCTGAGAGGAGGCACAAATTTCCTTCCACCCAGCGTTCCCCCAAGTCTGCCAATACAAATGATACCTCACTTGTGTGGGTAGGCCTAGCGCCCGTGACAGGAAATGTCCCAAAACACAACGTGGACACATCACATTTTTTTAAAGAAAACAGAGGTGTTTTTTGCAAAGAGCCTACCTGTAGATTTTGGCCTCTAGCTCAGCCGGCACCTAGGGAAACCTACCAAACCTGTGCATTTTTGAAAACTAGAGACCTACGGGAATCCAGGATGGGGTGACTTGTGGGGCTCTGACCAGGTTCCGTTACCCATAATCCTTTGCAAACCTCAAAATTTGGCTTAAAAAACAAGTTTTCCTCACATTTCGGTGACAGAAAGTTCTGGAATCTGAGAGGAGCCACAAATTTCCTTCCACCCAGCGTTCCCCCAAGTCTCCCGATACAAATGATACCTCACTTGTGTGGGTAGGACTAGCGCCCGCGACAGGAAATGCCCCAAAACGCAATGTGGACACATCACATTTTTTGAAAGAAAACAGAGGTGTTTTTTGCAAAGTGACTTCCTGTAGATTTTGGCCTCTAGCTCAGCCGGCACCTAAGGAAACCTACCAAAGCTGTGCACTTGTGAAAACTAGAGACCTAGGGGAATCCAAGATGGGGTGACTTGTGGGGCTCTGACCAGGTTCTGTTACCCAGAATCCTTTGCAAACCTCAAACTTTGGCTAAAGAAACAAATTTTCCTCACGTTTTGGTGACAGAAAGTTCTGGAATTAGAAAGGAGCCACAAATTTCCTTCCATCCAGCTTTCCCCCAAGTCTCCCGATAAAAATGATTCCTCACTTGTGTGGGTAGGCCTAGCGCCCGCGACAGGAAATGCCCCAAAACGCAACGTGGACACATCACATTTTTTTAAAGAAAACAGAGGTGTTTTTTGCAAAGTGACTATCTGTAGATTTTGACGTCTAGCTCAGCCGGCACCTAAGGAAACCTACCAAACCTGTGCATTTGTGAAAACTAGAGACCTAGGGGAATCCAAGATGGGGTGACTTGTGGGGCTCTGACCAGGTTCTGTTACCCAGAATCCTTTGCAAACCTCAAACTTTGGCTAAAAAAAAAAAAATCCTCACATTTTGGTGACAGAAAGTTCTGGAATCTGAGAGGAGCCACAAATTTCCTACCACCCAGCGTTCCCCCAAGTCTCCCGATAAAAATGATACCTCACTTGTGTGGGTAGGCCTAGCACCCGTGACAGGAAATGCCCCAAAACACAACGTGGACACATCAAATTTTTTGAAAGAAAACAGAGGTGTTTTTTTCAAAGTGCCTACCTATAGATTTGGCCTCTAGCTCAGCCGGCACCTAGGGAAACCTACCAAACCTGTGCATGTTTGAAAACTAGAGACCTAGGGGAACCAAGATGGGGTGACTTGTGGGGCTCTGACCAGGTTCTGTTACCCAGAATCCTTTGCAAATCTCAAAATTTGGCTACAAAAACAAGTTTTCCTCATATTTCGGTGACAGAAAGTTCTGGAATCTGAGAGGAGCCACAAATTTCCTTCCACCCAGCGTTTCCCCAAGTCTCCCAATAAAAATGATACCTCACTTGTGTGGGTAGGCCTAGCGCCCGGTGACAGGAAATGCCCCAAAACACAACGTGGACACATCACATTTTTTTAAAGAAAAAAGAGGTGTTTTTTGCAAAGTGCCTACCTGTAGATTTTGGCCTCTAGCTCAGCCGGCACCTAGGGAAACCTACCAAACCTGTGCATTTTTTAAAACTAGAGACCTAGGGGAATCCAAGATGGGGTGACTTGTGGAGCTCTGAACAGGTTCTGTTACCCAGAATCCTTTGCAAACCTCAAAATTTGGCTAAAAAAACACGTTTTCCTCACATTTCGGTGACAGAAAGTTCTGGAATCTGAGAGGAGGCACAAATTTCCTTCCACCCAGCGTTCCCCCAAGTCTCCCAATACAAATGATACCTCACTTGTGTGGGTAGGCCTAGCGCCCGTGACAGGAAATGTCCCAAAATACAACGTGGACACATCACATTTTTTTAAAGAAAACAGAGGTGTTTTTTGCAAAGAGCCTACCTGTAGATTTTGGCCTCTAGCTCAGCCGGCACCTAGGGAAACCTACCAAAACTGTGCATTTTTTAAAACTAGAGACCTACGGGAATCCAGGAAGGGGTGACTTGTGGGTCTCTGACCAGGTTCTGTTACCCAGAATCCTTTGCAAACCTCAAAATTTGGCTAAAAAAACACGTTTTCCTCACATTTCGGTGACAGAAAGTTCTGGAATCTGAGAGGAGCCACAAATTTCCTTCCACCCAGCGTTCCCCCAAGTCTCCCGATACAAATGATACCTCACTTGTGTGGGTAGGCCTAGCGCCCGCGACAGGAAATGCCCCAAAACGCAACGTGGACACATCAAATTTTTTTAAAGAAAACAGAGGTGTTTTTTGCAAAGTGACTACCTGTAGATTTTGGCCTCTAGCTCAGCCGGCACCTAAGGAAACCTACCAAACCTGTGCACTTGTGAAAACTAGAGACCTAGGGGAATCCAAGATGGGGTGACTTGTGGGGCTCTGACCAGGTTCTGTTACCCAGAATCCTTTGCAAACCTCAAACTTTGACTAAAAAAACAAATTTTCCTAACATTTTGGTGACAGAAAGTTCTGGAATTAGAAAGGAGCCACAAATTTCCTTCCATCCAGCGTTCCCCCACGTCTCCCGATAAAAATGATTCCTCACTTGTGTGGCTAGGCCTAGCACCCGCGACAGGAAATGCCCCAAAACGCAACGTGGACACATCACATTTTTTTAAAGAAAACAGAGGTGTTTTTTGCAAAGTGACTACCTGTAGATTTTGGCCTCTAGCTCAGCCGGCACCTAGGAAAACCTACCTAACCTGTGCATTTTTTAAAACTAGAGACCTACGGGAATCCAAGATGGGGTGACTTGTGGGGCTCTGACCAGGTTCTGTTACCCAGAATCCTTTGCAAACTTCAAAATTTGGCTAAAAGAACACGTTTTCCTCACATTTCGGTGACAGAAGGTTCTGGAATCTGAGAGGAGCCACAAATTTCCTACCACCCAGCGTTCCCCCAAGTCTCCCGATAAAAATGATACCTCACTTGTGTGGGTAGGCCTAGCGCCCGTGACAGGAAATGCCCCAAAACACAACGTGGACACATCACATTTTTTGAAAGAAAACAGAGGTGTTTTTTGCAAAGTGCCTACCTATAGATTTTGGCCTCTAGCTCAGCCGGCACCTAGGGAAACCTACCAAACCTGTGCATTTTTTAAAACTAGAGACCTAGAGGAACCAAGATGGGGTGACTTGTGGGGCTCTGACCAGGTTCTGTTACCCAGAATCCTTTTCAAACCTCAAAATTTGGCTAAAAAAACAAGTTTTCCTCATATTTCGGTGACAGAAAGTTCTGGAATCTGAGAGGAGGCACAAATTCCTTCCACCCAGCGTTCCCCCAAGTCTCCCGATAAAAATGATACCTCACTTGTGTGGGTAGGCCTAGCGCCCGCGACAGAAAATGCTCCAAAACGCAACGTGGACTCATCACATTTTTTTAAAGAAAACAGAGGTGTTTTTTGCTAAGAGCCTACCTGTAGATTTTGGCCTCTAGCTCAGCCGGCACCTAGGGAAACCTACCAAACCTGTGCATTTTTGAAAACTAGAGACCTACGGGAATCCAGGAAGGGGTGACTTGTTGGTCTCTGACCAGGTTCTGTTACCCAGAATCCTTTGCAAACCTCAAAATTTGGCTAAAAAAACACGTTTTCCTCACATTTCGGTGACAGAAAGTTCTGGAATCTGAGAGGAGCCACAAATTTCCTTCCACCCAGCGTTCCCCCAAGTCTCCCGATACAAATGATACCTCACTTGTGTGGGTAGGCCTAGCGCCCGCGACAGGAAATGCCCCAAAACGCAACGTGGACACATTACATTTTTTTAAAGAAAACAGAGGTGTTTTTTGCAAAGTGACTACCTGTAGATTTTGGCCTCTAGCTCAGCCAGCACCTAAGGAAACCTACCAAACCTGTGCACTTGTGAAAACTAGAGACCTAGGGGAATCCAAGATGGGGTGACTTGTGGGGCTCTGACCAGGTTCTGTTACCCAGAATCCTTTGCAAACCTCAAACTTTGGCTAAAAAAACAAATTTTCCTCACATTTTGGTGACAGAACGTTCTGGAATTAGAAAGGAGCCACAAATTTCCTTCCACCCAGCATTCCCCCATGTCTCCCGATAAAAGCGATACCTCACTTGTGTGGGTAGGCCTAGCGCCTGCGACAGGAAATGCCCCAAAACGGAACGTGGACACATCACATTTTTTTAAAGAAAACAGAGGTGTTTTTTGCAAAGTGACTACCTGTAGATTTTGGCCTCTAGCTCAGCCGGCACCTAGGAAAACCTACCTAACGTGTGCATTTTTTAAAACTAGAGACCTACGGGAATCCAAGATGGGGTGACTTGTGGGGCTCTGACCAGGTTCTGTTACCCAGAATCCTTTGCAAACCTCAAAATTTGGCTAAAAGAACACGTTTTCCTCACATTTCGGTGACAGAAGGTTCTGGAATCTGAGAGGAGCCACAAATTTCCTACCACCCAGCGTTCCCCCAAGTCTCCCGATAAAAATGATACCTCACTTGTGTGGGTAGGCCTAGCGCCCGTGACAGGAAATGCCCCAAAACACAACGTGGACACATCACATTTTTTGAAAGAAAGCAGAGGTGTTTTTTGCAAAGTGCCTACCTATAGATTTTGGCCTCTAGCTCAGCCGGCACATAGGGAAACCTACCAAACCTGTGCATTTTTTAAAACTAGAGCCCTAGAGGAACCAAGATTGGGTGATTTGTGGGGCTCTGACCAGGTTCTGTTACCCAGAATCCTTTTCAAACCTCAAAATTTGGCTAAAAAAACAAGTTTTCCTCATATTTCGGTGACAGAAAGTTCTGGAATCTGAGAGGAGGCACAAATTCCTTCCACCCAGCGTTCCCCCAAGTCTCCCGATAAAAATGATACCTCACTTGTGTGGGTAGGCCTAGCGCCCGCGACAGGAAATGCTCCAAAACGCAACGTGGACTCATCACATTTTTTTAAAGAAAACAGAGGTGTTTTTTGCAAAGTGCCTACCTGTAGATTTTGGCCTCTAGCTCAGCCGGCACCTAGGGAAACCTACCAAACCTGTGCATTTTTAAAAGCTAGAGACGTAGGGGAATCCAAGATGGGGTGACTTGTGGAGCTCTGACCAGGTTCTGTTACCCAGAATCCTTTGCAAACCTCAAAATTTGGCTAAAACAACACGTTTTCCTCACGTTTTGGTGACAGAAAGTTCTGGAATCAGAGAGGAGCCACGGATTTCCTTCCACCCAGCGTTCCCCCAATTCTCTCGATAAAAATGATACCTCACTTGTGTGGGTAGGCCTAGCGCCCTCGACAGGAAATGCCCCAAAACGCAACGTGGACACATCACATTTTTTTAAAATAAAAAGAGGTGTTTTTTGCAAAGTGCCTTCCTGTAGATTTTGGCCTCTAGCTCAGCCGGCACCTAGGGAAACCTACCAAACCTGTGCATTTTTTAAAACTAGAGACCTAGGGGAATCCAAGATGGGGTGACTTGTGGAGCTCTGACCAGGTTCTGTTACCCAGAATCCTTTGCAAACCTCAAAATGTGGCTAAAAAAACACGTTTTCCTCACATTTCGGTGACAGAAAGTTCTGGAATCTGAGAGGAGGCACAAATTTCCTTCCACCCAGCGTTCCCCCAAGTCTGCCAATACAAATGATACCTCACTTGTGTGGGTAGGCCTAGCGCCCGTGACAGGAAATATCCCAAAACACAACGTGGACACATCACATTTTTTTAAAGAAAACAGAGGTGTTTTTTGCAAAGAGCTTACCTGTAGATTTTGGCCTCTAGCTCAGCCGGCACCTAGGGAAACCTACCAAACCTGTGCATTTTTTAAAACTAGAGACCTAGGGGAATCCAAGATGGGGTGACTTGTGGAGCTCTGACCAGGTTCTGTTACCCAGAATCCTTTGCAAACCTCAAAATGTGGCTAAAAAAACACGTTTTCCTCACATTTCGGTGACAGAAAGTTCTGGAATCTGAGAGGAGGCACAAATTTCCTTCCACCCAGCGTTCCCCCAAGTCTGCCAATACAAATGATACCTCACTTGTGTGGGTAGGCCTAGCGCCCGTGACAGGAAATATCCCAAAACACAACGTGGACACATCACATTTTTTTAAAGAAAACAGAGGTGTTTTTTGCAAAGAGCTTACCTGTAGATTTTGGCCTCTAGCTCAGCCGGCACCTAGGGAAACCTACCAAACCTGTGCATTTTTAAAAGCTAGAGACGTAGGGGAATCCAAGATGGGGTGACTTGTGGAGCTCTGACCAGGTTCTGTTACCCAGAATCCTTTGCAAACCTCAAAATTTGGCTAAAACAACACGTTTTCCTCACATTTCGGTGACAGAAAGTTCTGGAATCTGAGAGGAGGCACAAATTTCCTTCCACCCAGCGTTCCCCCAAGTCTCCCGATAAAAATGATACCTCACTTGTGTGGGTAGGCCTAGCGCCCGGTGACAGGAAATGCCCCAAAACACAACGTGGACACATCACATTTTTTTAAAGAAAAAAGAGGTGTTTTTTGCAAAGTGCCTACCTGTAGATTTTGGCCTCTAGCTCAGCTGGCACCTAGGGAAACCTACCAAACCTGTGCATTTTTTAAAACTAGAGACCTAGGGGAATCCAAGATGGGGTGACTTGTGGAGCTCTGAACAGGTTCTGTTACCCAGAATCCTTTGCAAACCTCAAAATTTGGCTAAAAAAACACGTTTTCCTCACATTTCGGTGACAGAAAGTTCTGGAATCTGAGAGGAGGCACAAATTTCCTTCCACCCAGCGTTCCCCCAAGTCTCCCAATACAAATGATACCTCACTTGTGTGGGTAGGCCTAGCGCCCGTGACAGGAAATGTCCCAAAACACAACGTGGACACATCACATTTTTTTAAAGAAAACAGAGGTGTTTTTTGCAAAGAGCCTACCTGTAGATTTTGGCCTCTAGCTCAGCCGGCACCTAGGGAAACCTACCAAACCTGTGCATTTTTGAAAACTAGAGACCTACGGGAATCCAGGAAGGGGTGACTTGTGGGTCTCTGACCAGGTTCTGTTACCCAGAATCCTTTGCAAACCTCAAAATTTGGCTAAAAAAACACGTTTTCCTCACATTTCGGTGACAGAAAGTTCTGGAATCTGAGAGGAGCCACAAATTTCCTTCCACCCAGCGTTCCCCCAAGTCTCCCGATACAAATGATACCTCACTTGTGTGGGTAGGCCTAGCGCCCGCGACAGGAAATGCCCCAAAACGCAACGTGGACACATCACATTTTTTTAAAGAAAACAGAGGTGTTTTTTGCAAAGTGACTACCTGTAGATTTTGGCCTCTAGCTCAGCCGGCACCTAAGCAAACCTACCAAACCTGTGCACTTGTGAAAACTAGAGACCTAGGGGAATCCAAGATGGGGTGACTTGTGGGGCTCTGACCAGGTTCTGTTACCCAGAATCCTTTGCAAACCTCAAACTTTGATTAAAAAAACAAATTTTCCTCACATTTTGGTGACAGAAAGTTCTGGAACTAGAAAGGAGCCACAAATTTCCTTCCATCCAGCGTTCCCCCAAGTCTCCCGATAAAAATGATTCCTCACTTGTGTGGCTAGGCCTAGCGCCCGCGACAGGAAATGCCCCAAAACGCAACGTGGACACATCACATTTTTTGAAAGAAAACAGAGGTGTTTTTTGCAAAGTGACTATCTGTAGATTTTGGCCTCTTGCTCAGCCGGCACCTAAGGAAACCTACCAAACCTGTGCATTTGAGAAAACTAGAGACCTAGGGGAATCCAAGATGGGGTGACTTGTGGGGCTCTGACCAGGTTCTGTTACCCAGAATCCTTTGCAAACCTCAAACTTTGGCTAAAAAAACAAATTTTCCTCACATTTTGGTGACAGAACGTTCTGGAATTAGAAAGGAGCCACAAATTTCCTTCCACCCAGCATTCCCCCATGTCTCCCGATAAAAACGATACCTCACTTGTGTGGGTAGGCCTAGCGCCCGCGACAGGAAATGCCCCAAAACGCAACGTGGACACATCACATTTTTTTAAAGAAAACAGAGTTGTTTTTTGCAAAGTGACTACCTGTAGATTTTGGCCTCTAGCTCAGCCGGCACCTAGGAAAACCTACCTAACCTGTGCATTTTTTAAAACTAGAGACCTACGGGAATCCAAGATGGGGTGACTTGTGGGGCTCTGACCAGGTTCTGTTACCCAGAATCCTTTGCAAACTTCAAAATTTGGCTAAAAGAACACGTTTTCCTCACATTTCGGTGACAGAAGGTTCTGGAATCTGAGAGGAGCCACAAATTTCCTACCACCCAGCGTTCCCCCAAGTCTCCCGATAAAAATTATACCTCACTTGTGTGGGTAGGCCTAGCGCCCGTGACAGGAAATGCCCCAAAACACAACGTGGACACAACACATTTTTTGAAAGAAAACAGAGGTGTTTTTTGCAAAGTGCCTACCTATAGATTTTGGCCTCTAGCTCAGCCGGCACCTAGGGAAACCTACCAAACCTGTGCATTTTTTAAAACTAGAGACCTAGAGGAACCAAGATGGGGTGACTTGTGGGGCTCTGACCAGGTTCTGTTACCCAGAATCCTTTTCAAGCCTCAAAATTTGGCTAAAAAAACAAGTTTTCCTCATATTTCGGTGACAGAAAGTTCTGGAATCTGAGAGGAGGCACAAATTCCTTCCACCCAGCGTTCCCCCAAGTCTCCCGATAAAAATGATACCTCACTTGTGTGGGTAGGCCTAGCGCCCGCGACAGGAAATGCTCCAAAACGCAACGTGGACTCATCACATTTTTTTAAAGAAAACAGAGGTGTTTTTTGCTAAGAGCCTACCTGTAGATTTTGGCCTCTAGCTCAGCCGGCACCTAGGGAAACCTACCAAACCTGTGCATTTTTTAAAACTAGAGACCTACGGGAATTCAGGAAGGGGTGACTTGTGGGTCTCTGACCAGGTTCTGTTACCCAGAATCCTTTGCAAACCTCAAAATTTGGCTAAAAAAACACGTTTTCCTCACATTTCGGTGACAGAAAGTTCTGGAATCTGAGAGGAGCCACAAATTTCCTTCCACCCAGCGTTCCCCCAAGTCTCCCGATACAAATGATACCTCACTTGTGTGGGTAGGCCTAGCGCCCGCGACAGGAAATGCCCCAAAACGCAACGTGGACACATTACATTTTTTTAAAGAAAACAGAGGTGTTTTTTGCAAAGTGACTACCTGTAGATTTTGGCCTCTAGCTCAGCCAGCACCTAAGGAAACCTACCAAACCTGTGCACTTGTGAAAACTAGAGACCTAGGGGAATCCAAGATGGGGTGACTTGTGGGGCTCTGACCAGGTTCTGTTACCCAGAATCCTTTGCAAACCTCAAACTTTGGCTAAAAAAACAAATTTTCCTCACATTTTGGTGACAGAAAGTTCTGGAATTAGAAAGGAGCAACAAATTTCCTTCCATCCAGCGTTCCCCCAAGTCTCCCGATAAAAATGATTCCTCACTTGTGTGGCTAGGCCTAGCGCCCGCGACAGGAAATGCCCCAAAACGCAACGTGGACACATCACATTTTTTGAAAGAAAACAGAGGTGTTTTTTGCAAAGTGACTATCTGTAGATTTTGGCCTCTTGCTCAGCCGGCACCTAAGGAAACCTACCAAACCTGTGCATTTGAGAAAACTAGAGACCTAGGGGAATCCAAGATGGGGTGACTTGTGGGGCTCTGACCAGGTTCTGTTACCCAGAATCCTTTGCAAACCTCAAACTTTGGCTAAAAAAACAAATTTTCCTCACATTTTGGTGACAGAAAGTTCTGGAATTAGAAAGGAGCAACAAATTTCCTTCCACCCAGCATTCCCCCATGTCTCCCGATAAAAGCGATACCTCACTTGTGGGTAGGCCTAGCGCCTGCGACAGGAAATGCCCCAAAACGCAACGTGGACACATCACATTTTTTTAAAGAAAACAGAGGTGTTTTTTGCAAAGTGACTACCTGTAGATTTTGGCCTCTAGCTCAGCCGGCACCTAGGAAAACCTACCTAACGTGTGCATTTTTTAAAACTAGAGACCTACGGGAATCCAAGATGGGGTGACTTGTGGGGCTCTGACCAGGTTCTGTTACCCAGAATCCTTTGCAAACCTCAAAATTTGGCTAAAAGAACACGTTTTCCTCACATTTCGGTGACAGAAGGTTCTGGAATCTGAGAGGAGCCACAAATTTCCTACCACCCAGCGTTCCCCCAAGTCTCCCGATAAAAATGATACCTCACTTGTGTGGGTAGGCCTAGCGCCCGTGACAGGAAATGCCCCAAAACACAACGTGGACACATCACATTTTTTGAAAGAAAGCAGAGGTGTTTTTTGCAAAGTGCCTACCTATAGATTTTGGCCTCTAGCTCAGCCGGCACCTAGGGAAACCTACCAAACCTGTGCATTTTTTAAAACTAGAGACCTAGAGGAACCAAGATTGGGTGATTTGTGGGGCTCTGACCAGGTTCTGTTACCCAGAATCCTTTTCAAACCTCACAATTTGGCTAAAAAAACAAGTTTTCCTCATATTTCGGTGACAGAAAGTTCTGGAATCTGAGAGGAGGCACAAATTCCTTCCACCCAGCGTTCCCCCAAGTCTCCCGATAAAAATGATACCTCACTTGTGTGGGTAGGCCTAGCGCCCGCGACAGGAAATGCTCCAAAACGCAACGTGGACTCATCACATTTTTTTAAAGAAAACAGAGGTGTTTTTTGCAAAGTGCCTACCTGTAGATTTTGGCCTCTAGCTCAGCCGGCACCTAGGGAAACCTACCAAACCTGTGCATTTTTTAAAACTAGAGACCTAGGGGAATCCAAGATGGGGTGACTTGTGGGGCTCTGACCAGGTTCTGTTACCCAGAATCCTTTGCAAACCTCAAACTTTGGCTAAAAAAACACATTTTCCTCACGTTTTGGTGACAGAAAGTTCTGGAATCAGAGAGGAGCCACGGATTTCCTTCCACCCAGCGTTCCCCCAATTCTCTCGATAAAAATGATACCTCACTTGTGTGGGTAGGCCTAGCGCCCGCGACAGGTAATGCTCCAAAACGCAACGTGGACCCATCACATTTTTTTAAAGAAAACAGAGGTGTTTTTTGCAAAGTGCCTACCTGTAGATTTTGGCCTCTGGCTCAGCCGGCACCTAGGGAAACCTACCAAACCTGTGCATTTTTAAAAGCTAGAGACCTAGGGGAATCCAAGATGGGGTGACTTGTGGAGCTCTGACCAGGTTCTGTTACCCAGAATCCTTTGCAAACCTCAAAATTTGGCTAAAACAACACGTTTTCCTCACATTTCGGTGACAGAAAGTTCTGGAATCTGAGAGGAGGCACAAATTTCCTTCCACCAGCGTTCCCCCAAGTCTCCCGATACAAATGATACCTCACTTGTGTGGGTAGGCCTAGCGCCCGCGACAGGAAATGCCCCAAAACGCAACGTGGACACATCACATTTTTTGAAAGAAAACAGAGGTGTTTTTTGCAAAGTGACTACCTGTAGATTTTGGCCTCTAGCTCAGCCGGCACCTAAGGAAACCTACCAAACCTGTGTACTTGTGAAAACTAGAGACCTAGGGGAATCCAAGATGGGGTGACTTGTGGGGCTCTGACCAGGTTCTGTTACCCAGAATCCTTTGCAAACCTCAAACTTTGGCTAAAAAAACAAATTTTCCTCACATTTTGGTGACAGAAAGTTCTGGAATTAGAAAGGAGCCACAAATTTCCTTCCATCCAGCGTTCCCCCATGTCTCCCGATAAAAAAGATTCCTCACTTGTGTGGGTAGGCCTAGCGCCTGCGACAGGAAATGACCCAAAATGCAACGTGGACACATCACATTTTTTGAAAGAAAACAGAGGTGTTTTTTGCAAAGTGACTATCTGTAGATTTTGGCCTCTAGTTCAGCCGGCACCTAAGGAAACCTACCAAACCTGTGCATTTGTGAAAACTAGAGACCTAGGGGAATCCAATATGGGGTGACTTGTGGGGCTCTGACCAGGTTCTGTTACCCAGAATCCTTTGCAAACCTCAAACTTTGGCTAAAAAAACAAATTTTCCTCTCATTTTGGTGACAGAAAGTTCTGGAATCTGAGAGGAGCCACAAATTTCCTAACACCCAGCGTTCCCCCAAGTCTCCCGATAAAAATGATACCTCACTTGTGTGGGTAGGCCTAGCACCCGTGACAGGAAATGCCCCAAAACACAACGTGGACACATCACATTTTTTGAAAGAAAACAGAGGTGTTTTTTTCAAAGTGCCTACCTATAGATTTGGCCTCTAGCTCAGCCGGCACCTAGGGAAACCTACCAAACCTGTGCATTTTTGAAAACTAGAGACCTAGGGGAACCAAGATGGGGTGACTTGTGGGGCTCTGACCAGGTTCTGTTACCCAGAATCCTTTGCAAATCTCAAAATTTGGCTACAAAAACAAGTTTTCCTCATATTTCGGTGACAGAAAGTTCTGGAATCTGAGAGGAGCCACAAATTTCCTTCCACCCAGCGTTTCCCCAAGTCTCCCGATAAAAATGATACCTCACTTGTGTGGGTAGGCCTAGCGCCCGGTGACAGGAAATGCCCCAAAACACAACGTGGACACATCACATTTTTTTAAAGAAAAAAGAGATGTTTTTTGCAAAGTACCTCCCTGTAGATTTTGGCCTCTAGATCAGCCGGCACCTAGGGAAACCTACCAAACCTGTGCATTTTTTAAAACTAGAGACCTAGGGGAATCCAAGATGTGGTGACTTGTGGAGCTCTGAACAGGTTCTGTTACCCAGAATCCTTTGCAAACCTCAAAATTTGGCTAAAAAAACACGTTTTCCTCACATTTCGGTGACAGAAAGTTCTGGAATCTGAGAGGAGGCACAAATTTCCTTCCACCCAGCGTTCCCCCAAGTCTCCCAATACAAATGATACCTCACTTGTGTGGGTAGGCCTAGCGCCCGTGACAGGAAATGTCCCAAAACACAACGTGGACACATCACATTTTTTTAAAGAAAACAGAGGTGTTTTTTGCAAAGAGCCTACCTGTAGATTTTGGCCTCTAGCTCAGCTGGCACCTAGGGAAACCTACCAAACCTGTGCATTTTTTAAAACTAGAGACCTACGGGAATCCAGGAAGGGGTGACTTGTGGGTCTCTGACCAGGTTCTGTTACCCAGAATCCTTTGCAAACCTCAAAATTTGGCTAAAAAAACACGTTTTCCTCACATTTCGGTGACAGAAAGTTCAGGAATCTGAGAGGAGCCACAAATTTCCTTCCACCCAGCGTTTCCCCAAGTCTCCCGATAAAAATGATACCTCACTTGTGTGGGTAGGCCTAGCGCCCTCGACAGGAAATGCCCCAAAACGCAACGTGGACACATCACATTTTTTTAAAGAAAACAGAGGTGTTTTTTGCAAAGTTCCTACCTATAGATTTTGGCCTCTAGCTCAGCCGGCACCTAGGGAAACCGACCAAACCTGTGCATTTCTTAAAACTAGAGACCTAGGGGAATCCAAGATGGGATGACTTGTGGGGCTCTGACCAGGTTCTGTTACCCAGAATCCTTTGCAAACCTCAAACTTTGGCTAAAAAAACACATTTTCCTCACGTTTTGGTGACAGAAAGTTCTGGAATCAGAGAGGAGCCACGGATTTCCTTCCACCCAGCGTTCCCCCAAGTCTCTCGATAAAAATGATACCTCACTTGTGTGGGTAGGCCTAGCGCCCTCGGCAGGAAATACTCCAAAACGCAACGTGGACCCATCACATTTTTTTAAAGAAAACAGAGGTGTTTTTTGCTAAGTGCCTACCTGTAGATTTTGGCCTCTAGCTCAGCCGGCACCTAGGGAAACCTACCAAACCTGTGCATTTTTTAAAGCTAGAGACCTAGGGGAATCCAAGATGGGGTGACTTGTGGGGTTCTGACCAGGTTCTGTTACCCAGAATGCTTTGCAAACCTCAAAATTTGGCTAAAAAAACACGTTTTCCTCACGTTTTGGTGACAGAAAGTTCTGGAATCAGAGAGGAGCCACGGATTTCCTTCCACTCAGCGTTCCCCCAAGTCTCTCAATAAAAATGATACCTCACTTGTGTGGGTAGGCCTAGCGCCCGCGACAGGAAATGCTCCAAAACGCAACGTGGACCCATCACATTTTTTTTAAAGAAAACAGAGGTGTTTTTTGCAAAGTGCCGACCTGTAGATTTTGGCCTCTAGCTCAGCCGGCACCTAGGGAAACCTACCAAACCTGTGCATTTTTTAAAGCTAGAGACCTAGGGGAATCCAAGATGGGGTGACTTGTGGGGCTCTGACCAGGTTCTGTTACCCAGAATGCTTTGCAAACCTCAAAATTTGGCTAAAAAAACAGGTTTTCCTCACATTTTGGTGACAGAAAGTTCTGGAATCAGAGAGGAGTCACAAATTTCCTTCCACCCAGCGTTCCCCCAAGTCTCCTGATAAAAATGATACCTCACTTGTGTGGGTAGGCCTAGCGCCCTCGACAGGAAATGCCCCAAAACGCAACGTAGACACATCACATTTTTTTAAAGAAAAAAGAGGTGTTTTTTGCAAAGTGCCTACCTGTAGATTTTGGCCTCTAGCTCAGCCGGCACCTAGGGAAACCTACCAAACCTGTGCATTTTTTAAAACTAGAGACCTAGGGGAATCCACGATGGGGTGACTTGTGGAGCTCTGACCAGGTTCTGTTACCCAGAATCCTTTGCAAACCTCAAAATTTGGCTAAAAAAACACGTTTTCCTCACATTTCGGTGACAGAAAGTTCTGGAATCTGAGAGGAGGCACAAATATCCTTCCACCCAGCGTTCCCCCAAGTCTCCCGATACAAATGATACCTCACTTGTGTGGGTAGGCCTAGCGCCCGCTACAGGAAATGCCCCAAAACGCAATGTGGACACATCACATTTTTTTAAAGAAAACAGAGGTGTTTTTTGCAAAGTGACTTCCTGTAGATTTTGGCCTCTAGCTCAGCCGGCACCTAAGGAAACCTACCAAACCTGTGCACTTGTCAAAACTAGAGACCTAGGGGAATCCAAGATGGGGTGACTTGTGGGGCTCTGACCAGGTTCTGTTACCCAGAATCCTTTGCAAACCTCAAACTTTGGCTAAAAAAAAAAATTTCCTCACATTTTGGTGACAGAAAGTTCTGGAATTAGAAAGGAGCCACAAATTTCCTTCCATCCAGCGTTCCCCCAAGTCTCCCGATAAAAATGATTCCTCACTTGTGTGGGTAGGCCTAGCGCCCGCGACAGGAGATGCCCCAAAACGCAACGTGGACACATCACATTTTTTTAAAGAAAACAGAGGTGTTTTTTGCAAAGTGACTTTCTGTAGATTTTGGCCTCTAGCTCAGCCGGCACCTAAGGAAACCTACCAAACCTGTGCATTTGTGAAAACTAGAGACCTAGGGGAATCCAAGATGGGGTGACTTGTGGGGCTCTGACCAGGTTCTGTTACCCAGAATCCTTTGCAAACCTCAAACTTTGGCTAAAAAAACAAATTTTCCTCACATTTCGGTGACAGAAAGTTCTGGAATTAGAGAGGAGCCACAAATTTCCTTCCACCCAGCATTCCCCCAAGTCTCTCGATAAAAATGATACCTCACTTGTGTGGGTAGGCCTAGCGCCCGCGACAGGAAATGCTCCAAAACGCAACGTGGACCCATCACATTTTTTTAAAGAAAACAGAGTTGTTTTTTGCAAAGTGCCTACCTGTAGATTTTGGCCTCTAGCTCAGCCGGCACCTAGGGAAACCTACCAAACCTGTGCATTTTTCAAAGCTAGAGACCTAGGGGAATCCAAGATAGGGTGACTTGTGGGGCTCTGACCAGGTTCTGTTACCCAGAATGCTTTGCAAACCTCAAAATTTGGCTAAAAAAACACGTTTTCCTCACATTTTGGTGACAGAAAGTTCTGGAATCAGAGGGGAGTCACAAATTTCCTTCCACCCAGCGTTCCCCCAAGTCTCCTGATAAAAATGATACCTCACTTGTGTGGGTAGGCCTAGCGCCCTCGACAGGAAATGCCCCAAAACGCAACGTGGACACATCACATTTTTTTAAAGAAAAAAGAGGTGTTTTTTTGCAAAGTGCCTACCTGTAGATTTTGGCCTCTAGCTCAGCCGGCACCTAGGGAAACCTACCAAACCTTTGCATTTTTTAAAACTAGATACCTAGGGGAATCCAAGATGGGGTGACTTGTGGAGCTCTGATCAGGTTCTGTTACCCAGAATCCTTTGCAAACCTCAAAAATTGGCTAAAAAAACACTTTTTCCTCACATTTCGGTGACAGAAAGTTCTGGAATCTGAGAGGAGGCACAAATTTCCTTCCACCCAGCGTTCCCCCAAGTCTCCCAATACAAATGATACCTCACTTGTGTGGGTAGGCCTAGCGCCCGTGACAGGAAATGTCCCAAAACACAACGTGGACACATCACATTTTTTTAAAGAAAACAGAGGTGTTTTTTGCAAAGAGCCTACCTGTAGATTTTGGCCTCTAGCTCAGCCGGCACCTAGGGAAACCTACCAAACCTGTGCATTTTTTAAAACTAGAGACCTACGGGAATCCAGGATGGGGTGACTTGTGGGGCTCTGACCAGGTTCTGTTACCCAGAATCCTTTGCAAACCTCAAAATTTGGCTAAAAAAACAAGTTTTCCTCACATTTCGGTGACAGAAAGTTCTGGAATTTGAGAGGACCCACAAATTTCCTTACACCCAGCGTTCCCCCAAGTCTCCCGATACAAATGATACCTCACTTGTGTGGGTAGGCCTAGCACCCGCGACAGGAAATGCCCCAAAACGCAACGTGGACACATCACATTTTTTTAAAGAAAACAGAGGTGTTTTTTGCAAAGTGACTACCTGTAGATTTTGGCCTCTAGTTCAGCCGGCACCTAGGAAAACCTACCAAACCTGTGCATTTTTTAAAACTAGAGACCTAGGGGAAAGCAAGATGGGGTGACTTGTCGGGCTCTGACCAGGTTCTGTTACCCAGAATCCTTTGCAAACCTCAAAATTTGGCTAAAAGAACACGTTTTCCTCACATTTCGGTGACAGAAAGTTCTGGAATCAGAGAGGAGCCACGGATTTCCTTCCACCCAGCGTTCCCCCAAGTCTCTCGATAAAAATGATACCTCACTTGTGTGGGTAGGACTAGCGCCCGCGACAGGAAATGCTCCAAAACGCAACGTGGACCCATCACATTTTTTTAAAGAAAACAGAGGTGTTTTTTGCAAAGTGCCTACCTGTAGATTTTGGCCTCTAGCTCAGCCGGCACCTAGGGAAACCTACCAAGCCTGTGCATTTTTTAAAGCTAGAGACCTAGGGGAATCCAAGATGGGGTGACTTGTGGGGCTCTGACCAGGTTCTGTTACCCAGAATGCTTTGCAAACCTCAAAATTTGGCTGAAAAAACAAGTTTTCCTCACATTTTGGTGACAGAAAGTTCTGGAATCAGAGAGGAGTCACAAATTTCCTTCCACCCAGCGCTCCCCCAAGTCTCCTGATAAAAATGATACCTCACTTGTGTGGGTAGGCCTAGCGCCCTCGACAGGAAATGCCCCAAAACGCAACGTGGACACATCACATTTTTTTAAAATAAAAAGAGGTGTTTTTTGCAAAGTGCCTTCCTGTAGATTTTGGCCTCTAGCTCAGCCGGCACCTAGGGAAACCTACCAAACCTGTGCATTTTTTAAAACTAGAGACCTAGGGGAATCCAAGATGGGGTGACTTGTGGAGCTCTGACCAGGTTCTGTTACCCAGAATCCTTTGCAAACCTCAAAATGTGGCTAAAAAAACACGTTTTCCTCACATTTCGGTGACAGAAAGTTCTGGAATCTGAGAGGAGGCACAAATTTCCTTCCACCCAGCGTTCCCCCAAGTCTGCCAATACAAATGATACCTCACTTGTGTGGGTAGGCCTAGCGCCCGTGACAGGAAATATCCCAAAACACAACGTGGACACATCACATTTTTTTAAAGAAAACAGAGGTGTTTTTTGCAAAGAGCTTACCTGTAGATTTTGGCCTCTAGCTCAGCCGGCACCTAGGGAAACCTACCAAACCTGTGCATTTTTGAAAACTAGAGACCTACGGGAATCCAGGATGGGGTGACTTGTGGGGCTCTGACCAGGTTCTGTTACCCAGAATCCTTTGCAAACCTCAAAATTTGGCTAAAAAAACAAGTTTTCCTCACATTTCGGTGACAGAAAGTTCTGGAATTAGAAAGGAGCTACAAATTTCCTTCCATCCAGCGTTCCCCCAAGTCTCCCGATAAAAATGATTCCTCACTTGTGTGGGTAGGCTTAGCGCCCACGACAGGAAATGCCCCAAAACGCAACGTGGACACATCACATTTTTTTAAAGAAAACAGAGGTGTTTTTTGCAAAGAGCCTACCTGTAGATTTTGGCCTCTAGCTCAGCCGGCACCTAGGGAAACCTACCAAACCTGTGCATTTTTTAAAACTAGAGACCTACGGGAATCCAGGATGGGGTGACTTGTGGGGCTCTGACCAGGTTCTGTTACCCAGAATCCTTTGCAAACCTCAAAATTTGGCTAAAAAAACAAATTTTCCTCTCATTTTTGTGACAGAAAGTTCTGGAATTAGAAAGAAGCCACAAATTTCCTTCCATCCAGCGTTCCCCCAAGTCTCCCGATAAAAATGATTCCTCACTTTTGTGGGTAGGCTTAGCGCCCACGACAGGAAATGCCCCAAAACGCAACGTGGACACATCACATTTTTTTAAAGAAAACAGAGGTGTTTTTTGCAAAGTGAGTTCCTGTAGATTTTGGCCTCTAGCTCAGCCGGCACCTAAGGAAACCTACCAAACCTGTGCACTTGTCAAAACTAGAGACCTAGGGGAATCCAAGATGGGGTGACTTGTGGGGCTCTGACCAGGTTCTGTTACCCAGAATCCTTTGCAAACCTCAAACTTTGGCTAAAAAAACAAATTTTCCTCACATTTTGGTGACAGAAAGTTCTGGAATTAGAGAGGAGACACAAATTTCCTTACACCCAGCGTTCCCCCACGTCTCCCGATAAAAACAATACCTCACTTGTGTGGGTAGGCCTAGCGCCCGCGACAGGAAATGCCCCAAAACGCAACGTGGACACATCACATTTTTTTAAAGAAAACAGAGGTGTTTTTTGCAAAGTGACTACCTGTAGATTTTGGCCTCTAGATCAGCCGGCACCTAGGAAAACATACCAAACCTGTGCATTTTTTAAAACTAGAGACCTAGGGGAATCCAAGATGGGGTGACTTGTGGAGCTCTGACCAGGTTCTGTTACCCAGAATCCTTTGCAAACCTCAAAATTTGGCTAAAAAAACACGTTTTCCTCACATTTCGGTGACAGAAAGTTCTGGAATCTGAGAGGAGGCACAAATTTCCTTCCACCCAGCGTTCCCCCAAGTCTCCCGATACAAATGATACCTCACTTGTGTGGGTAGGACTAGCGCCCGCGACAGGAAATGCCCCAAAACGCAATGTGGACACATCACATTTTTTGAAAGAAAACAGAGGTGTTTTTTGCAAAGTGACTTCCTGTAGATTTTGGCCTCTAGCTCAGCCGGCACCTAAGGAAAAGCTACCAAAGCTGTGCACTTGTGAAAACTAGAGACCTAGGGGAATCCAAGATGGGGTGACTTGTGGGGCTCTGACCAGGTTCTGTTACCCAGAATCCTTTGCAAACCTCAAACTTTGGCTAAAGAAACAAATTTTCCTCACGTTTTGGTGACAGAAAGTTCTGGAATTAGAAAGGAGCCACAAATTTCCTTCCATCCAGCTTTCCCCCAAGTCTCCCGATAAAAATGATTCCTCACTTGTGTGGGTAGGCCTAGCGCCCGCGACAGGAAATGCCCCAAAACGCAACGTGGACACATCACATTTTTTTAAAGAAAACAGAGGTGTTTTTTGCAAAGTGACTATCTGTAGATTTTGACGTCTAGCTCAGCCGGCACCTAAGGAAACCTACCAAACCTGTGCATTTGTGAAAACTAGAGACCTAGGGGAATCCAAGATGGGGTGACTTGTGGGGCTCTGACCAGGTTCTGTTACCCAGAATCCTTTGCAAACCTCAAACTTTGGCTAAAAAAAAAAAAATTCCTCACATTTTGGTGACAGAAAGTTCTGGAATCTGAGAGGAGCCACAAATTTCCTACCACCCAGCGTTCCCCCAAGTCTCCCGATAAAAATGATACCTCACTTGTGTGGGTAGGCCTAGCACCCGTGACAGGAAATGCCCCAAAACACAACGTGGACACATCACATTTTTTTAAAGAAAAAAGAGGTGTTTTTTGCAAAGTGCCTACCTGTAGATTTTGGCCTCTAGCTCAGCCGGCACCTAGGGAAACCTACCAAACCTGTGCATTTTTTAAAACTAGAGACCTAGGGGAATCCAAGATGGGGTGACTTGTGGAGCTCTGAACAGGTTCTGTTACCCAGAATCCTTTGCAAACCTCAAAATTTGGCTAAAAAAACACGTTTTCCTCACATTTCGGTGACAGAAAGTTCTGGAATCTGAGAGGAGGCACAAATTTCCTTCCACCCAGCGTTCCCCCAAGTCTCCCAATACAAATGATACCTCACTTGTGTGGGTAGGCCTAGCGCCCGTGACAGGAAATGTCCCAAAATACAACGTGGACACATCACATTTTTTTAAAGAAAACAGAGGTGTTTTTTGCAAAGAGCCTACCTGTAGATTTTGGCCTCTAGCTCAGCCGGCACCTAGGGAAACCTACCAAAACTGTGCATTTTTTAAAACTAGAGACCTACGGGAATCCAGGAAGGGGTGACTTGTGGGTCTCTGACCAGGTTCTGTTACCCAGAATCCTTTGCAAACCTCAAAATTTGGCTAAAAAAACACGTTTTCCTCACATTTCGGTGACAGAAAGTTCTGGAATCTGAGAGGAGCCACAAATTTCCTTCCACCCAGCGTTCCCCCAAGTCTCCCGATACAAATGATACCTCACTTGTGTGGGTAGGCCTAGCGCCCGCGACAGGAAATGCCCCAAAACGCAACGTGGACACATCAAATTTTTTTAAAGAAAACAGAGGTGTTTTTTGCAAAGTGACTACCTGTAGATTTTGGCCTCTAGCTCAGCCGGCACCTAAGGAAACCTACCAAACCTGTGCACTTGTGAAAACTAGAGACCTAGGGGAATCCAAGATGGGGTGACTTGTGGGGCTCTGACCAGGTTCTGTTACCCAGAATCCTTTGCAAACCTCAAACTTTGACTAAAAAAACAAATTTTCCTAACATTTTGGTGACAGAAAGTTCTGGAATTAGAAAGGAGCCACAAATTTCCTTCCATCCAGCGTTCCCCCACGTCTCCCGATAAAAATGATTCCTCACTTGTGTGGCTAGGCCTAGCACCCGCGACAGGAAATGCCCCAAAACGCAACGTGGACACATCACATTTTTTTAAAGAAAACAGAGGTGTTTTTTGCAAAGTGACTACCTGTAGATTTTGGCCTCTAGCTCAGCCGGCACCTAGGAAAACCTACCTAACCTGTGCATTTTTTAAAACTAGAGACCTACGGGAATCCAAGATGGTGTGACTTGTGGGGCTCTGACCAGGTTCTGTTACCCAGAATCCTTTGCAAACTTCAAAATTTGGCTAAAAGAACACGTTTTCCTCACATTTCGGTGACAGAAGGTTCTGGAATCTGAGAGGAGCCACAAATTTCCTACCACCCAGCGTTCCCCCAAGTCTCCCGATAAAAATGATACCTCACTTGTGTGGGTAGGCCTAGCGCCCGTGACAGGAAATGCCCCAAAACACAACGTGGACACATCACATTTTTTGAAAGAAAACAGAGGTGTTTTTTGCAAAGTGCCTACCTATAGATTTTGGCCTCTAGCTCAGCCGGCACCTAGGGAAACCTACCAAACCTGTGCATTTTTTAAAACTAGAGACCTAGAGGAACCAAGATGGGGTGACTTGTGGGGCTCTGACCAGGTTCTGTTACCCAGAATCCTTTTCAAACCTCAAAATTTGGCTAAAAAAACAAGTTTTCCTCATATTTCGGTGACAGAAAGTTCTGGAATCTGAGAGGAGGCACAAATTCCTTCCACCCAGCGTTCCCCCAAGTCTCCCGATAAAAATGATACCTCACTTGTGTGGGTAGGCCTAGCGCCCGCGACAGAAAATGCTCCAAAACGCAACGTGGACTCATCACATTTTTTTAAAGAAAACAGAGGTATTTTTTGCTAAGAGCCTACCTGTAGATTTTGGCCTCTAGCTCAGCCGGCACCTAGGGAAACCTACCAAACCTGTGCATTTTTGAAAACTAGAGACCTACGGGAATCCAGGAAGGGGTGACTTGTTGGTCTCTGACCAGGTTCTGTTACCCAGAATCCTTTGCAAACCTCAAAATTTGGCTAAAAAAACACGTTTTCCTCACATTTCGGTGACAGAAAGTTCTGGAATCTGAGAGGAGCCACAAATTTCCTTCCACCCAGCGTTCCCCCAAGTCTCCCGATACAAATGATACCTCACTTGTGTGGGTAGGCCTAGCGCCCGCGACAGGAAATGCCCCAAAACGCAACGTGGACACATTACATTTTTTTAAAGAAAACAGAGGTGTTTTTTGCAAAGTGACTACCTGTAGATTTTGGCCTCTAGCTCAGCCAGCACCTAAGGAAACCTACCAAACCTGTGCACTTGTGAAAACTAGAGACCTAGGGGAATCCAAGATGGGGTGACTTGTGGGGCTCTGACCAGGTTCTGTTACCCAGAATCCTTTGCAAACCTCAAACTTTGGCTAAAAAAACAAATTTTCCTCACATTTTGGTGACAGAACGTTCTGGAATTAGAAAGGAGCCACAAATTTCCTTCCACCCAGCATTCCCCCATGTCTCCCGATAAAAGCGATACCTCACTTGTGTGGGTAGGCCTAGCGCCTGCGACAGGAAATGCCCCAAAACGGAACGTGGACACATCACATTTTTTTAAAGAAAACAGAGGTGTTTTTTGCAAAGTGACTACCTGTAGATTTTGGCCTCTAGCTCAGCCGGCACCTAGGAAAACCTACCTAACGTGTGCATTTTTTAAAACTAGAGACCTACGGGAATCCAAGATGGGGTGACTTGTGGGGCTCTGACCAGGTTCTGTTACCCAGAATCCTTTGCAAACCTCAAAATTTGGCTAAAAGAACACGTTTTCCTCACATTTCGGTGACAGAAGGTTCTGGAATCTGAGAGGAGCCACAAATTTCCTACCACCCAGCGTTCCCCCAAGTCTCCCGATAAAAATGATACCTCACTTGTGTGGGTAGGCCTAGCGCCCGTGACAGGAAATGCCCCAAAACACAACGTGGACACATCACATTTTTTGAAAGAAAGCAGAGGTGTTTTTTGCAAAGTGCCTACCTATAGATTTTGGCCTCTAGCTCAGCCGGCACATAGGGAAACCTACCAAACCTGTGCATTTTTTAAAACTAGAGCCCTAGAGGAACCAAGATTGGGTGATTTGTGGGGCTCTGACCAGGTTCTGTTACCCAGAATCCTTTTCAAACCTCAAAATTTGGCTAAAAAAACAAGTTTTCCTCATATTTCGGTGACAGAAAGTTCTGGAATCTGAGAGGAGGCACAAATTCCTTCCACCCAGCGTTCCCCCAAGTCTCCCGATAAAAATGATACCTCACTTGTGTGGGTAGGCCTAGCGCCCGCGACAGGAAATGCTCCAAAACGCAACGTGGACTCATCACATTTTTTTAAAGAAAACAGAGGTGTTTTTTGCAAAGTGCCTACCTGTAGATTTTGGCCTCTAGCTCAGCCGGCACCTAGGGAAACCTACCAAACCTGTGCATTTTTAAAAACTAGAGACCTAGGGGAATCCAAGATGGGGTGACTTGCGGGGCTCTGACCAGGTTCTGTTACCCAGAATCCTTTGCAAACCTCAAACTTTGGCTAAAAAAACACATTTTCCTCACGTTTTGGTGACAGAAAGTTCTGGAATCAGAGAGGAGCCACGGATTTCCTTCCACCCAGCGTTCCCCCAATTCTCTCGATAAAAATGATACCTCACTTGTGTGGGTAGGCCTAGCGCCCGCGACAGGTAATGCTCCAAAACGCAACGTGGACCCATCACATTTTTTTAAAGAAAACAGAGGTGTTTTTTGCAAAGTGCCTACCTGTAGATTTTGGCCTCTGGCTCAGCCGGCACCTAGGGAAACCTACCAAACCTGTGCATTTTTAAAAGCTAGAGACGTAGGGGAATCCAAGATGGGGTGACTTGTGGAGCTCTGACCAGGTTCTGTTACCCAGAATCCTTTGCAAACCTCAAAATTTGGCTAAAACAACACGTTTTCCTCACATTTCGGTGACAGAAAGTTCTGGAATCTGAGAGGAGGCACAAATTTCCTTCCACCCAGCGTTCCCCCAAGTCTCCCGATAAAAATGATACCTCACTTGTGTGGGTAGGCCTAGCGCCCGGTGACAGGAAATGCCCCAAAACACAACGTGGACACATCACATTTTTTTAAAGAAAAAAGAGGTGTTTTTTGCAAAGTGCCTACCTGTAGATTTTGGCCTCTAGCTCAGCTGGCACCTAGGGAAACCTACCAAACCTGTGCATTTTTTAAAACTAGAGACCTAGGGGAATCCAAGATGGGGTGACTTGTGGAGCTCTGAACAGGTTCTGTTACCCAGAATCCTTTGCAAACCTCAAAATTTGGCTAAAAAAACACGTTTTCCTCACATTTCGGTGACAGAAAGTTCTGGAATCTGAGAGGAGGCACAAATTTCCTTCCACCCAGCGTTCCCCCAAGTCTCCCAATACAAATGATACCTCACTTGTGTGGGTAGGCCTAGCGCCCGTGACAGGAAATGTCCCAAAACACAACGTGGACACATCACATTTTTTTAAAGAAAACAGAGGTGTTTTTTGCAAAGAGCCTACCTGTAGATTTTGGCCTCTAGCTCAGCCGGCACCTAGGGAAACCTACCAAACCTGTGCATTTTTGAAAACTAGAGACCTACGGGAATCCAGGAAGGGGTGACTTGTGGGTCTCTGACCAGGTTCTGTTACCCAGAATCCTTTGCAAACCTCAAAATTTGGCTAAAAAAACACGTTTTCCTCACATTTCGGTGACAGAAAGTTCTGGAATCTGAGAGGAGCCACAAATTTCCTTCCACCCAGCGTTCCCCCAAGTCTCCCGATACAAATGATACCTCACTTGTGTGGGTAGGCCTAGCGCCCGCGACAGGAAATGCCCCAAAACGCAACGTGGACACATCACATTTTTTTAAAGAAAACAGAGGTGTTTTTTGCAAAGTGACTACCTGTAGATTTTGGCCTCTAGCTCAGCCGGCACCTAAGCAAACCTACCAAACCTGTGCACTTGTGAAAACTAGAGACCTAGGGGAATCCAAGATGGGGTGACTTGTGGGGCTCTGACCAGGTTCTGTTACCCAGAATCCTTTGCAAACCTCAAACTTTGACTAAAAAAACAAATTTTCCTCACATTTTGGTGACAGAAAGTTCTGGAATTAGAAAGGAGCCACAAATTTCCTTCCATCCAGCGTTCCCCCAAGTCTCCCGATAAAAATGATTCCTCACTTGTGTGGCTAGGCCTAGCGCCCGCGACAGGAAATGCCCCAAAACGCAACGTGGACACATCACATTTTTTGAAAGAAAACAGAGGTGTTTTTTGCAAAGTGACTATCTGTAGATTTTGGCCTCTTGCTCAGCCGGCACCTAAGGAAACCTACCAAACCTGTGCATTTGAGAAAACTAGAGACCTAGGGGAATCCAAGATGGGGTGACTTGTGGGGCTCTGACCAGGTTCTGTTACCCAGAATCCTTTGCAAACCTCAAACTTTGGCTAAAAAAACAAATTTTCCTCACATTTTGGTGACAGAACGTTCTGGAATTAGAAAGGAGCCACAAATTTCCTTCCACCCAGCATTCCCCCATGTCTCCCGATAAAAACGATACCTCACTTGTGTGGGTAGGCCTAGCGCCCGCGACAGGAAATGCCCCAAAACGCAACGTGGACACATCACATTTTTTTAAAGAAAACAGAGGTGTTTTTTGCAAAGTGACTACCTGTAGATTTTGGCCTCTAGCTCAGCCGGCACCTAGGAAAACCTACCTAACCTGTGCATTTTTTAAAACTAGAGACCTACGGGAATCCAAGATGGGGTGACTTGTGGGGCTCTGACCAGGTTCTGTTACCCAGAATCCTTTGCAAACTTCAAAATTTGGCTAAAAGAACACGTTTTCCTCACATTTCGGTGACAGAAGGTTCTGGAATCTGAGAGGAGCCACAAATTTCCTACCACCCAGCGTTCCCCCAAGTCTCCCGATAAAAATTATACCTCACTTGTGTGGGTAGGCCTAGCGCCCGTGACAGGAAATGCCCCAAAACACAACGTGGACACAACACATTTTTTGAAAGAAAACAGAGGTGTTTTTTGCAAAGTGCCTACCTATAGATTTTGGCCTCTAGCTCAGCCGGCACCTAGGGAAACCTACCAAACCTGTGCATTTTTTAAAACTAGAGACCTAGAGGAACCAAGATGGGGTGACTTGTGGGGCTCTGACCAGGTTCTGTTACCCAGAATCCTTTTCAAGCCTCAAAATTTGGCTAAAAAAACAAGTTTTCCTCATATTTCGGTGACAGAAAGTTCTGGAATCTGAGAGGAGGCACAAATTCCTTCCACCCAGCGTTCCCCCAAGTCTCCCGATAAAAATGATACCTCACTTGTGTGGGTAGGCCTAGCGCCCGCGACAGGAAATGCTCCAAAACGCAACGTGGACTCATCACATTTTTTTAAAGAAAACAGAGGTGTTTTTTGCTAAGAGCCTACCTGTAGATTTTGGCCTCTAGCTCAGCCGGCACCTAGGGAAACCTACCAAACCTGTGCATTTTTTAAAACTAGAGACCTACGGGAATTCAGGAAGGGGTGACTTGTGGGTCTCTGACCAGGTTCTGTTACCCAGAATCCTTTGCAAACCTCAAAATTTGGCTAAAAAAACACGTTTTCCTCACATTTCGGTGACAGAAAGTTCTGGAATCTGAGAGGAGCCACAAATTTCCTTCCACCCAGCGTTCCCCCAAGTCTCCCGATACAAATGATACCTCACTTGTGTGGGTAGGCCTAGCGCCCGCGACAGGAAATGCCCCAAAACGCAACGTGGACACATTACATTTTTTTAAAGAAAACAGAGGTGTTTTTTGCAAAGTGACTACCTGTAGATTTTGGCCTCTAGCTCAGCCAGCACCTAAGGAAACCTACCAAACCTGTGCACTTGTGAAAACTAGAGACCTAGGGGAATCCAAGATGGGGTGACTTGTGGGGCTCTGACCAGGTTCTGTTACCCAGAATCCTTTGCAAACCTCAAACTTTGGCTAAAAAAACAAATTTTCCTCACATTTTGGTGACAGAAAGTTCTGGAATTAGAAAGGAGCAACAAATTTCCTTCCATCCAGCGTTCCCCCAAGTCTCCCGATAAAAATGATTCCTCACTTGTGTGGCTAGGCCTAGCGCCCGCGACAGGAAATGCCCCAAAACGCAACGTGGACACATCACATTTTTTGAAAGAAAACAGAGGTGTTTTTTGCAAAGTGACTATCTGTAGATTTTGGCCTCTTGCTCAGCCGGCACCTAAGGAAACCTACCAAACCTGTGCATTTGAGAAAACTAGAGACCTAGGGGAATCCAAGATGGGGTGACTTGTGGGGCTCTGACCAGGTTCTGTTACCCAGAATCCTTTGCAAAACTCAAACTTTGGCTAAAAAAACAAATTTTCCTCACATTTTGGTGACAGAACGTTCTGGAATTAGAAAGGAGCCACAAATTTCCTTCCACCCAGCATTCCCCCATGTCTCCCGATAAAAGCGATACCTCACTTGTGGGTAGGCCTAGCGCCTGCGACAGGAAATGCCCCAAAACGCAACGTGGACACATCACATTTTTTTAAAGAAAACAGAGGTGTTTTTTGCAAAGTGACTACCTGTAGATTTTGGCCTCTAGCTCAGCCGGCACCTAGGAAAACCTACCTAACGTGTGCATTTTTTAAAACTAGAGACCTACGGGAATCCAAGATGGGGTGACTTGTGGGGCTCTGACCAGGTTCTGTTACCCAGAATCCTTTGCAAACCTCAAAATTTGGCTAAAAGAACACGTTTTCCTCACATTTCGGTGACAGAAGGTTCTGGAATCTGAGAGGAGCCACAAATTTCCTACCACCCAGCGTTCCCCCAAGTCTCCCGATAAAAATGATACCTCACTTGTGTGGGTAGGCCTAGCGCCCGTGACAGGAAATGCCCCAAAACACAACGTGGACACATCACATTTTTTGAAAGAAAGCAGAGGTGTTTTTTGCAAAGTGCCTACCTATAGATTTTGGCCTCTAGCTCAGCCGGCACCTAGGGAAACCTACCAAACCTGTGCATTTTTTAAAACTAGAGACCTAGAGGAACCAAGATTGGGTGATTTGTGGGGCTCTGACCAGGTTCTGTTACCCAGAATCCTTTTCAAACCTCACAATTTGGCTAAAAAAACAAGTTTTCCTCATATTTCGGTGACAGAAAGTTCTGGAATCTGAGAGGAGGCACAAATTCCTTCCACCCAGCGTTCCCCCAAGTCTCCCGATAAAAATGATACCTCACTTGTGTGGGTAGGCCTAGCGCCCGCGACAGGAAATGCTCCAAAACGCAACGTGGACTCATCACATTTTTTTAAAGAAAACAGAGGTGTTTTTTGCAAAGTGCCTACCTGTAGATTTTGGCCTCTAGCTCAGCCGGCACCTAGGGAAACCTACCAAACCTGTGCATTTTTTAAAACTAGAGACCTAGGGGAATCCAAGATGGGGTGACTTGTGGGGCTCTGACCAGGTTCTGTTACCCAGAATCCTTTGCAAACCTCAAACTTTGGCTAAAAAAACACATTTTCCTCACGTTTTGGTGACAGAAAGTTCTGGAATCAGAGAGGAGCCACGGATTTCCTTCCACCCAGCGTTCCCCCAATTCTCTCGATAAAAATGATACCTCACTTGTGTGGGTAGGCCTAGCGCCCGCGACAGGTAATGCTCCAAAACGCAACGTGGACCCATCACATTTTTTTAAAGAAAACAGAGGTGTTTTTTGCAAAGTGCCTACCTGTAGATTTTGGCCTCTGGCTCAGCCGGCACCTAGGGAAACCTACCAAACCTGTGCATTTTTAAAAGCTAGAGACCTAGGGGAATCCAAGATGGGGTGACTTGTGGAGCTCTGACCAGGTTCTGTTACCCAGAATCCTTTGCAAACCTCAAAATTTGGCTAAAACAACACGTTTTCCTCACATTTCGGTGACAGAAAGTTCTGGAATCTGAGAGGAGGCACAAATTTCCTTCCACCCAGCGTTCCCCCAAGTCTCCCGATACAAATGATACCTCACTTGTGTGGGTAGGCCTAGCGCCCGCGACAGGAAATGCCCCAAAACGCAACGTGGACACATCACATTTTTTGAAAGAAAACAGAGGTGTTTTTTGCAAAGTGACTACCTGTAGATTTTGGCCTCTAGCTCAGCCGGCACCTAAGGAAACCTACCAAACCTGTGTACTTGTGAAAACTAGAGACCTAGGGGAATCCAAGATGGGGTGACTTGTGGGGCTCTGACCAGGTTCTGTTACCCAGAATCCTTTGCAAACCTCAAACTTTGGCTAAAAAAACAAATTTTCCTCACATTTTGGTGACAGAAAGTTCTGGAATTAGAAAGGAGCCACAAATTTCCTTCCATCCAGCGTTCCCCCATGTCTCCCGATAAAAAAGATTCCTCACTTGTGTGGGTAGGCCTAGCGCCTGCGACAGGAAATGACCCAAAATGCAACGTGGACACATCACATTTTTTGAAAGAAAACAGAGGTGTTTTTTGCAAAGTGACTATCTGTAGATTTTGGCCTCTAGTTCAGCCGGCACCTAAGGAAACCTACCAAACCTGTGCATTTGTGAAAACTAGAGACCTAGGGGAATCCAATATGGGGTGACTTGTGGGGCTCTGACCAGGTTCTGTTACCCAGAATCCTTTGCAAACCTCAAACTTTGGCTAAAAAAACAAATTTTCCTCTCATTTTGGTGACAGAAAGTTCTGGAATCTGAGAGGAGCCACAAATTTCCTAACACCCAGCGTTCCCCCAAGTCTCCCGATAAAAATGATACCTCACTTGTGTGGGTAGGCCTAGCACCCGTGACAGGAAATGCCCCAAAACACAACGTGGACACATCACATTTTTTGAAAGAAAACAGAGGTGTTTTTTTCAAAGTGCCTACCTATAGATTTGGCCTCTAGCTCAGCCGGCACCTAGGGAAACCTACCAAACCTGTGCATTTTTGAAAACTAGAGACCTAGGGGAACCAAGATGGGGTGACTTGTGGGGCTCTGACCAGGTTCTGTTACCCAGAATCCTTTGCAAATCTCAAAATTTGGCTACAAAAACAAGTTTTCCTCATATTTCGGTGACAGAAAGTTCTGGAATCTGAGAGGAGCCACAAATTTCCTTCCACCCAGCGTTTCCCCAAGTCTCCCGATAAAAATGATACCTCACTTGTGTGAGTAGGCCTAGCGCCCGGTGACAGGAAATGCCCCAAAACACAACGTGGACACATCACATTTTTTTAAAGAAAAAAGAGATGTTTTTTGCAAAGTGCCTCCCTGTAGATTTTGGCCTCTAGATCAGCCGGCACCTAGGGAAACCTACCAAACCTGTGCATTTTTTAAAACTAGAGACCTAGGGGAATCCAAGATGTGGTGACTTGTGGAGCTCTGAACAGGTTCTGTTACCCAGAATCCTTTGCAAACCTCAAAATTTGGCTAAAAAAACACGTTTTCCTCACATTTCGGTGACAGAAAGTTCTGGAATCTGAGAGGAGGCACAAATTTCCTTCCACCCAGCGTTCCCCCAAGTCTCCCAATACAAATGATACCTCACTTGTGTGGGTAGGCCTAGCGCCCGTGACAGGAAATGTCCCAAAACACAACGTGGACACATCACATTTTTTTAAAGAAAACAGAGGTGTTTTTTGCAAAGAGCCTACCTGTAGATTTTGGCCTCTAGCTCAGCTGGCACCTAGGGAAACCTACCAAACCTGTGCATTTTTGAAAACTAGAGACCTACGGGAATCCAGGAAGGGGTGACTTGTGGGTCTCTGACCAGGTTCTGTTACCCAGAATCCTTTGCAAACCTCAAAATTTGGCTAAAAAAACACGTTTTCCTCACATTTCGGTGACAGAAAGTTCAGGAATCTGAGAGGAGCCACAAATTTCCTTCCACCCAGCGTTTCCCCAAGTCTCCCGATAAAAATGATACCTCACTTGTGTGGGTAGGCCTAGCGCCCTCGACAGGAAATGCCCCAAAACGCAACGTGGACACATCACATTTTTTTAAAGAAAACAGAGGTGTTTTTTGCAAAGTTCCTACCTATAGATTTTGGCCTCTAGCTCAGCCGGCACCTAGGGAAACCGACCAAACCTGTGCATTTCTTAAAACTAGAGACCTAGGGGAATCCAAGATGGGATGACTTGTGGGGCTCTGACCAGGTTCTGTTACCCAGAATCCTTTGCAAACCTCAAACTTTGGCTAAAAAAACACATTTTCCTCACGTTTTGGTGACAGAAAGTTCTGGAATCAGAGAGGAGCCACGGATTTCCTTCCACCCAGCGTTCCCCCAAGTCTCTCGATAAAAATGATACCTCACTTGTGTGGGTAGGCCTAGCGCCCTCGGCAGGAAATACTCCAAAACGCAACGTGGACCCATCACATTTTTTTAAAGAAAACAGAGGTGTTTTTTGCTAAGTGCCTACCTGTAGATTTTGGCCTCTAGCTCAGCCGGCACCTAGGGAAACCTACCAAACCTGTGCATTTTTTAAAGCTAGAGACCTAGGGGAATCCAAGATGGGGTGACTTGTGGGGTTCTGACCAGGTTCTGTTACCCAGAATGCTTTGCAAACCTCAAAATTTGGCTAAAAAAACACGTTTTCCTCACGTTTTGGTGACAGAAAGTTCTGGAATCAGAGAGGAGCCACGGATTTCCTTCCACTCAGCGTTCCCCCAAGTCTCTCAATAAAAATGATACCTCACTTGTGTGGGTAGGCCTAGCGCCCGCGACAGGAAATGCTCCAAAACGCAACGTGGACCCATCACATTTTTTTTAAAGAAAACAGAGGTGTTTTTTGCAAAGTGCCGACCTGTAGATTTTGGCCTCTAGCTCAGCCGGCACCTAGGGAAACCTACCAAACCTGTGCATTTTTTAAAGCTAGAGACCTAGGGGAATCCAAGATGGGGTGACTTGTGGGGCTCTGACCAGGTTCTGTTACCCAGAATGCTTTGCAAACCTCAAAATTTGGCTAAAAAAACAGGTTTTCCTCACATTTTGGTGACAGAAAGTTCTGGAATCAGAGAGGAGTCACAAATTTCCTTCCACCCAGCGTTCCCCCAAGTCTCCTGATAAAAATGATACCTCACTTGTGTGGGTAGGCCTAGCGCCCTCGACAGGAAATGCCCCAAAACGCAACGTAGACACATCACATTTTTTTAAAGAAAAAAGAGGTGTTTTTTGCAAAGTGCCTACCTGTAGATTTTGGCCTCTAGCTCAGCCGGCACCTAGGGAAACCTACCAAACCTGTGCATTTTTTAAAACTAGAGACCTAGGGGAATCCACAATGGGGTGACTTGTGGAGCTCTGACCAGGTTCTGTTACCCAGAATCCTTTGCAAACCTCAAAATTTGGCTAAAAAAACACGTTTTCCTCACATTTCGGTGACAGAAAGTTCTGGAATCTGAGAGGAGGCACAAATATCCTTCCACCCAGCGTTCCCCCAAGTCTCCCGATACAAATGATACCTCACTTGTGTGGGTAGGCCTAGCGCCCGCTACAGGAAATGCCCCAAAACGCAATGTGGACACATCACATTTTTTTAAAGAAAACAGAGGTGTTTTTTGCAAAGTGACTTCCTGTAGATTTTGGCCTCTAGCTCAGCCGGCACCTAAGGAAACCTACCAAACCTGTGCACTTGTCAAAACTAGAGACCTAGGGGAATCCAAGATGGGGTGACTTGTGGGGCTCTGACCAGGTTCTGTTACCCAGAATCCTTTGCAAACCTCAAACTTTGGCTAAAAAAAAAAATTTCCTCACATTTTGGTGACAGAAAGTTCTGGAATTAGAAAGGAGCCACAAATTTCCTTCCATCCAGCGTTCCCCCAAGTCTCCCGATAAAAATGATTCCTCACTTGTGTGGGTAGGCCTAGCGCCCGCGACAGGAGATGCCCCAAAACGCAACGTGGACACATCACATTTTTTTAAAGAAAACAGAGGTGTTTTTTGCAAAGTGACTTTCTGTAGATTTTGGCCTCTAGCTCAGCCGGCACCTAAGGAAACCTACCAAACCTGTGCATTTGTGAAAACTAGAGACCTAGGGGAATCCAAGATGGGGTGACTTGTGGGGCTCTGACCAGGTTCTGTTACCCAGAATCCTTTGCAAACCTCAAACTTTGGCTAAAAAAACAAATTTTCCTCACATTTCGGTGACAGAAAGTTCTGGAATTAGAGAGGAGCCACAAATTTCCTTCCACCCAGCATTCCCCCAAGTCTCTCGATAAAAATGATACCTCACTTGTGTGGGTAGGCCTAGCGCCCGCGACAGGAAATGCTCCAAAACGCAACGTGGACCCATCACATTTTTTTAAAGAAAACAGAGTTGTTTTTTGCAAAGTGCCTACCTGTAGATTTTGGCCTCTAGCTCAGCCGGCACCTAGGGAAACCTACCAAACCTGTGCATTTTTCAAAGCTAGAGACCTAGGGGAATCCAAGATGGGGTGACTTGTGGGGCTCTGACCAGGTTCTGTTACCCAGAATGCTTTGCAAACCTCAAAATTTGGCTAAAAAAACACGTTTTCCTCACATTTTGGTGACAGAAAGTTCTGGAATCAGAGGGGAGTCACAAATTTCCTTCCACCCAGCGTTCCCCCAAGTCTCCTGATAAAAATGATACCTCACTTGTGTGGGTAGGCCTAGCGCCCTCGACAGGAAATGCCCCAAAACGCAACGTGGACACATCACATTTTTTTAAAGAAAAAAGAGGTGTTTTTTTGCAAAGTGCCTACCTGTAGATTTTGGCCTCTAGCTCAGCCGGCACCTAGGGAAACCTACCAAACCTGTGCATTTTTTAAAACTAGATACCTAGGGGAATCCAAGATGGGGTGACTTGTGGAGCTCTGATCAGGTTCTGTTACCCAGAATCCTTTGCAAACCTCAAAAATTGGCTAAAAAAACACTTTTTCCTCACATTTCGGTGACAGAAAGTTCTGGAATCTGAGAGGAGGCACAAATTTCCTTCCACCCAGCGTTCCCCCAAGTCTCCCAATACAAATGATACCTCACTTGTGTGGGTAGGCCTAGCGCCCGTGACAGGAAATGTCCCAAAACACAACGTGGACACATCACATTTTTTTAAAGAAAACAGAGGTGTTTTTTGCAAAGAGCCTACCTGTAGATTTTGGCCTCTAGCTCAGCCGGCACCTAGGGAAACCTACCAAACCTGTGCATTTTTTAAAACTAGAGACCTACGGGAATCCAGGATGGGGTGACTTGTGGGGCTCTGACCAGGTTCTGTTACCCAGAATCCTTTGCAAACCTCAAAATTTGGCTAAAAAAACAAGTTTTCCTCACATTTCGGTGACAGAAAGTTCTGGAATTTGAGAGGACCCACAAATTTCCTTACACCCAGCGTTCCCCCAAGTCTCCCGATACAAATGATACCTCACTTGTGTGGGTAGGCCTAGCACCCGCGACAGGAAATGCCCCAAAACGCAACGTGGACACATCACATTTTTTTAAAGAAAACAGAGGTGTTTTTTGCAAAGTGACTACCTGTAGATTTTGGCCTCTAGTTCAGCCGGCACCTAGGAAAACCTACCAAACCTGTGCATTTTTTAAAACTAGAGACCTAGGGGAAAGCAAGATGGGGTGACTTGTCGGGCTCTGACCAGGTTCTGTTACCCAGAATCCTTTGCAAACCTCAAAATTTGGCTAAAAGAACACGTTTTCCTCACATTTCGGTGACAGAAAGTTCTGGAATCAGAGAGGAGCCACGGATTTCCTTCCACCCAGCGTTCCCCCAAGTCTCTCGATAAAAATGATACCTCACTTGTGTGGGTAGGACTAGCGCCCGCGACAGGAAATGCTCCAAAACGCAACGTGGACCCATCACATTTTTTTAAAGAAAACAGAGGTGTTTTTTGCAAAGTGCCTACCTGTAGATTTTGGCCTCTAGCTCAGCCGGCACCTAGGGAAACCTACCAAGCCTGTGCATTTTTTAAAGCTAGAGACCTAGGGGAATCCAAGATGGGGTGACTTGTGGGGCTCTGACCAGGTTCTGTTACCCAGAATGCTTTGCAAACCTCAAAATTTGGCTGAAAAAACAAGTTTTCCTCACATTTTGGTGACAGAAAGTTCTGGAATCAGAGAGGAGTCACAAATTTCCTTCCACCCAGCGCTCCCCCAAGTCTCCTGATAAAAATGATACCTCACTTGTGTGGGTAGGCCTAGCGCCCTCGACAGGAAATGCCCCAAAACGCAACGTGGACACATCACATTTTTTTAAAATAAAAAGAGGTGTTTTTTGCAAAGTGCCTTCCTGTAGATTTTGGCCTCTAGCTCAGCCGGCACCTAGGGAAACCTACCAAACCTGTGCATTTTTTAAAACTAGAGACCTAGGGGAATCCAAGATGGGGTGACTTGTGGAGCTCTGACCAGGTTCTGTTACCCAGAATCCTTTGCAAACCTCAAAATGTGGCTAAAAAAACACGTTTTCCTCACATTTCGGTGACAGAAAGTTCTGGAATCTGAGAGGAGGCACAAATTTCCTTCCACCCAGCGTTCCCCCAAGTCTGCCAATACAAATGATACCTCACTTGTGTGGGTAGGCCTAGCGCCCGTGACAGGAAATATCCCAAAACACAACGTGGACACATCACATTTTTTTAAAGAAAACAGAGGTGTTTTTTGCAAAGAGCTTACCTGTAGATTTTGGCCTCTAGCTCAGCCGGCACCTAGGGAAACCTACCAAACCTGTGCATTTTTGAAAACTAGAGACCTACGGGAATCCAGGATGGGGTGACTTGTGGGGCTCTGACCAGGTTCTGTTACCCAGAATCCTTTGCAAACCTCAAAATTTGGCTAAAAAAACAAGTTTTCCTCACATTTCGGTGACAGAAAGTTCTGGAATTAGAAAGGAGCTACAAATTTCCTTCCATCCAGCGTTCCCCCAAGTCTCCCGATAAAAATTATTCCTCACTTGTGTGGGTAGGCTTAGCGCCCACGACAGGAAATGCCCCAAAACGCAACGTGGACACATCACATTTTTTTAAAGAAAACAGAGGTGTTTTTTGCAAAGAGCCTACCTGTAGATTTTGGCCTCTAGCTCAGCCGGCACCTAGGGAAACCTACCAAACCTGTGCATTTTTTAAAACTAGAGACCTACGGGAATCCAGGATGGGGTGACTTGTGGGGCTCTGACCAGGTTCTGTTACCCAGAATCCTTTGCAAACCTCAAAATTTGGCTAAAAAAACAAATTTTCCTCTCATTTTTGTGACAGAAAGTTCTGGAATTAGAAAGGAGCCACAAATTTCCTTCCATCCAGCGTTCCCCCAAGTCTCCCGATAAAAATGATTCCTCACTTTTGTGGGTAGGCTTAGCGCCCACGACAGGAAATGCCCCAAAACGCAACGTGGACACATCACATTTTTTTAAAGAAAACAGAGGTGTTTTTTGCAAAGTGACTTCCTGTAGATTTTGGCCTCTAGCTCAGCCAGCACCTAAGGAAACCTACCAAACCTGTGCACTTGTCAAAACTAGAGACCTAGGGGAATCCAAGATGGGGTGACTTGTGGGGCTCTGACCAGGTTCTGTTACCCAGAATCCTTTGCAAACCTCAAACTTTGGCTAAAAAAACAAATTTTCCTCACATTTTGGTGACAGAAAGTTCTGGAATTAGAGAGGAGACACAAATTTCCTTACACCCAGCGTTCCCCCACGTCTCCCGATAAAAACAATACCTCACTTGTGTGGGTAGGCCTAGCGCCCGCGACAGGAAATGCCCCAAAACGCAACGTGGACACATCACATTTTTTTAAAGAAAACAGAGGTGTTTTTTGCAAAGTGACTACCTGTAGATTTTGGCCTCTAGATCTGCCGGCACCTAGGAAAACATACCAAACCTGTGCATTTTTTAAAACTAGAGACCTAGGGGAATCCAAGATGGGGTGACTTGTGGAGCTCTGACCAGGTTCTGTTACCCAGAATCCTTTGCAAACCTCAAAATTTGGCTAAAAAAACACGTTTTCCTCACATTTCGGTGACAGAAAGTTCTGGAATCTGAGAGGAGGCACAAATTTCCTTCCACCCAGCGTTCCCCCAAGTCTGCCAATACAAATGATACCTCACTTGTGTGGGTAGGCCTAGCGCCCGTGACAGGAAATGTCCCAAAACACAACGTGGACACATCACATTTTTTTAAAGAAAACAGAGGTGTTTTTTGCAAAGAGCTTACCTGTAGATTTTGGCCTCTAGCTCAGCCGGCACCTAGGGAAACCTACCAAACCTGTGCATTTTTGAAAACTAGAGACCTACGGGAATCCAGGATGGGGTGACTTGTGGGGCTCTGACCAGGTTCTGTTACCCAGAATCCTTTGCAAACCTCAAAATTTGGCTAAAAAAACAAGTTTTCCTCACATTTCGGTGACAGAAAGTTCTGGAATAAGAAAGGAGCTACAAATTTCCTTCCATCCAGCGTTCCCCCAAGTCTCCCGATAAAAATGATTCCTCACTTGTGTGGGTAGGCTTAGCGCCCACGACAGGAAATGCCCCAAAACGCAACGTGGACACATCACATTTTCTTAAAGAAAACAGAGGTGTTTTTTGCAAAGAGCCTACCTGTAGATTTTGGCCTCTAGCTCAGCCGGCACCTAGGGAAACCTACCAAACCTGTGCATTTTTGAAAACTAGAGACCTACGGGAATCCAGGATGGGGTGACTTGTGGGGCTCTGACCAGGTTCTGTTACCCAGAATCCTTTGCAAACCTTAAAATTTGGCTAAAAAAACAAATTTTCCTCACATTTTGGTGACAGAAAGTTCTGGAATTAGAAAGGAGCCACAAATGTCCTTCCATCCAGCGTTCCCCCAAGTCTCCCGATAAAAATGATTCCTCACTTGTGTGGGTAGGCTTAGCGCCCACGACAGGAAATGCCCCAAAACGCAACGTGGACACATCACATTTTTTTAAAGAAAACAGAGGTGTTTTTTGCAAAGTGACTATCTGCAGATGTTGGCCTCTAGCTCAGTCGGCACCTAAGGAAACCTACCAAACCTGTGCATTTGTGAAAACTAGAGACCTAGGGGAATCCAAGATGGGGTGACTTGTGGGGCTCTGACCAGGTTCTGTTACCCAGAATCCTTTGCAAACCTCAAACTTTGGCTAAAAAAACAAATTTTCCTCACATTTTGGTGACAGAAAGTTCTGGAATTAGAGAGGAGACACAAATTTCCTTACACCCAGCGTTCCCCCACGTCTCCCGATAAAAACAATACCTCACTTGTGTGGGTAGGCCTAGCGCCCGCGACAGGAAATGCCCCAAAACGCAACGTGGACACATCACATTTTTTTAAAGAAAACAGAGGTGTTTTTTGCAAAGTGACTACCTGTAGATTTTGGCCTCTAGCTCAGCCGGCACCTAGGAAAACCTACCAAACCTGTGCATTTTTTAAAACTAGAGACCTAGCGGAAAGCGAGATGGGGTGACTTGTGGGGCTCTGACCAGGTTCTGTTACCCAGAATCCTTTGCAAACCTCAAAATTTGGCTAAAAGAACACGTTTTCCTCACATTTCGGTGACAGAAAGTTCTGGAATCAGAGAGGAGCCACGGATTTCCTTCCACCCAGCGTTCCCCCAAGTCTCTCGATAAAAATGATACCTCACTTGTGTGGGTAGGCCTAGCGCCCGCGACAGGAAATGCTCCAAAACGCAATGTGGACCCATCACATTTTTTTAAAGAAAACAGAGGTGTTTTTTGCAAAGTGCCTACCTGTAGATTTTGGCCTCTAGCTCAGCCGGCACCTAGGGAAACCTACCAAACCTGTGCATTTTTTAAAACTAGAGACCTAGGGGAATCCAAGATGGGGTGACTTGTGGAGCTCTGACCAGGTTCTGTTACCCAGAATCCTTTGCAAACCTCAAAATTTGGCTACAAAAACACGTTTTCCTCACATTTCGGTGACAGAAAGTTCTGGAATCTGAGAGGAGGCACAAATTTCCTTCCACCCAGCGTTCCCCCAAGTCTGCCAATACAAATGATACCTCACTTGTGTGGGTAGGCCTAGCGCCCGTGACAGGAAATATCCCAAAACACAACGTGGACACATCACATTTTTTTAAAGAAAACAGAGGTGTTTTTTGCAAAGAGCTTACCTGTAGATTTTGGCCTCTAGCTCAGCCGGCACCTAGGGAAACCTACCAAACCTGTGCATTTTTTAAAACTAGAGACCTACGGGAATCCAGGATGGGGTGACTTGTGGGGCTCTGACCAGGTTCTGTTACCCAGAATCCTTTGCAAACCTCAAAATTTGGCTAAAAAAACAAGTTTTCCTCACATTTCGGTGACAGAAAGTTCTGGAATTAGAAAGGAGCTACAAATTTCCTTCCATCCAGCGTTCCCCCAAGTCTCCCGATAAAAATGATTCCTCACTTGTGTGGGTAGGCTTAGCGCCCACGACAGGAAATGCCCCAAAACGCAACGTGGACACATCACATTTTTTTAAAGAAAACAGAGGTGTTTTTTGCAAAGAGCCTACCTGTAGATTTTGGCCTCTAGCTCAGCCGGCACCTAGGGAAACCTACCAAACCTGTGCATTTTTTAAAACTAGAGACCTACGGGAATCCAGGATGGGGTGACTTGTGGGGCTCTGACCAGGTTCTGTTACCCAGAATCCTTTGCAAACCTCAAAATTTGGCTAAAAAAACAAATTTTCCTCACATTTTGGTGACAGAAAGTTCTGGAATTAGAAAGGAGCCACAAATTTCCTTCCATCCAGCGTTCCCCCAAGTCTCCCGATAAAAATTATTCCTCACTTTTGTGGGTAGGCTTAGCGCCCACGACAGGAAATGCCCCAAAACGCAACGTGGACACATCACATTTTTTTAAAGAAAACAGAGGTGTTTTTTGCAAAGTGACTATCTGTAGATTTTGGCCTCTAGCTCAGCCGGCACCTAAGGAAACCTACCAAACCTGTGCATTTGTGAAAACTAGAGACCTAGGGGAATCCAAGATGGGGTGACTTGTGGGGCTCTGACCAGGTTCTGTTACCCAGAATCCTTTGCAAACCTCAAACTTTGGCTAAAAAAACAAATTTTCCTCACATTTTGGTGACAGAAAGTTCTGGAATTAGAGAGGAGACACAAATTTCCTTACACCCAGCGTTCCCCCACGTCTCCCGATAAAAACAATACCTCACTTGTGTGGGTAGGCCTAGCGCCCGCGACAGGAAATGCCCCAAAACGCAACATGGACACATCACATTTTTTTAAAGAAAACAGAGGAGTTTTTTGCAAAGTGACTACCTGTAGATTTTGGCCTCTACCTCAGCCGGCACCTAGGAAAACATACCAAACCTGTGCATTTTTTAAAACTAGAGACCTAGGGGAATCCAAGATGGGGTGACTTGTGGAGCTCTGACCAGGTTCTGTTACCCAGAATCCTTTGCAAACCTCAAAATTTGGCTAAAAAAACACGTTTTCCTCACATTTCGGTGACAGAAAGTTCTGGAATCTGAGAGGAGGCACAAATTTCCTTCCACCCAGCGTTCCCCCAAGTCTGCCAATACAAATGATACCTCACTTGTGTGGGTAGGCCTAGCGCCCGTGACAAGAAATGTCCCAAAACACAACGTGGACACATCACATTTTTTTAAAGAAAACAGAGGTGTTTTTTGCAAAGAGCTTACCTGTAGATTTTGGCCTCTAGCTCAGCCGGCACCTAGGGAAACCTACCAAACCTGTGCATTTTTGAAAACTAGAGACCTACGGGAATCCAGGATGGGGTGACTTGTGGGGCTCTGACCAGGTTCTGTTACCCAGAATCCTTTGCAAACCTCAAAATTTGGCTAAAAAAACAAGTTTTCCTCACATTTCGGTGACAGAAAGTTCTGGAATTAGAAAGGAGCTACAAATTTCCTTCCATCCAGCGTTCCCCCAAGTCTCCCGATAAAAATGATTCCTCACTTGTGTGGGTAGGCTTAGCGCCCACGACAGGAAATGCCCCAAAACGCAACGTGGACACATCACATTTTTTTAAAGAAAACAGAGGTGTTTTTTGCAAAGAGCCTACCTGTAGATTTTGGCCTCTAGCTCAGCCGGCACCTAGGGAAACCTACCAAACCTGTGCATTTTTGAAAACTAGAGACCTACGGGAATCCAGGATGGGGTGACTTGTGGGGCTCTGACCAGGTTCTGTTACCCAGAATCCTTTGCAAACCTCAAAATTTGGCTAAAAAAACAAATTTTCCTCACATTTTGGTGACAGAAAGTTCTGGAATTAGAAAGGAGCCACAAATTTCCTTCCATCCAGCGTTCCCCCAAGTCTCCCGATAAAAATGATTCCTCACTTGTGTGGGTAGGCTTAGCGCCCACGACAGGAAATGCCCCAAAACGCAACGTGGACACATCACATTTTTTTAAAGAAAACAGAGGTGTTTTTTGCAAAGTGACTATCTGCAGATGTTGGCCTCTAGCTCAGCCGGCACCTAAGGAAACCTACCAAACCTGTTCATTTGTGAAAACTAGAGACCTAGGGGAATCCAAGATGGGGTGACTTGTGGGGCTCTGACCAGGTTCTGTTACCCAGAATCCTTTGCAAACCTCAAACTTTGGCTAAAAAAACAAATTTTCCTCACATTTTGGTGACAGAAAGTTCTGGAATTAGAGAGGAGACACAAATTTCCTTACACCCAGCGTTCCCCCACGTCTCCCGATAAAAACAATACCTCACTTGTGTGGGTAGGCCTAGCGCCCGCGACAGGAAATGCCCCAAAACGCAACGTGGACACATCACATTTTTTTAAAGAAAACAGAGGTGTTTTTTGCAAAGAGCTTACCTGTAGATTTTGGCCTCTAGCTCAGCCGGCACCTAGGGAAACCTACCAAACCTGTGCATTTTTTAAAACTAGAGACCTACGGGAATCCAGGATGGGGTGACTTGTGGGGCTCTGACCAGGTTCTGTTACCCAGAATCCTTTGCAAACCTCAAAATTTGGCTAAAAAAACAAGTTTTCCTCACATTTCGGTGACAGAAAGTTCTGGAATTAGAAAGGAGCTACAAATTTCCTTCCATCCAGCGTTCCCCCAAGTCTCCCGATAAAAATGATTCCTCACTTGTGTGGGTAGGCTTAGCGCCCACGACAGGAAATGCCCCAAAACGCAACGTGGACACATCACATTTTTTTAAAGAAAACAGAGGTGTTTTTTGCAAAGAGCCTACCTGTAGATTTTGGCCTCTAGCTCAGCCGGCACCTAGGGAAACCTACCAAACCTGTGCATTTTTTAAAACTAGAGACCTACGGGAATCCAGGATGGGGTGACTTGTGGGGCTCTGACCAGGTTCTGTTACCCAGAATCCTTTGCAAACCTCAAAATTTGGCTAAAAAAACAAATTTTCCTCACATTTTGGTGTCAGAAAGTTCTGGAATTAGAAAGGAGCCACAAATTTCCTTCCATCCAGCGTTCCCCCAAGTCTCCCGATAAAAATTATTCCTCACTTTTGTGGGTAGGCTTAGCGCCCACGACAGGAAATGCCCCAAAACGCAACGTGGACACATCACATTTTTTTAAAGAAAACAGAGGTGTTTTTTGCAAAGTGACTATCTGTAGATTTTGGCCTCTAGCTCAGCCGGCACCTAAGGAAACCTACCAAACCTGTGCATTTGTGAAAACTAGAGACCTAGGGGAATCCAAGATGGGGTGACTTGTGGGGCTCTGACCAGGTTCTGTTACCCAGAATCCTTTGCAAACCTCAAACTTTGGCTAAAAAAACAAATTTTCCTCACATTTTGGTGACAGAAAGTTCTGGAATTAGAGAGGAGACACAAATTTCCTTACACCCAGCGTTCCCCCACGTCTCCCGATAAAAACAATACCTCACTTGTGTGGGTAGGCCTAGCGCCCGCGACAGGAAATGCCCCAAAACGCAACATGGACACATCACATTTTTTTAAAGAAAACAGAGGAGTTTTTTGCAAAGTGACTACCTGTAGATTTTGGCCTCTACCTCAGCCGGCACCTAGGAAAACATACCAAACCTGTGCATTTTTTAAAACTAGAGACCTAGGGGAATCCAAGATGGGGTGACTTGTGGAGCTCTGACCAGGTTCTGTTACCCAGAATCCTTTGCAAACCTCAAAATTTGGCTAAAAAAACACGTTTTCCTCACATTTCGGTGACAGAAAGTTCTGGAATCTGAGAGGAGGCACAAATTTCCTTCCACCCAGCGTTCCCCCAAGTCTGCCAATACAAATGATACCTCACTTGTGTGGGTAGGCCTAGCGCCCGTGACAAGAAATGTCCCAAAACACAACGTGGACACATCACATTTTTTTAAAGAAAACAGAGGTGTTTTTTGCAAAGAGCTTACCTGTAGATTTTGGCCTCTAGCTCAGCCGGCACCTAGGGAAACCTACCAAACCTGTGCATTTTTGAAAACTAGAGACCTACGGGAATCCAGGATGGGGTGACTTGTGGGGCTCTGACCAGGTTCTGTTACCCAGAATCCTTTGCAAACCTCAAAATTTGGCTAAAAAAACAAGTTTTCCTCACATTTCGGTGACAGAAAGTTCTGGAATTAGAAAGGAGCTACAAATTTCCTTCCATCCAGCGTTCCCCCAAGTCTCCCGATAAAAATGATTCCTCACTTGTGTGGGTAGGCTTAGCGCCCACGACAGGAAATGCCCCAAAACGCAACGTGGACACATCACATTTTTTTAAAGAAAACAGAGGTGTTTTTTGCAAAGAGCCTACCTGTAGATTTTGGCCTCTAGCTCAGCCGGCACCTAGGGAAACCTACCAAACCTGTGCATTTTTGAAAACTAGAGACCTACGGGAATCCAGGATGGGGTGACTTGTGGGGCTCTGACCAGGTTCTGTTACCCAGAATCCTTTGCAAACCTCAAAATTTGGCTAAAAAAACAAATTTTCCTCACATTTTGGTGACAGAAAGTTCTGGAATTAGAAAGGAGCCACAAATTTCCTTCCATCCAGCGTTCCCCCAAGTCTCCCGATAAAAATGATTCCTCACTTGTGTGGGTAGGCTTAGCGCCCACGACAGGAAATGCCCCAAAACGCAACGTGGACACATCACATTTTTTTAAAGAAAACAGAGGTGTTTTTTGCAAAGTGACTATCTGCAGATGTTGGCCTCTAGCTCAGCCGGCACCTAAGGAAACCTACCAAACCTGTTCATTTGTGAAAACTAGAGACCTAGGGGAATCCAAGATGGGGTGACTTGTGGGGCTCTGACCAGGTTCTGTTACCCAGAATCCTTTGCAAACCTCAAACTTTGGCTAAAAAAACAAATTTTCCTCACATTTTGGTGACAGAAAGTTCTGGAATTAGAGAGGAGACACAAATTTCCTTACACCCAGCGTTCCCCCACGTCTCCCGATAAAAACAATACCTCACTTGTGTGGGTAGGCCTAGCGCCCGCGACAGGAAATGCCCCAAAACGCAACGTGGACACATCACATTTTTTTAAAGAAAACAGAGGTGTTTTTTGCAAAGTGACTACCTGTAGATTTTGGCCTCTAGCTCAGCCGGCACCTAGGAAAACCTACCAAACCTGTGCATTTTTTTAAACTAGAGACCTAGGGGAAAGCAAGATGGGGTGACTTGTGGGGCTCTGACCAGGTTCTGTTACCCAGAATCCTTTGCAAACCTCAAAATTTGGCTAAAAGAACACGTTTTCCTCACATTTCGGTGACAGAAAGTTCTGGAATCAGAGAGGAGCCACGGATTTCCTTCCACCCAGCGTTCCCCCAAGTCTCTCGATAAAAATGATACCTCACTTGTGTGGGTAGGCCTAGCGCCCGCGACAGGAAATGCTCCAAAACGCAATGTGGACCCATCACATTTTTTTAAAGAAAACAGAGGTGTTTTTTGCAAAGTGCCTACCTGTAGATTTTGGCCTCTAGCTCAGCCGGCACCTAGGGAAAACTACCAAACCTGTGCATTTGTTAAAGCTAGAGACCTAGGGGAATCCAAGATGGGGTGACTTGTGGGGCTCTGACCAGGTTCTGTTACCCAAAATGCTTTGCAAACCTCAAAATTTGGCTAAAAAAACACGTTTTCCTCACATTTTGGTGACAGAAAGTTCTGGAATCAGAGAGGAGTCACAAATTTCCTTCCACCCAGCGCTCCCCCAAGTCTCCTGATAAAAATGATACCTCACTTGTGTGGGTAGGCCTAGCGCCCTCGACAGGAAATGCCCCAAAACGCAACGTGGACACATCACATTTTTTTAAAGAAAAAAGAGGTGTTTTTTGCAAAGTGCTTACCTGTAGGTTTTGGCCTCTAGCTCAGCCGGCACCTAGGGAAACCTACCAAACCTGGGCATTTTTTAAAACTAGAGACCTAGGGGAATCCAAGATGGGGTGACTTGTGGAGCTCTGACCAGGTTCTGTTACCCAGAATCCTTTGCAAACCTCAAAATTTGGATAAAAAAACACATTTTCCTCACATTTCGGTGACAAAAAGTTCTGGAATCTGAGAGGAGGCACAAATTTCCTTCCACCCAGCGTTCCCCCAAGTCTGCCAATACAAATGATACCTCACTTGTGTGGGTAGGCCTAGCGCCCGTGACAGGAAATGTCCCAAAACACAACGTGGACACATCACATTTTTTTAAAGAAAACAGAGGTGTTTTTTGCAAAGAGCCTACCTGTAGATTTTGGCCTCTAGCTCAGCCGGCACCTAGGGAAACCTACCAAACCTGTGCATTTTTGAAAACTAGAGACCTACGGGAATCCAGGATGGGGTGACTTGTGGGGCTCTGACCAGGTTCTGTTACCCAGAATCCTTTGCAAACCTCAAAATTTGGCTAAAAAAACAAGTTTTCCTCACATTTTGGTGACAGAAAGTTCTGGAATTAGAAAGGAGCCACAAATTTCCTTCCATCCAGCGTTCCCCCAAGTCTCCCGATAAAAATGATTCCTCACTTGTGTGGGTAGGCTTAGCGCCCACGACAGGAAATGCCCCAAAACGCAACGTGGACACATCACATTTTTTTAAAGAAAACAGAGGTGTTTTTTGCAAAGTGACTATCTGCAGATGTTGGCCTCTAGCTCAGCCGGCACCTAAGGAAACCTACCAAACCTGTTCATTTGTGAAAACTAGAGACCTAGGGGAATCCAAGATGGGGTGACTTGTGGGGCTCTGACCAGGTTCTGTTACCCAGAATCCTTTGCAAACCTCAAACTTTGGCTAAAAAAACAAATTTTCCTCACATTTTGGTGACAGAAAGTTCTGGAATTAGAGAGGAGACACAAATTTCCTTACACCCAGCGTTCCCCCACGTCTCCCGATAAAAACAATACCTCACTTGTGTGGGTAGGCCTAGCGCCCGCGACAGGAGATGCCCCAAAACGCAACGTGGACACATCACATTTTTTTAAAGAAAACAGAGGTGTTTTTTGCAAAGTGACAACCTGTAGATTTTGGCCTCTAGCTCAGCCGGCACCTAGGAAAACCTACCAAACCTGTGCATTTTTTTAAACTAGAGACCTAGGGGAAAGCAAGATGGGGTGACTTGTGGGGCTCTGACCAGGTTCTGTTACCCAGAATCCTTTGCAAACCTCAAAATTTGGCTAAAAGAACACGTTTTCCTCACATTTCGGTGACAGAAAGTTCTGGAATCAGAGAGGAGCCACGGATTTCCTTCCACCCAGCGTTCCCCCAAGTCTCTCGATAAAAATGATACCTCACTTGTGTGGGTAGGCCTAGCGCCCGCGACAGGAAATGCTCCAAAACGCAATGTGGACCCATCACATTTTTTTAAAGAAAACAGAGGTGTTTTTTGCAAAGTGCCTACCTGTAGATTTTGGCCTCTAGCTCAGCCGGCACCTAGGGAAAACTACCAAACCTGTGCATTTGTTAAAGCTAGAGACCTAGGGGAATCCAAGATGGGGTGACTTGTGGGGCTCTGACCAGGTTCTGTTACCCAAAATGCTTTGCAAACCTCAAAATTTGGCTAAAAAAACACGTTTTCCTCACATTTTGGTGACAGAAAGTTCTGGAATCAGAGAGGAGTCACAAATTTCCTTCCACCCAGCGCTCCCCCAAGTCTCCTGATAAAAATGATACCTCACTTGTGTGGGTAGGCCTAGCGCCCTCGACAGGAAATGCCCCAAAACGCAACGTGGACACATCACATTTTTTTAAAGAAAAAAGAGGTGTTTTTTGCAAAGTGCTTACCTGTAGGTTTTGGCCTCTAGCTCAGCCGGCACCTAGGGAAACCTACCAAACCTGTGCATTTTTTAAAACTAGAGACCTAGGGGAATCCAAGATGGGGTGACTTGTGGAGCTCTGACCAGGTTCTGTTACCCAGAATCCTTTGCAAACCTCAAAATTTGGATAAAAAAACACATTTTCCTCACATTTCGGTGACAAAAAGTTCTGGAATCTGAGAGGAGGCACAAATTTCCTTCCACCCAGCGTTCCCCCAAGTCTGCCAATACAAATGATACCTCACTTGTGTGGGTAGGCCTAGCGCCCGTGACAGGAAATGTCCCAAAACACAACGTGGACACATCACATTTTTTTAAAGAAAACAGAGGTGTTTTTTGCAAAGAGCCTACCTGTAGATTTTGGCCTCTAGCTCAGCCGGCACCTAGGGAAACCTACCAAACCTGTGCATTTTTGAAAACTAGAGACCTACGGGAATCCAGGATGGGGTGACTTGTGGGGCTCTGACCAGGTTCCGTTACCCAGAATCCTTTGCAAACCTCAAAATTTGGCTAAAAAAACAAGTTTTCCTCACATTTCGGTGACAGAAAGTTCTGGAATCTGAGAGGAGCCACAAATTTCCTTCCACCCAGCGTTCCCCCAAGTCTCCCGATACAAATGATACCTCACTTGTGTGGGTAGGACTAGCGCCCGCGACAGGAAATGCCCCAAAACGCAATGTGGACACATCACATTTTTTGAAAGAAAACAGAGGTGTTTTTTGCAAAGTGACTTCCTGTAGATTTTGGCCTCTAGCTCAGCCGGCACCTAAGGAAACCTACCAAAGCTGTGCACTTGTGAAAACTAGAGACCTAGGGGAATCCAAGATGGGGTGACTTGTGGGGCTCTGACCAGGTTCTGTTACCCAGAATCCTTTGCAAACCTCAAACTTAGGCTAAAGAAACAAATTTTCCTCACGTTTTGGTGACAGAAAGTTCTGGAATTAGAAAGGAGCCACAAATTTCCTTCCATCCAGCTTTCCCCCAAGTCTCCCGATAAAAATGATTCCTCACTTGTGTGGGTAGGCCTAGCGCCCGCGACAGGAAATGCCCCAAAACGCAACGTGGACACATCACATTTTTTTAAAGAAAACAGAGGTGTTTTTTGCAAAGTGACTATCTGTAGATTTTGACGTCTAGCTCAGCCGGCACCTAAGGAAACCTACCAAACCTGTGCATTTGTGAAAACTAGAGACCTAGGGGAATCCAAGATGGGGTGACTTGTGGGGCTCTGACCAGGTTCTGTTACCCAGAATCCTTTGCAAACCTCAAACTTTGGCTAAAAAAACAAATATTCCTCACATTTTGGTGACAGAAAGTTCTGGAATTAGAGAGGAGCCACAAATTTAATTCCACCCAGCATTCCCCCAAGTCTCTCGATAAAAATGATACCTCACTTGTGTGGGTAGGCCTAGCGCCCGCGACAGAAAATGCTCCAAAACGCAACGTGGACCCATCACATTTTTTTAAAGAAAACAGAGGTGTTTTTTGCAAAGTGCCTACCTGTAGATTTTGGCCTCTAGCTCAGCCGGCACCTAGGGAAACCTACCAAACCTGTGCATTTTTTAAAGCTAGAGACCTAGGGGAATCCAAGATGGGGTGACTTGTGGGGCTCTGACCAGGTTCTGTTACCCAGAATGCTTTGCAAACCTCAAAATTTGGCTAAAAAAACACGTTTTCCTCACATTTTGGTGACAGAAAGTTCTGGAATCAGAGAGGAGTCACAAATTTCCTTCCACCCAGCGTTCCCCCAAGTCTCCTGATAAAAATGATACCTCACTTGTGTGGGTAGGCCTAGCGCCCTCGACAGGAAATGCCCCAAAACGCAACGTGGACACATCACATTTTTTTAAAGAAAACAGAGGTGTTTTTTGCAAAGTGCCTACCTGTAGATTTTGGCCTCTAGCTCAGCCGGCACCTAGGGAAACCTACCAAACCTGTGCATTTTTTAAAACTAGAGACCTAGGGGAATCCAAGATGGGGTGACTTGTGGGGCTCTGACCAGGTTCTGTTACCCAGAATCCTTTGCAAACCTCAAAATTTGGCTAAAAAAACAAGTTTTCCTCACATTTCGGTGACAGAAAGTTCTGGAATCAGAGAGGAGCCACAAATTTCCTTCCACCCAGCGTTCCCCCAAGTCTCCCGATACAAATGATACCTCACTTGTGTGGGTAGGCCTAGCGGCCACGACAGGAAGTACCCCAAAACGCAACGTGGACACATCACATTTTTTGAAAGAAAACAGAGGTGTTTTTTGCAAAGTGACTACCTGTAGATTTTGGCCTCTAGCTCAGCCGGCACCTAAGGAAACCTACCAAACCTGTGCACTTGTGAAAACTAGAGACCTAGGGGAATCCAAGATGGGGTGACTTGTGGGGCTCTAACCAGGTTCTGTTACCCAGAATCCTTTGCAAACCTCAAACTTTGGCTAAAAAAACTAATTTTCCTCACATTTTGGTGACAGAAAGTTCTGGAATTAGAAAGGAGCCTCAAATTTCCTTCCATCCAGCGTTCCCCCAAGTCTCCCGATAAAAATGATTCCTCACTTGTGTGGGTAGGCCTAGCGCCCACGACAGGAAATGCCCCAAAACGCAACGTGGACACATCACATTTTTTTAAAGAAAACAGAGGTGTTTTTTGCAAAGTGACTATCTGTAGATTTTGGCCTCTAGCTCAGCCGGCACCTAAGGAAACCTACCAAACCTGTGCATTTGTGAAAACTAGAGACCTAGGGGAGTCCAAGATGGGGTGACTTGTGGGGCTCTGACCAGGTTCTGTTACCCAGAATCCTTTGCAAACCTCAAACTTTGGCTAAAAAAACAAATTTTCCTCACATTTTGGTGACAGAAAGTTCTGGAATTAGAGAGGAGCCACAAATTTCCTTACACCCAGCGTTCCCCCACGTCTCCCGATAAAAACGATACCTCACTTGTGTGGGTAGGCCTAGCGCCCGCGACAGGAAATGCCCCAAAACGCAACGTGGACACATCACATTTTTTTAAAGAAAACAGAGGTGTTTTTTGCAAAGTGACTACCTGTACATTTTGGCCTCTAGCTCAGCCGGCACCTAGGAAAACCTACCAAACCTGTGCATTTTTTAAAACTAGAGACCTAGGGGAATCCAAGATGGGGTGACTTGTGGGGCTCTGACCAGGTTCTGTTACCCAGAATCCTTTGCAAACCTCAAAATTTGGATAAAAGAACACGTTTTCCTCACATTTCGGTGACAGAAAGTTCTGGAATCTGAGAGGAGCCACAAATGTCCTACCACCCAGCGTTCCCCCAAGTCTCCCGATACAAATGATACCTCACTTGTGTGGGTAGGCCTAGCGGCCGCGACAGGAAGTACCCCAAAACGCAACGTGGACACATCACATTTTTTTAAAGAAAACAGAGGTGTTTTTTGCAAAGTGACTACCTGTAGATTTTGGCCTCTAGCTCAGCCGGCACCTAAGGAAACCTACCAAACCTGTGCACTTGTGAAAACTAGAGACCTAGGGGAATCCAAGATGGGGTGACTTGTGGGGCTCTAACCAGGTTCTGTTACCCAGAATCCTTTGCAAACCTCAAACTTTGGCTAAAAAAACAAATTTTCCTCACATTTTGGTGACAGAAAGTTCTGGAATTAGAAAGGAGCCTCAAATTTCCTTCCATCCAGCGTTCCCCCAAGTCTCCCGATAAAAATGATTCCTCACTTGTGTGGGTAGGCCTAGCGCCCACGACAGGAAATGCCCCAAAACGCAACGTGGACACATCACATTTTTATAAAGAAAACAGAGGTGTTTTTTGCAAAGTGCCTACCTGTAGATTTTGGCCTCTAGCTCAGCCGGCACCTAGGGAAACCTACCAAACCTGTGCATTTTTTAAAGCTAGAGACCTAGGGGAATCCAAGATGGGGTGACTTGTGGGGCTCTGACCAGGTTCTGTTACCCAGAATGCTTTGCAAACCTCAAAATTTGGCTAAAAAAACACGTTTTCCTCACATTTTGGTGACAGAAAGTTCTGGAATCAGAGAGGAGTCACAAATTTCCTTCCACCCAGCGTTCCCCCAAGTCTCCTGATAAAAATGATACCTCACTTGTGTGGGTAGGCCTAGCGCCCTCGACAGGAAATGCCCCAAAACGCAACGTGGACACATCACATTTTTTTAAAGAAAACAGAGGTGTTTTTTGCAAAGTGACTACCTGTAGATTTTGGCCTCTAGCTCAGCCGGCACCTAAGGAAACCTACCAAACCTGTGCACTTGTGAAAACTAGAGACCTAGGGGAATCCAAGATGGGGTGACTTGTGGGGCTCTAACCAGGTTCTGTTACCCAGAATCCTTTGCAAACCTCAAAATTTGGATAAAAAAACACATTTTCCTCACATTTCGGTGACAAAAAGTTCTGGAATCTGAGAGGAGGCACAAATTTCCTTCCACCCAGCGTTCCCCCAAGTCTGCCAATACAAATGATACCTCACTTGTGTGGGTAGGCCTAGCGCCCGTGACAGGAAATGTCCCAAAACACAACGTGGACACATCACATTTTTTTAAAGAAAACAGAGGTGTTTTTTGCAAAGAGCCTACCTGTAGATTTTGGCCTCTAGCTCAGCCGGCACCTAGGGAAACCTACCAAACCTGTGCATTTTTGAAAACTAGAGACCTACGGGAATCCAGGATGGGGTGACTTGTGGGGCTCTGACCAGGTTCTGTTACCCAGAATCCTTTGCAAACCTCAAAATTTGGCTAAAAAAACAAGTTTTCCTCACATTTTGGTGACAGAAAGTTCTGGAATTAGAAAGGAGCCACAAATTTCCTTCCATCCAGCGTTCCCCCAAGTCTCCCGATAAAAATGATTCCTCACTTGTGTGGGTAGGCTTAGCGCCCACGACAGGAAATGCCCCAAAACGCAACGTGGACACATCACATTTTTTTAAAGAAAACAGAGGTGTTTTTTGCAAAGTGACTATCTGCAGATGTTGGCCTCTAGCTCAGCCGGCACCTAAGGAAACCTACCAAACCTGTTCATTTGTGAAAACTAGAGACCTAGGGGAATCCAAGATGGGGTGACTTGTGGGGCTCTGACCAGGTTCTGTTACCCAGAATCCTTTGCAAACCTCAAACTTTGGCTAAAAAAACAAATTTTCCTCACATTTTGGTGACAGAAAGTTCTGGAATTAGAGAGGAGACACAAATTTCCTTACACCCAGCGTTCCCCCACGTCTCCCGATAAAAACAATACCTCACTTGTGTGGGTAGGCCTAGCGCCCGCGACAGGAGATGCCCCAAAACGCAACGTGGACACATCACATTTTTTTAAAGAAAACAGAGGTGTTTTTTGCAAAGTGACAACCTGTAGATTTTGGCCTCTAGCTCAGCCGGCACCTAGGAAAACCTACCAAACCTGTGCATTTTTTTAAACTAGAGACCTAGGGGAAAGCAAGATGGGGTGACTTGTGGGGCTCTGACCAGGTTCTGTTACCCAGAATCCTTTGCAAACCTCAAAATTTGGCTAAAAGAACACGTTTTCCTCACATTTCGGTGACAGAAAGTTCTGGAATCAGAGAGGAGCCACGGATTTCCTTCCACCCAGCGTTCCCCCAAGTCTCTCGATAAAAATGATACCTCACTTGTGTGGGTAGGCCTAGCGCCCGCGACAGGAAATGCTCCAAAACGCAATGTGGACCCATCACATTTTTTTAAAGAAAACAGAGGTGTTTTTTGCAAAGTGCCTACCTGTAGATTTTGGCCTCTAGCTCAGCCGGCACCTAGGGAAAACTACCAAACCTGTGCATTTGTTAAAGCTAGAGACCTAGGGGAATCCAAGATGGGGTGACTTGTGGGGCTCTGACCAGGTTCTGTTACCCAAAATGCTTTGCAAACCTCAAAATTTGGCTAAAAAAACACGTTTTCCTCACATTTTGGTGACAGAAAGTTCTGGAATCAGAGAGGAGTCACAAATTTCCTTCCACCCAGCGCTCCCCCAAGTCTCCTGATAAAAATGATACCTCACTTGTGTGGGTAGGCCTAGCGCCCTCGACAGGAAATGCCCCAAAACGCAACGTGGACACATCACATTTTTTTAAAGAAAAAAGAGGTGTTTTTTGCAAAGTGCTTACCTGTAGGTTTTGGCCTCTAGCTCAGCCGGCACCTAGGGAAACCTACCAAACCTGTGCATTTTTTAAAACTAGAGACCTAGGGGAATCCAAGATGGGGTGACTTGTGGAGCTCTGACCAGGTTCTGTTACCCAGAATCCTTTGCAAACCTCAAAATTTGGATAAAAAAACACATTTTCCTCACATTTCGGTGACAAAAAGTTCTGGAATCTGAGAGGAGGCACAAATTTCCTTCCACCCAGCGTTCCCCCAAGTCTGCCAATACAAATGATACCTCACTTGTGTGGGTAGGCCTAGCGCCCGTGACAGGAAATGTCCCAAAACACAACGTGGACACATCACATTTTTTTAAAGAAAACAGAGGTGTTTTTTGCAAAGAGCCTACCTGTAGATTTTGGCCTCTAGCTCAGCCGGCACCTAGGGAAACCTACCAAACCTGTGCATTTTTGAAAACTAGAGACCTACGGGAATCCAGGATGGGGTGACTTGTGGGGCTCTGACCAGGTTCCGTTACCCAGAATCCTTTGCAAACCTCAAAATTTGGCTAAAAAAACAAGTTTTCCTCACATTTCGGTGACAGAAAGTTCTGGAATCTGAGAGGAGCCACAAATTTCCTTCCACCCAGCGTTCCCCCAAGTCTCCCGATACAAATGATACCTCACTTGTGTGGGTAGGACTAGCGCCCGCGACAGGAAATGCCCCAAAACGCAATGTGGACACATCACATTTTTTGAAAGAAAACAGAGGTGTTTTTTGCAAAGTGACTTCCTGTAGATTTTGGCCTCTAGCTCAGCCGGCACCTAAGGAAACCTACCAAAGCTGTGCACTTGTGAAAACTAGAGACCTAGGGGAATCCAAGATGGGGTGACTTGTGGGGCTCTGACCAGGTTCTGTTACCCAGAATCCTTTGCAAACCTCAAACTTAGGCTAAAGAAACAAATTTTCCTCACGTTTTGGTGACAGAAAGTTCTGGAATTAGAAAGGAGCCACAAATTTCCTTCCATCCAGCTTTCCCCCAAGTCTCCCGATAAAAATGATTCCTCACTTGTGTGGGTAGGCCTAGCGCCCGCGACAGGAAATGCCCCAAAACGCAACGTGGACACATCACATTTTTTTAAAGAAAACAGAGGTGTTTTTTGCAAAGTGACTATCTGTAGATTTTGACGTCTAGCTCAGCCGGCACCTAAGGAAACCTACCAAACCTGTGCATTTGTGAAAACTAGAGACCTAGGGGAATCCAAGATGGGGTGACTTGTGGGGCTCTGACCAGGTTCTGTTACCCAGAATCCTTTGCAAACCTCAAACTTTGGCTAAAAAAACAAATATTCCTCACATTTTGGTGACAGAAAGTTCTGGAATTAGAGAGGAGCCACAAATTTAATTCCACCCAGCATTCCCCCAAGTCTCTCGATAAAAATGATACCTCACTTGTGTGGGTAGGCCTAGCGCCCGCGACAGAAAATGCTCCAAAACGCAACGTGGACCCATCACATTTTTTTAAAGAAAACAGAGGTGTTTTTTGCAAAGTGCCTACCTGTAGATTTTGGCCTCTAGCTCAGCCGGCACCTAGGGAAACCTACCAAACCTGTGCATTTTTTAAAGCTAGAGACCTAGGGGAATCCAAGATGGGGTGACTTGTGGGGCTCTGACCAGGTTCTGTTACCCAGAATGCTTTGCAAACCTCAAAATTTGGCTAAAAAAACACGTTTTCCTCACATTTTGGTGACAGAAAGTTCTGGAATCAGAGAGGAGTCACAAATTTCCTTCCACCCAGCGTTCCCCCAAGTCTCCTGATAAAAATGATACCTCACTTGTGTGGGTAGGCCTAGCGCCCTCGACAGGAAATGCCCCAAAACGCAACGTGGACACATCACATTTTTTTAAAGAAAACAGAGGTGTTTTTTGCAAAGTGCCTACCTGTAGATTTTGGCCTCTAGCTCAGCCGGCACCTAGGGAAACCTACCAAACCTGTGCATTTTTTAAAACTAGAGACCTAGGGGAATCCAAGATGGGGTGACTTGTGGGGCTCTGACCAGGTTCTGTTACCCAGAATCCTTTGCAAACCTCAAAATTTGGCTAAAAAAACAAGTTTTCCTCACATTTCGGTGACAGAAAGTTCTGGAATCAGAGAGGAGCCACAAATTTCCTTCCACCCAGCGTTCCCCCAAGTCTCCCGATACAAATGATACCTCACTTGTGTGGGTAGGCCTAGCGGCCACGACAGGAAATACCCCAAAACGCAACGTGGACACATCACATTTTTTGAAAGAAAACAGAGGTGTTTTTTGCAAAGTGACTACCTGTAGATTTTGGCCTCTAGCTCAGCCGGCACCTAAGGAAACCTACCAAACCTGTGCACTTGTGAAAACTAGAGACCTAGGGGAATCCAAGATGGGGTGACTTGTGGGGCTCTAACCAGGTTCTGTTACCCAGAATCCTTTGCAAACCTCAAACTTTGGCTAAAAAAACTAATTTTCCTCACATTTTGGTGACAGAAAGTTCTGGAATTAGAAAGGAGCCTCAAATTTCCTTCCATCCAGCGTTCCCCCAAGTCTCCCGATAAAAATGATTCCTCACTTGTGTGGGTAGGCCTAGCGCCCACGACAGGAAATGCCCCAAAACGCAACGTGGACACATCACATTTTTTTAAAGAAAACAGAGGTGTTTTTTGCAAAGTGACTATCTGTAGATTTTGGCCTCTAGCTCAGCCGGCACCTAAGGAAACCTACCAAACCTGTGCATTTGTGAAAACTAGAGACCTAGGGGAGTCCAAGATGGGGTGACTTGTGGGGCTCTGACCAGGTTCTGTTACCCAGAATCCTTTGCAAACCTCAAACTTTGGCTAAAAAAACAAATTTTCCTCACATTTTGGTGACAGAAAGTTCTGGAATTAGAGAGGAGCCACACATTTCCTTACACCCAGCGTTCCCCCACGTCTCCCGATAAAAACGATACCTCACTTGTGTGGGTAGGCCTAGCGCCCGCGACAGGAAATGCCCCAAAACGCAACGTGGACACATCACATTTTTTTAAAGAAAACAGAGGTGTTTTTTGCAAAGTGACTACCTGTACATTTTGGCCTCTAGCTCAGCCGGCACCTAGGAAAACCGACCAAACCTGTGCATTTTTTAAAACTAGAGACCTAGGGGAATCCAAGATGGGGTGACTTGTGGGGCTCTGACCAGGTTCTGTTACCCAGAATCCTTTGCAAACCTCAAAATTTGGATAAAAGAACACGTTTTCCTCACATTTCGGTGACAGAAAGTTCTGGAATCTGAGAGGAGCCACAAATGTCCTACCACCCAGCGTTCCCCCAAGTCTCCCGATACAAATGATACCTCACTTGTGTGGGTAGGCCTAGCGGCCGCGACAGGAACTACCCCAAAACGCAACGTGGACACATCACATTTTTTTAAAGAAAACAGAGGTGTTTTTTGCAAAGTGACTACCTGTAGATTTTGGCCTCTAGCTCAGCCGGCACCTAAGGAAACCTACCAAACCTGTGCACTTGTGAAAACTAGAGACCTAGGGGAATCCAAGATGGGGTGACTTGTGGGGCTCTAACCAGGTTCTGTTACCCAGAATCCTTTGCAAACCTCAAACTTTGGCTAAAAAAACAAATTTTCCTCACATTTTGGTGACAGAAAGTTCTGGAATTAGAAAGGAGCCTCAAATTTCCTTCCATCCAGCGTTCCCCCAAGTCTCCCGATAAAAATGATTCCTCACTTGTGTGGGTAGGCCTAGCGCCCACGACAGGAAATGCCCCAAAACGCAACGTGGACACATCACATTTTTTTAAAGAAAACAGAGGTGTTTTTTGCAAAGTGACTATCTGTAGATTTTGGCCTCTAGCTCAGCCGGCACCTAAGGAAACCTACCAAACCTGTGCATTTGTGAAAACTAGAGACCTAGGGGAATCCAAGATGGGGTGACTTGTGGGGCTCTGACCAGGTTCTGTTACCCAGAATCCTTTGCAAACCTCAAACTTTGGCTAAAAAAACAAATTTTCCTCACATTTTGGTGACAGAAAGTTCTGGAATTAGAGAGGAGCCACAAATTTCCTTACACCCAGCGTTCCCCCACGTCTCCCGATAAAAACGATACCTCACTTGTGTGGGTAGGCCTAGCGCCCGCGACAGGAAATGCCCCAAAACGCAACGTGGACACATCATATTTTTTTAAAGAAAACAGAGGTGTTTTTTGCAAAGTGACTACCTGTACATTTTGGCCTCTAGCTCAGCCGGCACCTAGGAAAACCTACCAAACCTGTGCATTTTTTAAAACTAGAGACCTAGGGGAATCCAAGATGGGGTGACTTGTGGGGCTCTGACCAGGTTCTGTTACCCAGAATCCTTTGCAAACCTCAAAATTTGGCTAAAAGAACACGTTTTCCTCACATTTCGGTGACAGAAAGTTCTGGAATCTGAGAGGAGCCACAAATGTCCTACCACCCAGCGTTCCCCCAAGTCTCCCGATAAAAATGATACCTCACTTGTGTGGGTAGGCCTAGCGCCCGTGACAGGAAATGCCCCAAAACACAACGTGGACACATCACATTTTTTGAAAGAAAACAGAGGTGTTTTTTGCAAAGTGCCTACCTATAGATTTTGGCCTCTAGCTCAGCCGGCACCTAGGGAAACCTACCAAACCTGTGCATTTTTTAAAACTAGATACCTAGGGGAATCCAAGATGGGGTGACTTGTGGAGCTCTGACCAGGTTCTGTTACCCAGAATCCTTTGCAAACCTCAAAAATTGGCTAAAAAAACACGTTTTCCTCACATTTCGGTGACAGAAAGTTCTGGAATCTGAGAGGAGGCACAAATTTCCTTCCACCCAGCGTTCCCCCAAGTCTCCCAATACAAATGATACCTCACTTGTGTGGGTAGGCCTAGCGCCCGTGACAGGAAATGTCCCAAAACACAACGTGGACACATCACATTTTTTTAAAGAAAACAGAGGTGTTTTTTGCAAAGAGCCTACCTGTAGATTTTGGCCTCTAGCTCAGCCGGCACCTAGGGAAACCTACCAAACCTGTGCATTTTTTAAAACTAGAGACCTACGGGAATCCAGGATGGGGTGACTTGTGGGGCTCTGACCAGGTTCTGTTACCCAGAATCCTTTGCAAACCTCAAAATTTGGCTAAAAAAACAAGTTTTCCTCACATTTCGGTGACAGAAAGTTCTGGAATTTGAGAGGACCCACAAATTTCCTTACACCCAGCGTTCCCCCAAGTCTCCCGATACAAATGATACCTCACTTGTGTGGGTAGGCCTAGCACCCGCGACAGGAAATGCCCCAAAACGCAACGTGGACACATCACATTTTTTTAAAGAAAACAGAGGTGTTTTTTGCAAAGTGACTATCTGTAGATTTTGGCCTCTAGTTCAGCCGGCACCTAGGAAAACCTACCAAACCTGTGCATTTTTTAAAACTAGAGACCTAGGGGAAAGCAAGATGGGGTGACTTGTCGGGCTCTGACCAGGTTCTGTTACCCAGAATCCTTTGCAAACCTCAAAATTTGGCTAAAAGAACACGTTTTCCTCACATTTCGGTGACAGAAAGTTCTGGAATCAGAGAGGAGCCACGGATTTCCTTCCACCCAGCGTTCCCCCAAGTCTCTCGATAAAAATGATACCTCACTTGTGTGGGTAGGACTAGCGCCCGCGACAGGAAATGCTCCAAAACGCAACGTGGACCCATCACATTTTTTTAAAGAAAACAGAGGTGTTTTTTGCAAAGTGCCTACCTGTAGATTTTGGCCTCTAGCTCAGCCGGCACCTAGGGAAACCTACCAAGCCTGTGCATTTTTTAAAGCTAGAGACCTAGGGGAATCCAAGATGGGGTGACTTGTGGGGCTCTGACCAGGTTCTGTTACCCAGAATGCTTTGCAAACCTCAAAATTTGGCTGAAAAAACAAGTTTTCCTCACATTTTGGTGACAGAAAGTTCTGGAATCAGAGAGGAGTCACAAATTTCCTTCCACCCAGCGCTCCCCCAAGTCTCCTGATAAAAATGATACCTCACTTGTGTGGGTAGGCCTAGCGCCCTCGACAGGAAATGCCCCAAAACGCAACGTGGACACATCACATTTTTTTAAAATAAAAAGAGGTGTTTTTTGCAAAGTGCCTTCCTGTAGATTTTGGCCTCTAGCTCAGCCGGCACCTAAGGAAACCTACCAAACCTGTGCACTTGTGAAAACTAGAGACCTAGGGGAATCCAAGATGGGGTGACTTGTGGGGCTCTAACCAGGTTCTGTTACCCAGAATCCTTTGCAAACCTCAAACTTTGGCTAAAAAAACAAATTTTCCTCACATTTTGGTGACAGAAAGTTCTGGAATTAGAAAGGAGCCTCAAATTTCCTTCCATCCAGCGTTCCCCCAAGTCTCCCGATAAAAATGATTCCTCACTTGTGTGGGTAGGCCTAGCGCCCACGACAGGAAATGCCCCAAAACGCAACGTGGACACATCACATTTTTTTAAAGAAAACAGAGGTGTTTTTTGCAAAGTGACTATCTGTAGATTTTGGCCTCTAGCTCAGCCGGCACCTAAGGAAACCTACCAAACCTGTGCATTTGTGAAAACTAGAGACCTAGGGGAATCCAAGATGGGGTGACTTGTGGGGCTCTGACCAGGTTCTGTTACCCAGAATCCTTTGCAAACCTCAAACTTTGGCTAAAAAAACAAATTTTCCTCACATTTTGGTGACAGAAAGTTCTGGAATTAGAGAGGAGCCACAAATTTCCTTACACCCAGCGTTCCCCCACGTCTCCCGATAAAAACGATACCTCACTTGTGTGGGTAGGCCTAGCGCCCGCGACAGGAAATGCCCCAAAACGCAACGTGGACACATCATATTTTTTTTAAGAAAACAGAGGTGTTTTTTGCAAAGTGACTACCTGTACATTTTGGCCTCTAGCTCAGCCGGCACCTAGGAAAACCTACCAAACCTGTGCATTTTTTAAAACTAGAGACCTAGGGGAATCCAAGATGGGGTGACTTGTGGGGCTCTGACCAGGTTCTGTTACCCAGAATCCTTTGCAAACCTCAAAATTTGGCTAAAAGAACACGTTTTCCTCACATTTCGGTGACAGAAAGTTCTGGAATCTGAGAGGAGCCACAAATGTCCTACCACCCAGCGTTCCCCCAAGTCTCCCGATAAAAATGATACCTCACTTGTGTGGGTAGGCCTAGCGCCCGTGACAGGAAATGCCCCAAAACACAACGTGGACACATCACATTTTTTGAAAGAAAACAGAGGTGTTTTTTGCAAAGTGCCTACCTATAGATTTTGGCCTCTAGCTCAGCCGGCACCTAGGGAAACCTACCAAACCTGTGCATTTTTTAAAACTAGATACCTAGGGGAATCCAAGATGGGGTGACTTGTGGAGCTCTGACCAGGTTCTGTTACCCAGAATCCTTTGCAAACCTCAAAAATTGGCTAAAAAAACACGTTTACCTCACATTTCGGTGACAGAAAGTTCTGGAATCTGAGAGGAGGCACAAATTTCCTTCCACCCAGCGTTCCCCCAAGTCTCCCAATACAAATGATACCTCACTTGTGTGGGTAGGCCTAGCGCCCGTGACAGGAAATGTCCCAAAACACAACGTGGACACATCACATTTTTTTAAAGAAAACAGAGGTGTTTTTTGCAAAGAGCCTACCTGTAGATTTTGGCCTCTAGCTCAGCCGGCACCTAGGGAAACCTACCAAACCTGTGCATTTTTTAAAACTAGAGACCTACGGGAATCCAGGATGGGGTGACTTGTGGGGCTCTGACCAGGTTCTGTTACCCAGAATCCTTTGCAAACCTCAAAATTTGGCTAAAAAAACAAGTTTTCCTCACATTTCGGTGACAGAAAGTTCTGGAATTTGAGAGGACCCACAAATTTCCTTACACCCAGCGTTCCCCCAAGTCTCCCGATACAAATGATACCTCACTTGTGTGGGTAGGCCTAGCACCCGCGACAGGAAATGCCCCAAAACGCAACGTGGACACATCACATTTTTTTAAAGAAAACAGAGGTGTTTTTTGCAAAGTGACTATCTGTAGATTTTGGCCTCTAGTTCAGCCGGCACCTAGGAAAACCTACCAAACCTGTGCATTTTTTAAAACTAGAGACCTAGGGGAAAGCAAGATGGGGTGACTTGTCGGGCTCTGACCAGGTTCTGTTACCCAGAATCCTTTGCAAACCTCAAAATTTGGCTAAAAGAACACGTTTTCCTCACATTTCGGTGACAGAAAGTTCTGGAATCAGAGAGGAGCCACGGATTTCCTTCCACCCAGCGTTCCCCCAAGTCTCTCGATAAAAATGATACCTCACTTGTGTGGGTAGGACTAGCGCCCGCGACAGGAAATGCTCCAAAACGCAACGTGGACCCATCACATTTTTTTAAAGAAAACAGAGGTGTTTTTTGCAAAGTGCCTACCTGTAGATTTTGGCCTCTAGCTCAGCCGGCACCTAGGGAAACCTACCAAGCCTGTGCATTTTTTAAAGCTAGAGACCTAGGGGAATCCAAGATGGGGTGACTTGTGGGGCTCTGACCAGGTTCTGTTACCCAGAATGCTTTGCAAACCTCAAAATTTGGCTGAAAAAACAAGTTTTCCTCACATTTTGGTGACAGAAAGTTCTGGAATCAGAGAGGAGTCACAAATTTCCTTCCACCCAGCGCTCCCCCAAGTCTCCTGATAAAAATGATACCTCACTTGTGTGGGTAGGCCTAGCGCCCTCGACAGGAAATGCCCCAAAACGCAACGTGGACACATCACATTTTTTTAAAATAAAAAGAGGTGTTTTTTGCAAAGTGCCTTCCTGTAGATTTTGGCCTCTAGCTCAGCCGGCACCTAGGGAAACCTACCAAACCTGTGCATTTTTTAAAACTAGAGACCTAGGGGAATCCAAGATGGGGTGACTTGTGGAGCTCTGACCAGGTTCTGTTACCCAGAATCCTTTGCAAACCTCAAAATGTGGCTAAAAAAACACGTTTTCCTCACATTTCGGTGACAGAAAGTTCTGGAATCTGAGAGGAGGCACAAATTTCCTTCCACCCAGCGTTCCCCCAAGTCTGCCAATACAAATGATACCTCACTTGTGTGGGTAGGCCTAGCGCCCGTGACAGGAAATATCCCAAAACACAACGTGGACACATCACATTTTTTTAAAGAAAACAGAGGTGTTTTTTTGCAAAGAGCTTACCTGTAGATTTTGGCCTCTAGCTCAGCCGGCACCTAGGGAAACCTACCAAACCTGTGCATTTTTGAAAACTAGAGACCTACGGGAATCCAGGATGGGGTGACTTGTGGGGCTCTGACCAGGTTCTGTTACCCAGAATCCTTTGCAAACCTCAAAATTTGGCTAAAAAAACAAGTTTTCCTCACATTTCGGTGACAGAAAGTTCTGGAATTAGAAAGGAGCTACAAATTTCCTTCCATCCAGCGTTCCCCCAAGTCTCCCGATAAAAATGATTCCTCACTTGTGTGGGTAGGCTTAGCGCCCACGACAGGAAATGCCCCAAAACGCAACGTGGACACATCACATTTTTTTAAAGAAAACAGAGGTGTTTTTTGCAAAGAGCCTACCTGTAGATTTTGGCCTCTAGCTCAGCCGGCACCTAGGGAAACCTACCAAACCTGTGCATTTTTTAAAACTAGAGACCTACGGGAATCCAGGATGGGGTGACTTGTGGGGCTCTGACCAGGTTCTGTTACCCAGAATCCTTTGCAAACCTCAAAATTTGGCTAAAAAAACAAATTTTCCTCTCATTTTTGTGACAGAAAGTTCTGGAATTAGAAAGGAGCCACAAATTTCCTTCCATCCAGCGTTCCCCCAAGTCTCCCGATAAAAATGATTCCTCACTTTTGTGGGTAGGCTTAGCGCCCACGACAGGAAATGCCCCAAAACGCAACGTGGACACATCACATTTTTTTAAAGAAAACAGAGGTGTTTTTTGCAAAGTGACTTCCTGTAGATTTTGGCCTCTAGCTCAGCCGGCACCTAAGGAAACCTACCAAACCTGTGCACTTGTCAAAACTAGAGACCTAGGGGAATCCAAGATGGGGTGACTTGTGGGGCTCTGACCAGGTTCTGTTACCCAGAATCCTTTGCAAACCTCAAACTTTGGCTAAAAAAACAAATTTTCCTCACATTTTGGTGACAGAAAGTTCTGGAATTAGAGAGGAGACACAAATTTCCTTACACCCAGCGTTCCCCCACGTCTCCCGATAAAAACAATACCTCACTTGTGTGGGTAGGCCTAGCGCCCGCGACAGGAAATGCCCCAAAACGCAACGTGGACACATCACATTTTTTTAAAGAAAACAGAGGTGTTTTTTGCAAAGTGACTACCTGTAGATTTTGGCCTCTAGATCAGCCGGCACCTAGGAAAACATACCAAACCTGTGCATTTTTTTAAACTAGAGACCTAGGGGAATCCAAGATGGGGTGACTTGTGGAGCTCTGACCAGGTTCTGTTACCCAGAATCCTTTGCAAACCTCAAAATTTGGCTAAAAAAACACGTTTTCCTCACATTTCGGTGACAGAAAGTTCTGGAATCTGAGAGGAGGCACACATTTCCTTCCACCCAGCGTTCCCCCAAGTCTGCCAATACAAATGATACCTCACTTGTGTGGGTAGGCCTAGCGCCCGTGACAGGAAATGTCCCAAAACACAACGTGGACACATCACATTTTTTTAAAGAAAACAGAGGTGTTTTTTGCAAAGAGCTTACCTGTAGATTTTGGCCTCTAGCTCAGCCGGCACCTAGGGAAACCTACCAAACCTGTGCATTTTTGAAAACTAGTGACCTACGGGAATCCAGGATGGGGTGACTTGTGGGGCTCTGACCAGGTTCTGTTACCCAGAATCCTTTGCAAACCTCAAAATTTGGCTAAAAAAACAAGTTTTCCTCACATTTCGGTGACAGAAAGTTCTGGAATAAGAAAGGAGCTACAAATTTCCTTCCATCCAGCGTTCCCCCAAGTCTCCCGATAAAAATGATTCCTCACTTGTGTGGGTAGGCTTAGCGCCCACGACAGGAAATGCCCCAAAACGCAACGTGGACACATCACATTTTTTTAAAGAAAACAGAGGTGTTTTTTGCAAAGAGCCTACCTGTAGATTTTGGCCTCTAGCTCAGCCGGCACCTAGGGAAACCTACCAAACCTGTGCATTTTTGAAAACTAGAGACCTACGGGAATCCAGGATGGGGTGACTTGTGGGGCTCTGACCAGGTTCTGTTACCCAGAATCCTTTGCAAACCTCAAAATTTGGCTAAAAAAACAAATTTTCCTCACATTTTGGTGACAGAAAGTTCTGGAATTAGAAAGGAGCCACAAATTTCCTTCCATCCAGCGTTCCCCCAAGTCTCCCGATAAAAATGATTCCTCACTTGTGTGGGTAGGCTTAGCGCCCACGACAGGAAATGCCCCAAAACGCAACGTGGACACATCACATTTTTTTAAAGAAAACAGAGGTGTTTTTTGCAAAGTGACTATCTGCAGATGTTGGCCTCTAGCTCAGTCGGCACCTAAGGAAACCTACCAAACCTGTGCATTTGTGAAAACTAGAGACCTAGGGGAATCCAAGATGGGGTGACTTGTGGGGCTCTGACCAGGTTCTGTTACCCAGAATCCTTTGCAAACCTCAAACTTTGGCTAAAAAAACAAATTTTCCTCACATTTTGGTGACAGAAAGTTCTGGAATTAGAGAGGAGACACAAATTTCCTTACACCCAGCGTTCCCCCACGTCTCCCGATAAAAACAATACCTCACTTGTGTGGGTAGGCCTAGCGCCCGCGACAGGAAATGCCCCAAAACGCAACGTGGACACATCAAATTTTTTTAAAGAAAACAGAGGTGTTTTTTGCAAAGTGACTACCTGTAGATTTTGGCCTCTAGCTCAGCCGGCACCTAGGAAAACCTACCAAACCTGTGCATTTTTTAAAACTAGAGACCTAGCGGAAAGCGAGATGGGGTGACTTGTGGGGCTCTGACCAGGTTCTGTTACCCAGAATCCTTTGCAAACCTCAAAATTTGGCTAAAAGAACACGTTTTCCTCACATTTCGGTGACAGAAAGTTCTGGAATCAGAGAGGAGCCACGGATTTCCTTCCACCCAGCGTTCCCCCAAGTCTCTCGATAAAAATGATACCTCACTTGTGTGGGTAGGCCTAGCGCCCGCGACAGGAAATGCTCCAAAACGCAATGTGGACCCATCACATTTTTTTAAAGAAAACAGAGGTGTTTTTTGCAAAGTGCCTACCTGTAGATTTTGGCCTCTAGCTCAGCCGGCACCTAGGGAAACCTACCAAACCTGTGCATTTTTTAAAACTAGAGACCTAGGGGAATCCAAGATGGGGTGACTTGTGGAGCTCTGACCAGGTTCTGTTACCCAGAATCCTTTGCAAACCTCAAAATTTGGCTACAAAAACACGTTTTCCTCACATTTCGGTGACAGAAAGTTCTGGAATCTGAGAGGAGGCACAAATTTCCTTCCACCCAGCGTTCCCCCAAGTCTGCCAATACAAATGATACCTCACTTGTGTGGGTAGGCCTAGCGCCCGTGACAGGAAATATCCCAAAACACAACGTGGACACATCACATTTTTTTAAAGAAAACAGAGGTGTTTTTTGCAAAGAGCTTACCTGTAGATTTTGGCCTCTAGCTCAGCCGGCACCTAGGGAAACCTACCAAACCTGTGCATTTTTTAAAACTAGAGACCTACGGGAATCCAGGATGGGGTGACTTGTGGGGCTCTGACCAGGTTCTGTTACCCAGAATCCTTTGCAAACCTCAAAATTTGGCTAAAAAAACAATTTTTCCTCACATTTCGGTGACAGAAAGTTCTGGAATTAGAAAGGAGCTACAAATTTCCTTCCATCCAGCGTTCCCCCAAGTCTCCCGATAAAAATGATTCCTCACTTGTGTGGGTAGGCTTAGCGCCCACGACAGGAAATGCCCCAAAACGCAACGTGGACACATCACATTTTTTTAAAGAAAACAGAGGTGTTTTTTGCAAAGAGCCTACCTGTAGATTTTGGCCTCTAGCTCAGCCGGCACCTAGGGAAACCTACCAAACCTGTGCATTTTTTAAAACTAGAGACCTACGGGAATCCAGGATGGGGTGACTTGTGGGGCTCTGACCAGGTTCTGTTACCCAGAATCCTTTGCAAACCTCAAAATTTGGCTAAAAAAACAAATTTTCCTCACATTTTGGTGACAGAAAGTTCTGGAATTAGAAAGGAGCCACAAATTTCCTTCCATCCAGCGTTCCCCCAAGTCTCCCGATAAAAATGATTCCTCACTTTTGTGGGTAGGCTTAGCGCCCACGACAGGAAATGCCCCAAAACGCAACGTGGACACATCACATTTTTTTAAAGAAAACAGAGGTGTTTTTTGCAAAGTGACTATCTGTAGATTTTGGCCTCTAGCTCAGCCGGCACCTAAGGAAACCTACCAAACCTGTGCATTTGTGAAAACTAGAGACCTAGGGGAATCCAAGATGGGGTGACTTGTGGGGCTCTGACCAGGTTCTGTTACCCAGAATCCTTTGCAAACCTCAAACTTTGGCTAAAAAAACAAATTTTCCTCACATTTTGGTGACAGAAAGTTCTGGAATTAGAGAGGAGACACAAATTTCCTTACACCCAGCGTTCCCCCACGTCTCCCGATAAAAACAATACCTCACTTGTGTGGGTAGGCCTAGCGCCCGCGACAGGAAATGCCCCAAAACGCAACGTGGACACATCACATTTTTTTAAAGAAAACAGAGGTGTTTTTTGCAAAGTGACTACCTGTAGATTTTGGCCTCTACCTCAGCCGGCACCTAGGAAAACATACCAAACCTGTGCATTTTTTAAAACTAGAGACCTAGGGGAATCCAAGATGGGGTGACTTGTGGAGCTCTGACCAGGTTCTGTTACCCAGAATCCTTTGCAAACCTCAAAATTTGGCTAAAAAAACACGTTTTCCTCACATTTCGGTGACAGAAAGTTCTGGAATCTGAGAGGAGGCACAAATTTCCTTCCACCCAGCGTTCCCCCAAGTCTGCCAATACAAATGATACCTCACTTGTGTGGGTAGGCCTAGCGCCCGTGACAAGAAATGTCCCAAAACACAACGTGGACACATCACATTTTTTTAAAGAAAACAGAGGTGTTTTTTGCAAAGAGCTTACCTGTAGATTTTGGCCTCTAGCTCAGCCGGCACCTAGGGAAACCTACCAAACCTGTGCATTTTTGAAAACTAGAGACCTACGGGAATCCAGGATGGGGTGACTTGTGGGGCTCTGACCAGGTTCTGTTACCCAGAATCCTTTGCAAACCTCAAAATTTGGCTAAAAAAACAAGTTTTCCTCACATTTCGGTGACAGAAAGTTCTGGAATTAGAAAGGAGCTACAAATTTCCTTCCATCCAGCGTTCCCCCAAGTCTCCCGATAAAAATGATTCCTCACTTGTGTGGGTAGGCTTAGCGCCCACGACAGGAAATGCCCCAAAACGCAACGTGGACACATCACATTTTTTTAAAGAAAACAGAGGTGTTTTTTGCAAAGAGCCTACCTGTAGATTTTGGCCTCTAGCTCAGCCGGCACCTAGGGAAACCTACCAAACCTGTGCATTTTTGAAAACTAGAGACCTACGGGAATCCAGGATGGGGTGACTTGTGGGGCTCTGACCAGGTTCTGTTACCCAGAATCCTTTGCAAACCTCAAAATTTGGCTAAAAAAACAAATTTTCCTCACATTTTGGTGACAGAAAGTTCTGGAATTAGAAAGGAGCCACAAATTTCCTTCCATCCAGCGTTCCCCCAAGTCTCCCGATAAAAATGATTCCTCACTTGTGTGGGTAGGCTTAGCGCCCACGACAGGAAATGCCCCAAAACGCAACGTGGACACATCACATTTTTTTAAAGAAAACAGAGGTGTTTTTTGCAAAGTGACTATCTGCAGATGTTGGCCTCTAGCTCAGCCGGCACCTAAGGAAACCTACCAAACCTGTTCATTTGTGAAAACTAGAGACCTAGGGGAATCCAAGATGGGGTGACTTGTGGGGCTCTGACCAGGTTCTGTTACCCAGAATCCTTTGCAAACCTCAAACTTTGGCTAAAAAAACAAATTTTCCTCACATTTTGGTGACAGAAAGTTCTGGAATTAGAGAGGAGACACAAATTTCCTTACACCCAGCGTTCCCCCACGTCTCCCGATAAAAACAATACCTCACTTGTGTGGGTAGGCCTAGCGCCCGCGACAGGAAATGCCCCAAAACGCAACGTGGACACATCACATTTTTTTAAAGAAAACAGAGGTGTTTTTTGCAAAGTGACTACCTGTAGATTTTGGCCTCTAGCTCAGCCGGCACCTAGGAAAACCTACCAAACCTGTGCATTTTTTTAAACTAGAGACCTAGGGGAAAGCAAGATGGGGTGACTTGTGGGGCTCTGACCAGGTTCTGTTACCCAGAATCCTTTGCAAACCTCAAAATTTGGCTAAAAGAACACGTTTTCCTCACATTTCGGTGACAGAAAGTTCTGGAATCAGAGAGGAGCCACGGATTTCCTTCCACCCAGCGTTCCCCCAAGTCTCTCGATAAAAATGATACCTCACTTGTGTGGGTAGGCCTAGCGCCCGCGACAGGAAATGCTCCAAAACGCAATGTGGACCCATCACATTTTTTTAAAGAAAACAGAGGTGTTTTTTGCAAAGTGCCTACCTGTAGATTTTGGCCTCTAGCTCAGCTGGCACCTAGGGAAAACTACCAAACCTGTGCATTTGTTAAAGCTAGAGACCTAGGGGAATCCAAGATGGGGTGACTTGTGGGGCTCTGACCAGGTTCTGTTACCCAAAATGCTTTGCAAACCTCAAAATTTGGCTAAAAAAACACGTTTTCCTCACATTTTGGTGACAGAAAGTTCTGGAATCAGAGAGGAGTCACAAATTTCCTTCCACCCAGCGCTCCCCCAAGTCTCCTGATAAAAATGATACCTCACTTGTGTGGGTAGGCCTAGCGCCCTCGACAGGAAATGCCCCAAAACGCAACGTGGACACATCACATTTTTTTAAAGAAAAAAGAGGTGTTTTTTGCAAAGTGCTTACCTGTAGGTTTTGGCCTCTAGCTCAGCCGGCACCTAGGGAAACCTACCAAACCTGGGCATTTTTTTAAACTAGAGACCTAGGGGAATCCAAGATGGGGTGACTTGTGGAGCTCTGACCAGGTTCTGTTACCCAGAATCCTTTGCAAACCTCAAAATTTGGATAAAAAAACACATTTTCCTCACATTTCGGTGACAAAAAGTTCTGGAATCTGAGAGGAGGCACAAATTTCCTTCCACCCAGCGTTCCCCCAAGTCTGCCAATACAAATGATACCTCACTTGTGTGGGTAGGCCTAGCGCCCGTGACAGGAAATGTCCCAAAACACAACGTGGACACATCACATTTTTTTAAAGAAAACAGAGGTGTTTTTTGCAAAGAGCCTACCTGTAGATTTTGGCCTCTAGCTCAGCCGGCACCTAGGGAAACCTACCAAACCTGTGCATTTTTGAAAACTAGAGACCTACGGGAATCCAGGATGGGGTGACTTGTGGGGCTCTGACCAGGTTCTGTTACCCAGAATCCTTTGCAAACCTCAAAATTTGGCTAAAAAAACAAGTTTTCCTCACATTTTGGTGACAGAAAGTTCTGGAATTAGAAAGGAGCCACAAATTTCCTTCCATCCAGCGTTCCCCCAAGTCTCCCGATAAAAATGATTCCTCACTTGTGTGGGTAGGCTTAGCGCCCACGACAGGAAATGCCCCAAAACGCAACGTGGACACATCACATTTTTTTAAAGAAAACAGAGGTGTTTTTTGCAAAGTGACTATCTGCAGATGTTGGCCTCTAGCTCAGCCGGCACCTAAGGAAACCTACCAAACCTGTTCATTTGTGAAAACTAGAGACCTAGGGGAATCCAAGATGGGGTGACTTGTGGGGCTCTGACCAGGTTCTGTTACCCAGAATCCTTTGCAAACCTCAAACTTTGGCTAAAAAAACAAGTTTTCCTCACATTTTGGTGACAGAAAGTTCTGGAATTAGAGAGGAGACACAAATTTCCTTACACCCAGCGTTCCCCCACGTCTCCCGATAAAAACAATACCTCACTTGTGTGGGTAGGCCTAGCGCCCGCGACAGGAAATGCCCCAAAACGCAACGTGGACACATCACATTTTTTTAAAGAAAACAGAGGTGTTTTTTGCAAAGTGACAACCTGTAGATTTTGGCCTCTAGCTCAGCCGGCACCTAGGAAAACCTACCAAACCTGTGCATTTTTTTAAACTAGAGACCTAGGGGAAAGCAAGATGGGGTGACTTGTGGGGCTCTGACCAGGTTCTGTTACCCAGAATCCTTTGCAAACCTCAAAATTTGGCTAAAAGAACACGTTTTCCTCACATTTCGGTGACAGAAAGTTCTGGAATCAGAGAGGAGCCACGGATTTCCTTCCACCCAGCGTTCCCCCAAGTCTCTCGATAAAAATGATACCTCACTTGTGTGGGTAGGCCTAGCGCCCGCGACAGAAAATGCTCCAAAACGCAATGTGGACCCATCACATTTTTTTAAAGAAAACAGAGGTGTTTTTTGCAAAGTGCCTACCTGTAGATTTTGGCCTCTAGCTCAGCCGGCACCTAGGGAAAACTACCAAACCTGTGCATTTGTTAAAGCTAGAGACCTAGGGGAATCCAAGATGGGGTGACTTGTGGGGCTCTGACCAGGTTCTGTTACCCAAAATGCTTTGCAAACCTCAAAATTTGGCTAAAAAAACACGTTTTCCTCACATTTTGGTGACAGAAAGTTCTGGAATCAGAGAGGAGTCACAAATTTCCTTCCACCCAGCGCTCCCCCAAGTCTCCTGATAAAAATGATACCTCACTTGTGTGGGTAGGCCTAGCGCCCTCGACAGGAAATGCCCCAAAACGCAACGTGGACACATCACATTTTTTTTAAGAAAAAAGAGGTGTTTTTTGCAAAGTGCTTACCTGTAGGTTTTGGCCTCTAGCTCAGCCGGCACCTAGGGAAACCTACCAAACCTGTGCATTTTTTAAAACTAGAGACCTAGGGGAATCCAAGATGGGGTGACTTGTGGAGCTCTGACCAGGTTCTGTTACCCAGAATCCTTTGCAAACCTCAAAATTTGGATAAAAAAACACATTTTCCTCACATTTCGGTGACAAAAAGTTCTGGAATCTGAGAGGAGGCACAAATTTCCTTCCACCCAGCGTTCCCCCAAGTCTGCCAATACAAATGATACCTCACTTGTGTGGGTAGGCCTAGCGCCCGTGACAGGAAATGTCCCAAAACACAACGTGGACACATCACATTTTTTTAAAGAAAACAGAGGTGTTTTTTGCAAAGAGCCTACCTGTAGATTTTGGCCTCTAGCTCAGCCGGCACCTAGGGAAACCTACCAAACCTGTGCATTTTTGAAAACTAGAGACCTACGGGAATCCAGGATGGGGTGACTTGTGGGGCTCTGACCAGGTTCCGTTACCCAGAATCCTTTGCAAACCTCAAAATTTGGCTAAAAAAACAAGTTTTCCTCACATTTCGGTGACAGAAAGTTCTGGAATCTGAGAGGAGCCACAAATTTCCTTCCACCCAGCGTTCCCCCAAGTCTCCCGATACAAATGATACCTCACTTGTGTGGGTAGGACTAGCGCCCGCGACAGGAAATGCCCCAAAACGCAATGTGGACACATCACATTTTTTGAAAGAAAACAGAGGTGTTTTTTGCAAAGTGACTTCCTGTAGATTTTGGCCTCTAGCTCAGCCGGCACCTAAGGAAACCTACCAAAGCTGTGCACTTGTGAAAACTAGAGACCTAGGGGAATCCAAGATGGGGTGACTTGTGGGGCTCTGACCAGGTTCTGTTACCCAGAATCCTTTGCAAACCTCAAACTTTGGCTAAAGAAACAAATTTTCCTCACGTTTTGGTGACAGAAAGTTCTGGAATTAGAAAGGAGCCACAAATTTCCTTCCATCCAGCTTTCCCCCAAGTCTCCCGATAAAAATGATTCCTCACTTGTGTGGGTAGGCCTAGCGCCCGCGACAGGAAATGCCCCAAAACGCAACGTGGACACATCACATTTTTTTAAAGAAAACAGAGGTGTTTTTTGCAAAGTGACTATCTGTAGATTTTGACGTCTAGCTCAGCCGGCACCTAAGGAAACCTACCAAACCTGTGCATTTGTGAAAACTAGAGACCTAGGGGAATCCAAGATGGGGTGACTTGTGGGGCTCTGACCAGGTTCTGTTACCCAGAATCCTTTGCAAACCTCAAACTTTGTCTAAAAAAACAAATATTCCTCACATTTTGGTGACAGAAAGTTCTGGAATTAGAGAGGAGCCACAAATTTAATTCCACCCAGCATTCCCCCAAGTCTCTCGATAAAAATGATACCTCACTTGTGTGGGTAGGCCTAGCGCCCGCGACAGAAAATGCTCCAAAACGCAACGTGGACCCATCACATTTTTTTAAAGAAAACAGAGGTGTTTTTTGCAAAGTGCCTACCTGTAGATTTTGGCCTCTAGCTCAGCCGGCACCTAGGGAAACCTACCAAACCTGTGCATTTTTTAAAGCTAGAGACCTAGGGGAATCCAAGATGGGGTGACTTGTGGGGCTCTGACCAGGTTCTGTTACCCAGAATGCTTTGCAAACCTCAAAATTTGGCTAAAAAAACACGTTTTCCTCACATTTTGGTGACAGAAAGTTCTGGAATCAGAGAGGAGTCACAAATTTCCTTCCACCCAGCGTTCCCCCAAGTCTCCTGATAAAAATGATACCTCACTTGTGTGGGTAGGCCTAGCGCCCTCGACAGGAAATGCCCCAAAACGCAACGTGGACACATCACATTTTTTTAAAGAAAACAGAGGTGTTTTTTGCAAAGTGCCTACCTGTAGATTTTGGCCTCTAGCTCAGCCGGCACCTAGGGAAACCTACCAAACCTGTGCATTTTTTAAAACTAGAGACCTAGGGGAATCCAAGATGGGGTGACTTGTGGGGCTCTGACCAGGTTCTGTTACCCAGAATCCTTTGCAAACCTCAAAATTTGGCTAAAAAAACAAGTTTTCCTCACATTTCGGTGACAGAAAGTTCTGGAATCAGAGAGGAGCCACAAATTTCCTTCCACCCAGCGTTCCCCCAAGTCTCCCGATACAAATGATACCTCACTTGTGTGGGTAGGCCTAGCGGCCACGACAGGAAATACCCCAAAACGCAACGTGGACACATCACATTTTTTGAAAGAAAACAGAGGTGTTTTTTGCAAAGTGACTACCTGTAGATTTTGGCCTCTAGCTCAGCCGGCACCTAAGGAAACCTACCAAACCTGTGCACTTGTGAAAACTAGAGACCTAGGGGAATCCAAGATGGGGTGACTTGTGGGGCTCTAACCAGGTTCTGTTACCCAGAATCCTTTGCAAACCTCAAACTTTGGCTAAAAAAACAAATTTTCCTCACATTTTGGTGACAGAAAGTTCTGGAATTAGAAAGGAGCCTCAAATTTCCTTCCATCCAGCGTTCCCCCAAGTCTCCCGATAAAAATGATTCCTCACTTGTGTGGGTAGGCCTAGCGCCCACGACAGGAAATGCCCCAAAACGCAACGTGGACACATCACATTTTTTTAAAGAAAACAGAGGTGTTTTTTGCAAAGTGACTATCTGTAGATTTTGGCCTCTAGCTCAGCCGGCACCTAAGGAAACCTACCAAACCTGTGCATTTGTGAAAACTAGAGACCTAGGGGAGTCCAAGATGGGGTGACTTGTGGGGCTCTGACCAGGTTCTGTTACCCAGAATCCTTTGCAAACCTCAAACTTTGGCTAAAAAAACAAATTTTCCTCACATTTTGGTGACAGAAAGTTCTGGAATTAGAGAGGAGCCACAAATTTCCTTACACCCAGCGTTCCCCCACGTCTCCCGATAAAAACGATACCTCACTTGTGTGGGTAGGCCTAGCGCCCGCGACAGGAAATGCCCCAAAACGCAACGTGGACACATCACATTTTTTTAAAGAAAACAGAGGTGTTTTTTGCAAAGTGACTACCTGTACATTTTGGCCTCTAGCTCAGCCGGCACCTAGGAAAACCTACCAAACCTGTGCATTTTTTAAAACTAGAGACCTAGGGGAATCCAAGATGGGGTGACTTGTGGGGCTCTGACCAGGTTCTGTTACCCAGAATCCTTTGCAAACCTCAAAATTTGGATAAAAGAACACGTTTTCCTCACATTTCGGTGACAGAAAGTTCTGGAATCTGAGAGGAGCCACAAATGTCCTACCACCCAGCGTTCCCCCAAGTCTCCCGATACAAATGATACCTCACTTGTGTGGGTAGGCCTAGCGGCCGCGACAGGAAGTACCCCAAAACGCAACGTGGACACATCACATTTTTTTAAAGAAAACAGAGGTGTTTTTTGCAAAGTGACTACCTGTAGATTTTGGCCTCTAGCTCAGCCGGCACCTAAGGAAACCTACCAAACCTGTGCACTTGTGAAAACTAGAGACCTAGGGGAATCCAAGATGGGGTGACTTGTGGGGCTCTAACCAGGTTCTGTTACCCAGAATCCTTTGCAAACCTCAAACTTTGGCTAAAAAAACAAATTTTCCTCACATTTTGGTGACAGAAAGTTCTGGAATTAGAAAGGAGCCTCAAATTTCCTTCCATCCAGCGTTCCCCCAAGTCTCCCGATAAAAATGATTCCTCACTTGTGTGGGTAGGCCTAGCGCCCACGACAGGAAATGCCCCAAAACGCAACGTGGACACATCACATTTTTTTAAAGAAAACAGAGGTGTTTTTTGCAAAGTGACTATCTGTAGATTTTGGCCTCTAGCTCAGCCGGCACCTAAGGAAACCTACCAAACCTGTGCATTTGTGAAAACTAGAGACCTAGGGGAATCCAAGATGGGGTGACTTGTGGGGCTCTGACCAGGTTCTGTTACCCAGAATCCTTTGCAAACCTCAAACTTTGGCTAAAAAAACAAATTTTCCTCACATTTTGGTGACAGAAAGTTCTGGAATTAGAGAGGAGCCACAAATTTCCTTACACCCAGCGTTCCCCCACGTCTCCCGATAAAAACGATACCTCACTTGTGTGGGTAGGCCTAGCGCCCGCGACAGGAAATGCCCCAAAACGCAACGTGGACACATCACATTTTTTTAAAGAAAACAGAGGTGTTTTTTGCAAAGTGACTACCTGTACATTTTGGCCTCTAGCTCAGCCGGCACCTAGGAAAACCTACCAAACCTGTGCATTTTTTAAAACTAGAGACCTAGGGGAATCCAAGATGGGGTGACTTGTGGGGCTCTGACCAGGTTCTGTTACCCAGAATCCTTTGCAAACCTCAAAATTTGGCTAAAAGAACACGTTTTCCTCACATTTCGGTGACAGAAAGTTCTGGAATCTGAGAGGAGCCACAAATGTCCTACCACCCAGCGTTCCCCCAAGTCTCCCGATAAAAATGATACCTCACTTGTGTGGGTAGGCCTAGCGCCCGTGACAGGAAATGCCCCAAAACACAACGTGGACACATCACATTTTTTTAAAGAAAACAGAGGTGTTTTTTGCAAAGTGCCTACCTATAGATTTTGGCCTCTAGCTCAGCCGGCACCTAGGGAAACCTACCAAACCTGTGCATTTTTTAAAACTAGAGACCTAGGGGAACCAAGATGGGGTGACTTGTGGGGCTCTGACCAGGTTCTGTTACCCAGAATCCTTTGCAAACCTCAAAATGTGGCTAAAAAAACAAGTTTTCCTCATATTTCGGTGACAGAAAGTTCTGGAATCTGAGAGGAGCCACAAATTTCCTTCCACCCAGTGTTCCCCCAAGTCTCCCGATACAAATGATACCTCACTTGTGTGGGTAGGCCTAGTGCCCGTGACAGGAAATGCCCCAAAACACAACGTGGACACATCACATTTTTTTAAAGAAAACAGAGGTGTTTTTTGCAAAGTGCCTACCTGTAGATTTTGGCCTTTAGCTCAGCCGGCACCTAGGGAAACCTACCAAACCTGTGCATTTTTGAAAGCTAGAGACCTAGGGGAATCCAAGATGGGGTGACTTGTGGGGCTCTGACCAGGTTCTGTTACCCAGAATGCTTTGCAAACCTCAAAATTTGGCTAAAAAACACGTTTTCCTCACATTTTGGTGACAGAAAGTTCTGGAAACAGAGAGGAGGCACAAATTTCCTTCCACCCAGCGTTCCCCCAAGTCTCCCAATACAAATGATACGTCACTTGTGTGGGTAGGCCTAGTGCCCGTGACAGGAAATGTCCCAAAACACAACGTGGACACATCACATTTTTTTAAAGAAAACAGAGGTGTTTTTTGCAAAGAGCCTACCTGTAGATTTTGGCCTCTAGCTCAGCCGGCACCTAGGGAAACCTACCAAACCTGTGCATTTTTTAAAACTAGAGACCTACGGGAATCCAGGATGGGGTGACTTGTGGGGCTCTGACCAGGTTCTGTTATCCAGAATGCTTTGCAAACCTCAAAATTTGGCTAAAAAACACGTTTTCCTCACATTTCGGTGACAGAAAGTTCTGGAATCTGAGAGGAGCCACAAATTTCCTGCCACCCAGCGTTCCCCCAAGTCTCCCAATACAAATGATATGTCGCTTGTGTGGGTAGGCCTAGTGCCCGTGACAGGAAATGTCCCAAAACACAACGTGGACACATCATATTTTTTTAAAGAAAACAGAGGTGTTTTTTGCAAAGAGCCTACCTGTAGATTTTGGCCTCTAGCTCAGCCGGCACCTAGGGAAACCTACCAAACCTGTGCATTTTTTAAAACTAGAGACCTACGGGAATCCAGCATGGGGTGACTTGTGGGGCTCTGACCAGGTTCTGTTACCCAGAATCCTTTGCAAACCTCAAAATTTGGCTTAAAAAACAAGTTTTCCTCACATTTCGGTGACAGAAAGTTCTGGAATCTGAGAGGAGCCACAAATTTCCTTCCACCCAGCGTTCCCCCAAGTCTCCCGATACAAATGATACCTCACTTGTGTGGGTAGGACTAGCGTCCGCGACAGGAAATGCCCCAAAACGCAATGTGGACACATCACATTTTTTGAAAGAAAACAGAGGTGTTTTTTGCAAAGTGACTATCTGTAGATTTTGGCCTCTAGCTCAGCCGGCACCTAAGGAAACCTACCAAACCTGTGCATTTGTGAAAACTAGAGACCTAGGGGAATCCAAGATGGGGTGACTTGTGGGGCTCTGACCAGGTTCTGTTACCCAGAATCCTTTGCAAACCTCAAACTTTGGCTAAAAAAACAAATTTTCCTCACATTTTGGTGACAGAAAGTTCTGGAATTAGAGAGGAGCCACAAATTTCCTTACACCCAGCGTTCCCCCACGTCTCCCGATAAAAACGATACCTCACTTGTGTGGGTAGGCCTAGCGCCCGCGACAGGAAATGCCCCAAAACGCAACGTGGACACATCACATTTTTTTAAAGAAAACAGAGGTGTTTTTTGCAAAGTGACTACCTGTACATTTTGGCCTCTAGCTCAGCCGGCACCTAGGAAAACTACCAAACCTGTGCATTTTTTAAAACTAGAGACCTAGGGGAATCCAAGATGGGGTGACTTGTGGGGCTCTGACCAGGTTCTGTTACCCAGAATCCTTTGCAAACCTCAAAATTTGGCTAAAAGAACACGTTTTCCTCACATTTCGGTGACAGAAAGTTCTGGAATCTGAGAGGAGCCACAAATGTCCTACCACCCAGCGTTCCCCCAAGTCTCCCGATACAAATGATACCTCACTTGTGTGGGTAGGCCTAGCGGCCGGGACAGGAAGTACCCCAAAACGCAACGTGGACACATCACATTTTTTTAAAGAAAACAGAGGTGTTTTTTGCAAAGTGACTATCTGTAGATTTTGGCCTCTAGCTCAGCCGGCACCTAAGGAAACCTACCAAACCTGTGCATTTGTGAAAACTAGAGACCTAGGGGAATCCAAGATGGGGTGACTTGTGGGGCTCTGACCAGGTTCTGTTACCCAGAATCCTTTGCAAACCTCAAACTTTGGCTAAAAAAACAAATTTTCCTCACATTTTGGTGACAGAAAGTTCTGGAATTAGAGAGGAGCCACAAATTTCCTTACACCCAGCGTTCCCCCACGTCTCCCGATAAAAACGATACCTCACTTGTGTGGGTAGGCCTAGCGCCCGCGACAGGAAATGCCCCAAAACGCAACGTGGACACATCACATTTTTTTAAAGAAAACAGAGGTTTTTTTTGCAAAGTGACTACCTGTACATTTTGGCCTCTAGCTCAGCCGGCACCTAGGAAAACCTACCAAACCTGTGCATTTTTTAAAACTAGAGACCTAGGGGAATCCAAGATGGGGTGACTTGTGGGGCTCTGACCAGGTTCTGTTACCCAGAATCCTTTGCAAACCTCAAAATTTGGCTAAAAGAACACGTTTTCCTCACATTTCGGTGACAGAAAGTTCTGGAATCTGAGAGGAGCCACAAATGTCCTACCACCCAGCGTTCCCCCAAGTCTCCCGATAAAAATGATACCTCACTTGTGTGGGTAGGCCTAGCGCCCGTGACAGGAAATGCCCCAAAACACAACGTGGACACATCACATTTTTTGAAAGAAAACAGAGGTGTTTTTTGCAAAGTGCCTACCTATAGATTTTGGCCTCTAGCTCAGCCGGCACCTAGGGAAACCTACCAAACCTGTGCATTTTTTAAAACTAGAGACCTAGGGGAACCAAGATGGGGTGACTTGTGGGGCTCTGACCAGGTTCTGTTACCCAGAATCCTTTGCAAACCTCAAAATGTGGCTAAAAAAACAAGTTTTCCTCATATTTCGGTGACAGAAAGTTCTGGAATCTGAGAGGAGCCACAAATTTCCTTCCACCCAGTGTTCCCCCAAGTCTCCCGATACAAATGATACCTCACTTGTGTGGGTAGGCCTAGTGCCCGTGACAGGAAATGCCCCAAAACACAACGTGGACACATCACATTTTTTTAAAGAAAACAGAGGTGTTTTTTGCAAAGTGCCTACCTGTAGATTTTGGCCTTTAGCTCAGCCGGCACCTAGGGAAACCTACCAAACCTGTGCATTTTTGAAAGCTAGAGACCTAGGGGAATCCAAGATGGGGTGACTTGTGGGGCTCTGACCAGGTTCTGTTACCCAGAATGCTTTGCAAACCTCAAAATTTGGCTAAAAAACACGTTTTCCTCACATTTTGGTGACAGAAAGTTCTGGAATCAGAGAGGAGGCACAAATTTCCTTCCACCCAGCGTTCCCCCAAGTCTCCCAATACAAATGATACGTCACTTGTGTGGGTAGGCCTAGTGCCCGTGACAGGAAATGTCCCAAAACACAACATGGACACATCACATTTTTTTAAAGAAAACAGAGGTGTTTTTTGCAAAGAGCCTACCTGTAGATTTTGGCCTCTAGCTCAGCCGGCACCTAGGGAAACCTACCAAACCTGTGCATTTTTTAAAACTAGAGACCTACGGGAATCCAGGATGGGGTGACTTGTGGGGCTCTGACCAGGTTCTGTTATCCAGAATGCTTTGCAAACCTCAAAATTTGGCTAAAAAACACGTTTTCCTCACATTTCGGTGACAGAAAGTTCTGGAATCTGAGAGGAGCCACAAATTTCCTGCCACCCAGCGTTCCCCCAAGTCTCCCAATACAAATGATACGTCACTTGTGTGGGTAGGCCTAGTGCCCGTGACAGGAAATGTCCCAAAACACAACGTGGACACATCACATTTTTTTAAAGAAAACAGAGGTGTTTTTTGCAAAGAGCCTACCTGTAGATTTTGGCCTCTAGCTCAGCCGGCACCTAAGGAAACCTACCAAACCTGTGCATTTGTGAAAACTAGAGACCTAGGGGAATCCAAGATGGGGTGACTTGTGGGGCTCTGACCAGGTTCTGTTACCCAGAATCCTTTGCAAACCTCAAACTTTGGCTAAAAAAACAAATTTTCCTCACATTTTGGTGACAGAAAGTTCTGGAATTAGAGAGGAGCCACAAATTTCCTTACACCCAGCGTTCCCCCACGTCTCCCGATAAAAACGATACCTCACTTGTGTGGGTAGGCCTAGCGCCCGCGACAGGAAATGCCCCAAAACGCAACGTGGACACATCACATTTTTTTAAAGAAAACAGAGGTGTTTTTTGCAAAGTGACTACCTGTACATTTTGGCCTCTAGCTCAGCCGGCACCTAGGAAAACCTACCAAACCTGTGCATTTTTTAAAACTAGAGACCTAGGGGAATCCAAGATGGGGTGACTTGTGGGGCTCTGACCAGGTTCTGTTACCCAGAATCCTTTGCAAACCTCAAAATTTGGCTAAAAGAACACGTTTTCCTCACATTTCGGTGACAGAAAGTTCTGGAATCTGAGAGGAGCCACAAATGTCCTACCACCCAGCGTTCCCCCAAGTCTCCCGATAAAAATGATACCTCACTTGTGTGGGTAGGCCTAGCGCCCGTGACAGGAAATGCCCCAAAACACAACGTGGACACATCACATTTTTTGAAAGAAAACAGAGGTGTTTTTTGCAAAGTGCCTACCTATAGATTTTGGCTTCTAGCTCAGCCGGCACCTAGGGAAACCTACCAAACCTGTGCATTTTTTAAAACTAGAGACCTAGGGGAACCAAGATGGGGTGACTTGTGGGGCTCTGACCAGGTTCTGTTACCCAGAATCCTTTGCAAACCTCAAAATGTGGCTAAAAAAACAAGTTTTCCTCATATTTCGGTGACAGAAAGTTCTGGAATCTGAGAGGAGCCACAAATTTCCTTCCACCCAGTGTTCCCCCAAGTCTCCCGATACAAATGATACCTCACTTGTGTGGGTAGGCCTAGTGCCCGTGACAGGAAATGCCCCAAAACACAACGTGGACACATCACATTTTTTTAAAGAAAACAGAGGTGTTTTTTGCAAAGTGCCTACCTGTAGATTTTGGCCTTTAGCTCAGCCGGCACCTAGGGAAACCTACCAAACCTGTGCATTTTTGAAAGCTAGAGACCTAGGGGAATCCAAGATGGGGTGACTTGGGGGGCTCTGACCAGGTTCTGTTACCCAGAATGCTTTGCAAACCTCAAAATTTGGCTAAAAAACACGTTTTCCTCACATTTTGGTGACAGAAAGTTCTGGAATCAGAGAGGAGGCACAAATTTCCTTCCACCCAGCGTTCCCCCAAGTCTCCCAATACAAATGATACGTCACTTGTGTGGGTAGGCCTAGTGCCCGTGACAGGAAATGTCCCAAAACACAACGTGGACACATCACATTTTTTTAAAGAAAACAGAGGTGTTTTTTGCAAAGAGCCTACCTGTAGATTTTGGCCTCTAGCTCAGCCGGCACCTAGGGAAACCTACCAAACCTGTGCATTTTTTAAAACTAGAGACCTACGGGAATCCAGGATGGGGTGACTTGTGGGGCTCTGACCAGGTTCTGTTATCCAAAATGCTTTGCAAACCTCAAATTTGGCTAAAAAACACGTTTTCCTCACATTTCGGTGACAGAAAGTTCTGGAATCTGAGAGGAGCCACAAATTTCCTGCCACCCAGCGTTCCCCCAAGTCTCCCAATACAAATGGTACGTCACTTGTGTGGGTAGGCCTAGTGCCCGTGACAGGAAATGTCCCAAAACACAACGTGGACACATCACATTTTTTTAAAGAAAACAGAGGTGTTTTTTGCAAAGAGCCTACCTGTAGATTTTGGCCTCTAGCTCAGCCGGCACCTAGGGAAACCTACCAAACCTGTGCATTTTTGAAAACTAGAGACCTACGGGAATCCAGGATGGGGTGACTTGTGGGGCTCTGACCAGGTTCTGTTACCCAGAATCCTTTGCAAACCTCAAAATTTGGCTAAAAAAACAAGTTTTCCTCACATTTCGGTGACAGAAAGTTCTGGAATCTGAGAGGAGCCACAAATTTCCTGCCACCCAGCGTTCCCCCAAGTCTCCCGATACAAATGATACCTTACTTGTGTGGGTAGGCCTAGCGCCCGCGACAGGAAATGCCCCAAAACGCAACGTGGACACATCACATTTTTTGAAAGAAAACAGAGGTGTTTTTTGCAAAGAGCCTACCTGTAGATTTTGGCCTCTAGCTCAGCCGGCACCTAGGAAAACCTACCAAACCTGTGCATTTTTTAAAACTAGAGACCTAGGGGAATCCAAGATGGGGTGACTTGTGGGGCTCTGACCAGGTTCTGTTACCCAGAATCCTTTGCAAACCTCAAACTTTGGCTAAAAAAACAAATTTTCCTCACATTTTGGTGACAGAAAGTTCTGGAATTAGAAAGGAGCCTCAAATTTCCTTCCATCCAGCGTTCCCCCAAGTCTCCCGATAAAAATGATTCCTCACTTGTGTGGGTAGGCCTAGCGCCCACGACAGGAAATGCCCCAAAACGCAACGTGGACACATCACATTTTTTTAAAGAAAACAGAGGTGTTTTTTGCAAAGTGACTATCTGTAGATTTTGGCCTCTAGCTCAGCCGGCACCTAAGGAAACCTACCAAACCTGTGCATTTGTGAAAACTAGAGACCTAGGGGAATCCAAGATGGGGTGACTTGTGGGGCTCTGACCAGGTTCTGTTACCCAGAATCCTTTGCAAACCTCAAACTTTGGCTAAAAAAACAAATTTTCCTCACATTTTGGTGACAGAAAGTTCTGGAATTAGAGAGGAGCCACAAATTTCCTTACACCCAGCGTTCCCCCACATCTCCCGATAAAAACGATACCTCACTTGTGTGGGTAGGCCTAGCGCCCGCGACAGGAAATGCCCCAAAACGCAACGTGGACACATCACATTTTTTTAAAGAAAACAGAGGTTTTTTTTGCAAAGTGACTACCTGTACATTTTGGCCTCTAGCTCAGCCGGCACCTAGGAAAACCTACCAAACCTGTGCATTTTTTAAAACTAGAGACCTAGGGGAATCCAAGATGGGGTGACTTGTGGGGCTCTGACCAGGTTCTGTTACCCAGAATCCTTTGCAAACCTCAAAATTTGGCTAAAAGAACACGTTTTCCTCACATTTCGGTGACAGAAAGTTCTGGAATCTGAGAGGAGCCACAAATGTCCTACCACCCAGCGTTCCCCCAAGTCTCCCGATAAAAATGATACCTCACTTGTGTGGGTAGGCCTAGCGCCCGTGACAGGAAATGCCCCAAAACACAACGTGGACACATCACATTTTTTGAAAGAAAACAGAGGTGTTTTTTGCAAAGTGCCTACCTATAGATTTTGGCCTCTAGCTCAGCCGGCACCTAGGGAAACCTACCAAACCTGTGCATTTTTTAAAACTAGAGACCTAGGGGAACCAAGATGGGGTGACTTGTGGGGCTCTGACCAGGTTCTGTTACCCAGAATCCTTTGCAAACCTCAAAATGTGGCTAAAAAAACAAGTTTTCCTCATATTTCGGTGACAGAAAGTTCTGGAATCTGAGAGGAGCCACAAATTTCCTTCCACCCAGTGTTCCCCCAAGTCTCCCGATACAAATGATACCTCACTTGTGTGGGTAGGCCTAGTGCCCGTGACAGGAAATGCCCCAAAACACAACGTGGACACATCACATTTTTTTAAAGAAAACAGAGGTGTTTTTTGCAAAGTGCCTACCTGTAGATTTTGGCCTCTAGCTCAGCCGGCACCTAGGGAAACCTACCAAACCTGTGCATTTTTGAAAGCTAGAGACCTAGGGGAATCCAAGATGGGGTGACTTGTGGGGCTCTGACCAGGTTCTGTTACCCAGAATGCTTTGCAAACCTCAAAATTTGGCTAAAAAACACGTTTTCTTCACATTTTGGTGACAGAAAGTTCTGGAATCAGAGAGGAGGCACAAATTTCCTTCCACCCAGCGTTCCCCCAAGTCTCCCAATACAAATGATACGTCACTTGTGTGGGTAGGCCTAGTGCCCGTGACAGGAAATGTCCCAAAACACAACGTGGACACATCACATTTTTTTAAAGAAAACAGAGGTGTTTTTTGCAAAGAGCCTACCTGTAGATTTTGGCCTCTAGCTCAGCCGGCACCTAGGGAAACCTACCAAACCTGTGCATTTTTTAAAACTAGAGACCTACGGGAATCCAGGATGGGGTGACTTGTGGGGCTCTGACCAGGTTCTGTTACCCAGAATCCTTTGCAAACCTCAAAATTTGGCTAAAAAAACACGTTTTCCTCACATTTCGGTGACAGAAAGTTCTGGAATCTGAGAGGAGCCACAAATTTCCTGCCACCCAGCGTTCCCCCAAGTCTCCCGATACAAATGATACCTCACTTGTGTGGGTAGGCCTAGCGCCCGCGACAGGAAATGCCCCAAAACGCAACGTGGACACATCTCATTTTTTGAAAGAAAACAGAGGTGTTTTTTGCAAAATGACTACCTGTAGATTTTGGCCTCTAGCTCAGCCGGCACCTAAGGAAACCTACCAAACCTGTGCACTTGGGAAAACTAGAGACCTAGGGGAATCCAAGATGGGGTGACTTGTGGGGCTCTGACCAGGTTCTGTTTCCCAGAATCCTTTGCAAACCTCAAACTTTGGCTAAAAAAAAGATTTTCCTCACATTTTGGTGACAGAAAGTTCTGGAATTAGAAAGGAGCCACAAATTTCCTTCCATCCAGCGTTCCCCCAAGTCTCCCGATAAAAATGATTCCTCACTTGTGTGGGTAGGCCTAGCGCCCGCGACAGGAAATGCCCCAAAACGCAACGTGGACACATCACATTTTTTGAAAGAAAACAGAGGTGTTTTTTGCAAAGTGACTATCTGTAGATTTTGGCCTCTAGCTCAGCCGGCACCTAAGGAAACCTACCAAACCTGTGCATTTGTGAAAACTAGAGACCTAGGGGAATCCAAGATGGGGTGACTTGTGGGGCTCTGACCAGGTTCTGTTACCCAGAATCCTTTGCAAACCTCAAACTTTGGCTAAAAAAACAAATTTTCCTCACATTTTGGTGACAGAAAGTTCTGGAATTAGAGAGGAGCCACAAATTTCCTTCCACCCAGCGTTCCCCAACGTCTCCCGATAAAAACGATACCTCACTTGTGTGGGTAGGCCTAGCGCCCGCGACAGGAAGTGCCCCAAAACGCAACGTGGACACATCACATTTTTTTAAAGAAAACAGAGGTGTTTTTTACAAAGTGACTAGCTGTAGATTTTGGCCTCTAGCTCAGCCGGCACCTAGGAAAACCTACCAAACCTGTGCATTTTTTTAAACTAGAGACCTAGGGGAATCCAAGATGGGGTGACTTGTGGGGCTCTGACCAGGTTCTGTTACCCAGAATCCTTTTCAAACCTCAAAATTTGGCTAAAAGAACACATTTTCCTCACATTTCGGTGACAGAAAGTTCTGGAATCTGAGAGGAGCCACAAATTTCCTACCACCCAGCGTTCCCCCAAGTCTCCCAATAAAAATGATACCTCACTTGTGTGGGTAGGCCTAGCACCCGTGACAGGAAATGCCCCAAAACACAACGTGGACACATCACATTTTTTGAAAGAAAACAGAGGTGTTTTTTGCAAAGTGCCTACCTATAGATTTTGGCCTCTAGCTCAGCCGGCACCTAGGGAAACCTACCAAACCTGTGCATTTTTTAAAACTAGAGACCTAGGGGAACCAAGATGGGGTGACTTGTGGGGCTCTGACCAGGTTCTGTTACCCAGAATCCTTTGCAAACCTCAAAATTTGGTTAAAAAAACAAGTTTTCCTCATATTTCGGTGACAGAAAGTTCTGGAATCTGAGAGGAGCCACAAATTTCCTTCCACCCAGCGTTCCCTCAAGTCTCCCGATACAAATGATACCTCACTTGTGTGGGTAGGCCTAGCGCCCTCGACAGGAAATGCCCCAAAACACAACGTGGACACATCACATTTTTTTAAAGAAAACAGAGGTGTTTTTTGCAAAGTGCCTACCTGTAGGTTTTGGCCTCTAGCTCATCCGGCACCTAGGGAAACCTACCAAACCTGTGCATTTTTGAAAACTAGAGACCTAGGGGAATCCAAGATGGGGTGACTTGTGGGGGCTCTGACCAGGTTCTGTTACCCAGAATCCTTTGCAAACCTCAAAATTTAGCTAAAAAAACACATTTTCCTCACATTTCAGTGACAGAAAGTTCAGGAATCTGAGAGGAGCCACAAATTTCCTTCCACCCAGCGTTCCCCCAAGTCTCCCGATACAAATGATACCTCACTTGTGTGGGTAGGCCTAACGCCCGCGACAGGAAATGCCCCAAAGCGCAATGTGGACACTTCACATTTTTTGAAAGAAAACAGAGGTGTTTTTTGCAAAGTGCCTACCTGTAGATTTTGGCCTCTAGCTCAGCCGGCACCTAGGGAAACCTACCAAACCTGTGCATTTTTTAAAACTAGAGACCTAGGGAAATCAAAGATGGGGTGACTTGTGGGGCTCTGACCAGGTTCTGTTACACAGAATCCTTTGCAAACCTCAAAATTTGGCTAAAGAAACACATGTTCCTCACATTTCGGTGACAGAAAGTTCTGGAATCTGAGAGGAGCCACAAATTTCCTACCACCCAGCGCTCCCCCAAGTCTCCCGATACAAATGATACCTCACTTGTGTGGGTAGGCCTAGCGCCCGCGACAGGAAATGCCCCAAAACGCAACGTGGACACATCAAATTTTTTGAAGGACAACAGAGGTGTTTTTTGCAAAGTGACTACCTGTAGATTTTGGCCTCTAGCTCAGCCGGCACCTAAGGAAACCTACCAAACCTGTGCATTTTTTAAAACTAGAGACCTAGGGGAATCCAAGATGAGGTGACTTGTGGGGCTCTGACCAGATTCTGTTACCCAGAATCCTTTGCAAACCTCAAAATGTGGCTGAAAGAACTCGTTTTCCTCACATTTCGGTGTCAGAAAGTTCTGGAATCTGAGAGGAGCCACAAATTTCCTAACACCCAGCATTCCCCCAAGTCTCCCGATAAAAATTATACCTCACTTGTGTGGGTAGGCCTAGCGCCCGTGACAGGAAATGCCCCAAAACACAACGTGGACACATCACATTTTTTGAAAGAAAACAGAGGTGTTTTTTGCAAAGTGCCTACCTGTAGATTTTGGCCTCTAGCTCAGCCAGCACCTAGGGAAACCTACCAAACCTGTGCATTTTTAAAAACTAGAGACCTAGGGGAATCCAAAATGGGGTGACTTGTGGGGCACTGACCAGGTTCTGTTACCCAGAATCCTTTGCAAACCTCAAAATTTGGTTAAAAAAACAAGTTTTCCTCATATTTCGGTGACAGAAAGTTCTGGAATCTGAGAGGAGCCAAAATTTCCTTCCACCCAGCGTTCCCTCAAGTCTCCCGATACAAATGATACCTCACTTGTGTGGGTAGGCCTAGCGCCCGTGACAGGAAATGCCCCAAAACACAACGTGGACACATCACATTTTTTGAAAGAAAACAGAGGTGTTTTTTGCAAAGTGCCTACCTGTAGATTTTGGCCTCTAGCTCAGCCGGCACCTAGAGAAACCTACCAAACCTGTGCCTTTTTGAAAACTAGAGACCTAGGGGAATCCAAGATGGAGTGACTTGTGGGGCTCTACCCAGGTTCTGTTACCCAGAATCCTTTGCAAACCTCAAAACTTGGCTAAAAAAACACGTTTTCCTCACATTTCGGTGACAGAAAGTTCTGGAATCTGAGAGGAGCCATAAATTTCCTTTCACCCAGCGTTCCCCCAAGTCTCCCGATACAAATGATACCTCACTTGTGTGGGTAGGCCTAGCGCCCTCGACAGGAAATGCCCCAAAACACAACGTGGACACATCACATTTTTTTAAAGAAAACAGAGGTGTTTTTTGCAAAGTGCCTACCTGTAGGTTTTGGCCTCTAGCTCATCCGGCACCTAGGGAAACCTACCAAACCTGTGCATTTTTGAAAACTAGAGACCTAGGGGAATCCAAGATGGGGTGACTTGTGGGGCTCTGACCAGGTTCTGTTACCCAGAATCCTTTGCAAACCTCAAAATTTAGCTAAAAAAACACATTTTCCTCACATTTCAGTGACAGAAAGTTCTGGAATCTGAGAGGA